>NC_088202.1:76692863-77047863 GCF_037126465.1 Ornithodoros turicata
TTTTTCACAGAATTAGAGAGCCCGTAGCGAACTTAGTCAGATCCACCAAGAAATCCGCATGATATTGCATAGGGTACTGCCCAAAAAAAAGTCCCGAAGTTGAGGCTTCAGAGTTTCGGGTATTCACATGCTATGTCACTCTTCTCAGCAACTAATCCCTCCTTTGCCTTCTTAGATTCTAAAATGCCTCCTTTGTTCGCTCGACTCCCGACGCATGTAAACAAACTCTGACGACGGAAACTTTTTGCCTACCTCTCTGAGTTGAACTGCACAGTATGAGATGACTAGCAGACAAAATTAATTTCACGTTTTCACGAAACATGTCTATTTGTGCGTATTAAAAACCGAAACACATTAAAATAATTCGGTCGACACCGCGTTCCTTACAGTAGCTTTGCTCGGGAGACATCCATACGTCCACCATCTTGGAAGTTCGGGGCGCCACCTGTAGTTCATTGGAATCGCGAATACGGTGCGCGTCTAGGTTTCCGCCTTGAAACACAAGGGCGCGCCCATACAACAGTTCAAACGGTGATCTGCCCGTTGTTCGGCTTGTCGCAGCGTTGACGTTTCTTTTGACTTCATAAAGATGCGCATCCCAATCTCGGTGAGTAACATTTCTCCTCTGCAGCGTTGGTGCGCCGGCTGACGCAGTACACGATGTGCAATTGGCCTTCTGCATCCCTTTGTAGTAGAAGGCCCGCATGGCCTCGTTGGCTGGCGTCTGTGCGCGATTCTGTTTTACCTTTTTGATTATCCGGCAGCAGGACCGGCTTTTGCACCAGAAGGTCTCGGAGGTTCTCGAAAGAGTCGTTGACTGTCTCTGTCCACTCAATGTTGCTACCAGAACACGGGCCCGTTTGCATAAAAGGTGAGTATATGAGTCTCAGACGCATTCTTAATAGCCTTGGCTGCGCTTGCTGCACGAGCTCCGTGCGCGTTCTCAATGCCCTGCAAATGTGACTGAGATTGTGTATGAGACTCATGCTCGACTTTTATGCGAACGGGCCCTGAACTCTTCGTAGCGGAGCCGCAATGCTCACATAACGCGGTACGAATTTTCTGAAGAATCCTGTCAGCCCAAGGAATAGTCTCACCTCCAAGTTTTTTGCTTTGCCAGCTTATTTCTTCCAGGACACACCCCCTTTGGTGTCAGCACAAATCCCAGATACTCGGCGCTAGCAGCCAGGTAAACGCACTTTTGCGGGCGCAAGTCAAGTTTGCTTTTCCTGTGGCTTGCGGGACATTCTCTCGCCTTTGAAGCATTTTAAAGAGACTGTCACATAAGTATTGATCGCAAGGAAAAACACTATTGATTGGATATTACCAGATGCTCAAACGAGAAGCATACAATGGTGAACTGCCGGCTAGCGTTTTGTGAATGTTGAAACCATAATTTTTCGATCTTTTCGATTGAACGCTCAGCATTACAGTGATCACGCAGAATATAGAATACGAATAAGATACGTATGCGAATCGCTTAGAATTCTGCAAGCCAGGTCCACGAAGGCATTAACAATCTTTCTGCATGTCTCCATAGAAGCGCGTACCATCTTTATAAGGAATTAGAAGATGTCAACTTGCCGGAGGCTTATTCGTTTACATGCCACAGACACTTGCGCAGCATCCCTCGGGAAAAGCCTGCATTGCTGAGCTTTCATTTGGCACGCTAGTCTTTATTTTTGTGACCCGTTGGTCGCAAAATAATTCAGTGGAAAAGCTGCTCTCTGGACGTGAAGATAATGCTGGCAGTGGATAGCGACCTCAACTTTCTTTGTTATGATAAGGTACGATGAGTTTCTTTGCTGCGAGCGTCCTATCGTTAAACGACACTATGCGTGTGAGGGAGGGGTGAAGCAGGGGCAATTTGACCACTGGAATTCCATTCTCCTCTCCTTAGGATGCTAGACTCCAGAACCGCCCCCTCCCTTTGTCTTCGATCCCAATAGCTCGTACAAAAGTATTCTGCGCAGTTACCAGTCGTGTTTCTTTTGGGGCCGTACAACTCTTCATTAGAACTTTTTCGAGAGAGCTAGCGCCACGGAAACGAAGAGAACACATATTTATTTATTTATTCATACATTCGTACTGCAGATCCAGTTAGGATTCCTAGCAGGCGCGGATGTGCTTATCCACGCATTTACAAAATGTATGATGGTCTTCAATGAGGACAGCTTCCTCATATGCAGCCTGGGAAAAAATATGGACATCTATCTTGGATGGTTTTATCCCTAGAGACGTCGTGTGATTGAACTTCCTCCATCCCGTAACCCGTGAGAATATCACAGCATTGCAATCGAGTTTATGAAGTAGGAGCAAGTGGAATAGTCTATACCCTCGCCCTTCCGGGGCGCACAGCCACGATCTCCAGCTCACACCTATGTAACAGATTATCGGAACTGAATCAGGACTTCTGAAATATGAATAATAGAGTGAACGGCCGTCCGCCATATCTTTTCTAATGACATAACATCATTTCTACTACATAGGTCCCAAATATGCGAGTGGTACTCCAATATTTTTTTATCGTGTGTGATTTGTACGTATGTAGCTAACTCCATGTGAGGCAGAGCTTAGAAAAAGAAAGAAAGCTTCGGTGTAGCAGACCGCAAATATTCTGTGTGTCCTATTATACTGTTCAACGAGGTCATATCCAAATAATCTACTTGATTAACTTGCCGGTTACAATTCAACATGTACTGATATACGAGTGTTTTTTCTTTGTTATGCTCATGGAGTACGTCTTACAAACATTGACCTCCATACCAGGGATCGGAACTGTTATTTTTTCCGGTTCGGTTCGGGTTCAACGCCGTAAATATCGGTTCGAACCGGTTCAGGAAAGTGAATTTTGAGCAGATTGCCATGGGTTAAAAGCAAACAGATCCTTACGATTCTCAAATAACACAAATGTACTTTCGTTGTTATTGTTGTTGCCGACACAGCAGTAGTTCACAGCAGCGATCGGAAACGTTATTTTTTTCGGTTCGGTTCGGGTTCAGCTCCGCAGCAGCGCGAAATATCAGTTCGAACCAGTTGAGGAAAGTGAATTTTGAGCAGGTTGACATGGGTTAAAAGCAAGCAGACCCTTACTATTCTCAAATAACACAAATGTGCTTTTGTTGTTATTGTTGTTGCCGACACAGCAGTAGTTCACAGCTACACTGTGTGTTACAGATCTGCATTTCAGGTGCATCGTTAGGGTAGCATACTGTACTCTGTGCCCCCGCCGTATATAAAACCTCTCACATCCTGCTCAAGGACTGGCCTTTATTTTCACAGCCGGAAATCTTATTTACAGAATAAGAAAATTATTACGAATGTATTGAGCTCTGTTCTTCACAGCAATGTTCGTCAGCGGCAGCTAAAGGCCACCGACGTCACAGGAACAAGAAACAAAAGTAACTTCGTAACCGCGATTCTGCCATCTAACATTACATAGCGTGCACGCTCACTGTTGGCTCAGGCCTGTTGAACCAAACAGCGCCTTCCCGGACGCGCCGTCAAAGGCTACTTTTTCTCCTTTGGGAGCAAGAAATTTGACTCGTCATATCACGATCTCCAACAAAATTTTGTTTAGAATGTCATTTCAACTTATATTTAGCGTTCGAAGCACCCAATCAATGATCGGTGTTACTTCAGCTGGTGAAATCAAGCACCGCCGGACCTCAAAACTACAAAACTGAATGAACGCAATAGCTGTGTGGGGGAAATAGAAAGACCTTCAAATTTCAAAGTTCAAGTTTCAAAGAAGTTTCGGTTTCCAATTTGTGGTGCAGCGGAGCTCAATTCCCTGCGTAAATCGTGCTTCCGATCTCTCGCAACGCACATTACGTCTGAACCATTTGACGAACCGGTAATCGCCTAAATTTTTTTTCGGTTCAGTTCCGGTTCGGTTCAACTCGACAAAAAATATTTTGGTTCGGTTCAGTTCCGGTTCAGCGAAAAATACAGGTTTTTAGCGGTTCTGGGTTCGGGTTCGGTATCGATTCCGATCTCTCCTCCATACTGAAATTCATCACACCACTGCTTCAACGTGGTGTCCGGACAAAAAGCGCAGTTGAACTCAACGTGCGATCGGAATAGTGGGTGCCTGAAACACATGTAACCGGAGTATTTCGTTTTGAAACAGTTGGAAGCATTAGAAAATTTATTTAATCGGATTTTGCAGTCGGCAGCGCGATCCCGGCTGAATTCAGGCGGCAAATTACGGTGTTCGGACCGACGTCACTGGAGTCTGTTATGAAGGCAGGCTGTGCGCCTCAAAATGTGGTCTTCCGACTCGCAATCTGCTACCGAACAGCCACTAGAAGTATCTGCGTTCATGCTTTCGGTGGTATCGGATTGCAACCAGCCTGGCGACGCCGTCAGCTGAGCGATTGGCAATCTCACCAGCAATGCCAGATACGTCACCGGAAGAGGCCGAAACAGGGAAGGGCAATTTCAACCGGAAGCTGGCAGTTGGTTTTCGGATTCGGTATTTTTGATGTTTTATGAAAACGCACGAACGAATTTTGCTGAACTTTTTTTGGTATTTTCTGCTGGGAAGGCATCTCCAAGTGGATAGAACATTAATATTAGAATTCCGGATTCCTACCGGACACCACCTTTAACACAGCGAGCCATTTAAAGCTGCTTGGACTTGCACAGTGTCAATCTCAGTCCATAAGGCATAATCATCTGCAGATAGTGTTTTTTTTACTGGAGGTAGAATTCTACCCGGCAAGTCGTTAACATACAGTAAAAAACACAATTGGTCCCAATACACTTCCTTGTGGAACCGCAGAAGTAACATACAAAGCACAGGAACAGATGCAGTCCGAATCAAACTGACTTAGTGTTAGACAAGCTCTCAGTTTCACCTGGGACACTTTATCGAAAGCTTTCGACAGGTCGATAAATAATACGTCAATATGGCCTAAATTATTTGGAGAAATCCTAAAGTCATGAGTATAATACAGTCATGAGTCACCTCCAGCAACAAAGCCCCGGTACTTTTGCCACGACGGAAACCATGCTGGCAACTATACAACAAGGAACACATCTGAACAGGATTGAATCTGTTTCGCTTATGTTGTACAACCTTAACGCATGTGCATGTCAACGAAATGTGACGATAATGATTAACACTCAATTAATCATCCTTTTTGGGTATTGGAATGACCTTCGCCGTAAGCCAGATTAAGGCAAGGCAAGAGCTGCTTGAAAAATAATATACAAGTACTTTGCCGTCGATTCTGCGTTCATCTGAAGGAACAGCAACACCAACTTTATTTAAATGAGGATGAGTGGGAAGGGGCGGAGATATCGACGTCACCGTCGCTCTTTTTGTGATCACTTTCTGTTTCCAGCGGACGGCCGAGGTGAAATACTTGGGCCTATAGCACGCACTGAGATTACTTTAGTGCTTCATCAGTAGTTCGAGAGGATCATGTGGTGATCAGGTTTTAATATTGCAATTGCAAAATGCTCCCTAAAGTCAATAATTAAAAAGTTTATTAAAATATCTCTGTTAATTAGTCCCCAAACTGAGCAAAAAAATTGGATTCCTCGTAGCAGCCCCGTCGAGTAATCGAATGCCAAAGTAAAACCGCCCTAAGGAAACTCCCCTTTTAATGAAAATTTGTTGCAAATAAAATTAAACACTCTGTATAGTATTTATAATGTAAGTAATTTATAATGTATAGTGTAACGGGAATTCAAGAACGACATTTGCGACCAGAACTAAATTTGCAACTTTTTTCAAGCTAAATTAATTTTATTCAGAAAACGAACATCGCGGCTGACGCGTGATGGCGCAGTAAGCGCAAGGTGTTTACGGTTTAGGATTCGGTAGGGCGACCATATTTCAAAACACCGTGGTGTTGCGTTCGTTCGCGGCCGCCGCACGCGTCGTTTATTGGGTACGCTCAAATTGCGCCCCCGATTATCGTCGAAAGTGCTGCTAAGCTTGCAGGAATGCAACGGCAAATGGCAGTACATCGGTATTCTTTGATATAAATTAGGGGCGATCCACTTTGCGTGTTATGTATTCCCCGTAAACGCGATCCTCTTGCGGAGAGGCAAGCGATCGCACGTTTTAATTTAATAACTCTCTCCTGGGCTCTACTATAATGTAAGGATTCCATATTTAAATGCACTCGTTTTCCAGCTCCAACGATCATTTGTGAGTGTGGGTCATCAGAATACTTATGTCGACACATTGAGGCGTATCGATCCAAATGCCAATATCTACTCCAAATGAATCCCAGAGTTTGTCGAAGCCATTGAAAGTCTCTCGAAAGGATGGCCTCATCCTTCTTCCGGTGTCTTAAGAGTCTTAAAAGGGTGACCATCAAAAGGATTCCCAGCAAGAGGGGCCGTTTACAAGATTAGAGTTCTATATATATTAAAAGAAACGAAAAAGAAAGAATGATATGAAACCAGAAAGTGCAGTCTTGCCTCGCCGAAGAAAGAAAAAGAAAGAAAATATAAGAGAGACGTTCGCTGGCATTGTCGTGAATGGTGGGGACTTACGAACGCATCCCCACCTTATAACACTGCTAGTGTCCGACCATTATCTGAATTACATTTTCTGCCCCGCGCCTTGTGTGGGCTACGGGAATCGTATACCATTGTCCTGAAACTTTGCATCCTACAGCGGCGAAACATCACACTGCATCATCATTACTTATTTGTTGTTGTTCTTTGCTTTCTACGTGACGGAGAGGCGCGCTCTTTTAATGACAAAGGACGATGGATATCATGACCGTTGACGATGCGTAACGAGACAGAAGACATTTTTTTTATCCTTCACATTTTTTAACAAAAAGCTATGAGAGCATCACTAATGCCATTTTTGCGTACGAGTCACGCGGCCTGGCCGACATCATGTGGGAAAGAGTGTGTAACTACTGAACCACTATTGCTACTATAGTTCATGAATGGCTGGCTCCAATTCTGCTATACCTCGCATTTCCCTGAGAACATCTACTTAATAAGTTAATAAAAGAATTTTAGGTAATTAGTGGTCCAGTAGTTACATGCCCTTTCCACAAGATGTCCGCCTGGCCACATAACCAACGCCATCTAGATACAGAAGGTCTGCTTATTGCCTCCTCGCCCTCCTTCGCTACGTGGACATATAAAGTCAGAATTCGCCTGCTGCTGCAAATCGCCGAAGATGGAATGAGCGTCCTCATTGGAGCCGACAATTATGGTAACTGGAGGCCTCAAAAACGTTTGGCCAAAACTCTTGTGGCCGTAGAGACCATCTTTGGGTGGACGGTGCAGGGACCCACACAACGACTGACTCATCTGCAACACGTTCATCTACCAGTGTGATGAGAGCTGTAACCGACGCAGGTAAACATATAAATATCTGCCCAATTGCGAGCATTCTGGGAATTGGAACACATGGGCATTAAGGAGGAACAGACAAACTGTTACCAACGAAAATGAGATCCTCAATCAGTTTGAAGGTACAGTGTAGATTGAGAATGGACGTTACCAAGTGTCGTTTCCATGGAACGAGAAAGTGATTCGGCGTCGCGACAATAAGGAGATAGCAATGAAGAGGCTCGGATCACTCACAAAGCGCCTTCTGAGAGATGAACAGATTATGAAGGAATACGACACGGAATACGACAGTATATAGAAAACGGTTTCGCCGAAGAAGCGCCAGAAACCGCAATCACGTCGCCAAACCGGTGTACTACATGCCTCATCAGAGCGTGGTGAGATGCGGACAGGCCACACAACGAAACTACGGATCGTCTTTGACGCGTCATCTTGTGCACCAGGATTTCTCTCAACGATACATTGTCAGCCGGACCAACTTGAATCCGAATCTCATCGATCTTCTGCTCAAATTTCGGATACATCAGATCGCCGTCCTAGCAGACATTGATAAGGCATTTCTCCAGGTATCACTCTCAGAGGAAGACCGCGACGCATTACGATTCCTTGGTACAAAGAAACACCACTGCCAGGGATAGAATTACCACCTATCGTAACATGGAGGATGACCCGTGTTCAATCGGGGCAACGGCAAGCCCGTTCCTGCTGGCAGCAACCGTAAAACATCACCTCGAAAGTCTTCAAAATCAGTATCCGGTGACGACGACGATCCTAATGAACGACATGTACGTCGACGATCTGGTTACGGGAGCCACAGTCTTGAGGATGGCTGAGACATTTGCGTTGAAGCAAACGATATTCTGTCACAAGCGAACATGCCTCTTCGAAAATTGATGTCGAACGACGAAGAATTGCTGCAGCGAATCAGTGAACGTCAGAACGGAGGAACGACGATGAAAGATGAAAGTCACTGAAAAGGTTAGCCAGCTGTAGGGATCGAACCCACATCTTCTGGATTACCGGTCCAATTGAGCTAAGTCTGTCCCTTCTAGTGTTCCAGCCTCAGAACATCAGTTTCTCTCTTGAGGAACGACGTCGTTGATGGGAGAAATGCACCACGAAAGGTTCTGGGAGTTGACGTGGAATACTCGAACAGATAAATTCGGCTTTGATTTGAGTGCACTGATCGGGTTACAAGTACAATGAAAAATAGCAAACGTGCCGTACTTCAATCCTGCGCACGCATCTTCGACCTTTCGGACCCTTGGCGACAGTTGTCACCAGTGTAAAGTACAGTTCCAAGCGCTCTGGGAACGAGGAGCAGATTGGATGATGACTTGCCGTCAGATATCTCAATGGAATGGAATGAATAGTGCAACGAGCTACTGTGTCTCCAGAACGTGACAATTCCAAGGAAGCTAGCCGAAGACCTCAATAACGGCGAGTCAACTAAGACTCTACACGTCTTCTCGGATGCTAGCCCACGAGCTTACGCGCAGTCGCGTACTTGAGTACAGAAACACCACAAAGGATGTAAATGTAGCATTGGTGATGTCTAAGGTCACGTGTTACCCCCTTTAAAGAAAATGTCACTCCCACGTTTGGAACTGATGGGAGGCAGTAGTCGCCGCACTGCTGTCGAACTACATCATGAAAACGCTTCCTCCTCTCGATTTTGTGATCCATCTTTGGTCGGAATCGACTGTAACACCGCATTGGATTAAGTCTGCACTGTTTGTGAGGTTGTTGAATCTTTTAGTTCTAGGTAATGCCGACCGATGGAAACAATTTGTCGCCAACCGCATCTCCGAGATTCAGCAGCTGACGGATCCCGCTAATTGGAGTCACTGCCCAGGAAAAGAAAACCCCGCGGACTTGCTTACGCGTGGCCAGCGACCGGACGCGCTCCTGAGAAGTCAAGTGTGGTGGAATGGTCCACAATGGCTACAAATACCGCAGTCACAATGGTTACTTGAGCCCTCGGTACCAGCGAACGTGGAAGATTACTCCGCAGAAGAGAGAAAAAGTGTGAAGATCCACCATGTTGTTACCGAACCAGTGTCAAGTCCCATATTACGCATCGAAAGCTACAGCTCCATAACGCGAGTGACCCGTATAACTGCGTGGGTCAAACGGTTAGTCGGCAACTGCAGGAACAGATCACGTAGACGGACGGGACAACTGACTTCGAGGAATTAAGGCTGCAGATATTTATTGGATAACTAACTGCAAAGGGATGCATTCGCCAAAGACATTGCGAAGTTGCGTTCATCGGAGCCGCTGCGACCAGACAGCACCAGACCAGCACTATCTGTAGCATCTTCTCCCATACTTGGACAATGATGGAATTCTCCGTGTTGGGGGAAGACTCCAGTTTCAGACGACATAACGAGACAACGAAGCATCCTGTGATTCTTCCGCCAACTCACTCATTTACTTGCCCTTCTCATTGACAGGAACACAGACGACTGCTGCATGCAGGTGTGCGGGATACTTTGGCTCAGGCTACGGGAGACTATTGGAGAACTATAGGATTGACAAGGGACAGGGCAGGCTGTGAAAAGATGATCTGGCGTTGTCTACTTTGCCGAAAGGAAAAGTGCAAGCCCGCGACAGAGCCGGTAGCCCCACTTCCCGCTGAATGAGTGTCAAAGCTCGAGCCGTTCGATGTAACCGGGATTGAATTCGCCGGACCCCTCCTTTATCGTGAAGACGGTGACACGCACAACGCTTACATTGTCGTCTTCACCTGTTGCAGTTACGCGTGCGATCCATTTGGAACTTGTGAGTGACTTGTCAGCGGGTGCATTTTTGCTGGCGTTTAAACGCTTTGTGAGCAGAAGAGGCATATGCAGCACAATTATACGGACAATGCGCTGACGTTTAAACGTGCGTCTAAGGATATCACAAAGTTATTTCGAAACATGCAGGGAGAGGAAATACACGCATACTTTGCCAGCCGCCGAATCCAATTGCGATACATTGTAGAGCGAGCCACGTGGTGGGGTGGCTTCTGGGGAACGAATGGTGAGATCTGTTAAAGTAGCCCTACGCAAAAGTATTGGGAAGATGTAGTCTCAACTTCGAAGCGCTTACGACCGTTCTCACGGAGATAGAGGCCGTCATTAACTCCGCCCTTTGACATACCTGTATTCCGACGCGGGGGAGCCGGAACCTCTTCACCCTCGCATTTTTAGTCGGGCGCAAACTAACGTGCCTGCCACCGCAACGTGCAACAAGTCCAGTTGTGTCAACGAAGCACGAACTCGAACGTCAGTGGGCGTACCGAACCAAACTACTGGGACGGGTTCTGGCGGAGATGGCGCAGAGAATACCTGCAGGAACTAAGATCAGCACACCATCAGCAGACCTGCAGCTTCAAGTGGCCTCCAAATTGGTGACCTTGTTCTCATGCAGGACGATCGACTACCCTGACACCTCTGGAAGACTTGCCGTATTAAGGATGTGCATCGTGCACGAGATGGGAAAGTGAGAGCTTCTACGATTATGCTCCCAGGAGGACGTATTGCTGAGACGTCGCCATACAAATGCTATATCATTCAGAACTGGGAAATTAACTAATGAGCCCACGGCTCATTACGGGGGGAGGTTGTTGAATCTCTAGTTTTTCAAACGTAAAAACAGAGCGAAAATGTATTCGTGGAAACTCCTCCCCAGCAGGGTCCAACCGTCCAAGGAATGTGACCGTCTCGTGTTACAAGAGAGGGAAGCGTCCCCGTACGGGATCATATTACCGAGTGTGTGTGTGTTTTCTCCGTGTAACGCGTGTTTTTTTGGGAGTCTGTCTTGAGTTGGGAATAAAGAAGTTGGTCCATGCAACCAGTGTCGCTTGTCTAACGTAATGTTCTACAGCAGATTCAGCGAAGTGTACACATTGTGCAACCGTGGAGCACACTGAGCACGTTCTCGTGCACTGTTCTACGTAGATACGAACCTCAAAGGGCTACCATGAATCTGCTCTCGACCGACTGGACAACCGCAACTTTGACCTCGTAAAAGTGCTGTGGTCTTTGGCCAACTGACAAGAGGACGCTGCCTTGTCAGCGCTTGTGACAGTTATTCAATAATAATTGGGGTGTTACGTCGCGAGACAACCAAGATCATGAGCGCGACGCCACAGCGGTCGGTCTCTGGATTGTTTTTTGCCCACCTGAGGGGTTTGCCCACCCGACCGCGCCACCGAGGCCGGTTGACATTTTTGTGCGTTGGAGTCAGGCTATTAGGACCATGTAATTCATTGCGCGTTACGTAACCAGTGATTTTGGCCTTGGCCGATAGTTATCGCGAAAGTGGGGGTTGAGGGGGTTCTCTTCTATATTTTTTTTTTCACCTGTGTGTGTGTGTGGGGGGGGGGGGTCTGTTTATGGGAGTAGCCGAATTTGCCGTGTGACGACTTCAACCTCTCCCTAGTATTTTTCCGTCATCAACATCAACGTCGAATCATGAATGGGATGGGCGATGAAATAGATGAGACATACACACACGCAGATACACCTGACAGAACACATCGCAAATGAGAGATTATGTATACATGGTGATTTTTTTAATAATAATAATAATTGGGTGTTTACGTCGCGAGACAACTGAGAAGTGATTTTTTTTTTTTTTAAGGTGCCACAGATTTTTTAATAAAAATCTATGAGAGCAGGGGCAGATGTCCTTTTTGCAATTGTGTTATACGGCAAGGTGGACATCCTCTCGAAGGAAGTATGCAACTACAAGATGAGTAATTACGTAAAATTCAGCAATGAACACTTTACTTACGGGATTTCGGGCAAAAGCGAGATAGCAGAATCAGAGACTGTCCTCGTTGAAAGCCATTCCACGTCTAACAAATCCTGAAACACGCACATGCGTGAAAATATCCATCCCGCATTTTGATACGCAAATCAGCCGAAACTGAAACCGCGGCGACTGGGAACGCAGGGAGCACACAACACCTCCTAGATAGCATCACACCTGCGCCCCACGTGACACAGCGTCACACACGAAGGCCTGCTGTGCATGCTACTATGACGTCAATGAAAGAGCGAACAAGAGAAAAGCTCGAAGCAGCTCGCAAATCTCACGGAGGCCTCCGTGAGTTGCTCGGTGCGCAGGCCTTCTACTATCTAGGAGGTGTTGGACCACAGCACTCATTCCACGTCACAGGGCCACATGATTTGGAGCTATGGAGATGATTGGAGTAGGTGCCGATCTGCTGGCCAGATAATCCGCTTTCCGGCCCAGATAAGCCTCCGTCGGCGTAGATGATGCGCTCTTGAGGCGCGCTTTTTCGGTTTCGTAGCTTAAAGCACAGAAACATTTCGAAATCGCTGACAGCTCTAATAGCTTTCGACTACGACGGTCTTGAATCCTGCCACCTCAGTTTTTCCTAAAACTCGTTAATTAATAAGTTTTGCATCGGATTTTAGTTAATTAGTCATCGAACACTTACGCAACCGGCTAAAAATATGTCCACCAGGCCAGGTATGTTATACGCCCAAACGGCATATCTGGGGCTCTCATGGATTTTTAATAAAACATCTGTGGCACCTAAATAAAAGCCACCATATATAAGGGGGCATCGTAACTGTCGATGCTAGCAGTTCATGCAGATGCTCACATGTGATGTAGTGCGATGAGGTTAAAGGAGATCAAGCAGGCCGGTAGACATCAAGAAGTTCTGAAATAAGAGCAGGCATTGACACTGCTTCGCAGGGTTAGAGCAACGTCACTCATCATAATCGATTCAGCGTTCTTACCAGCGTTGGGGTACTCGCCCCAGGTAACGTACCAGCGTTGGGGCAACGTCACGACTATCGCAGGGGGGGGTCGCGCGTTCTGAGCCGACTTCACAGGGAACTCTACCGATGTTTGTTGTCAGCCGACTGAGGAAAGCCAAGGGAGAACACCCAGACAGCACAGGTGGCTCCCGGATTCGAACTCTGATCACCTCCCTTCCTTCATTCGTCGCAGACGTGGCTATGGCCCACCATACTTTGTCGTGTCAAATCACGTGATAACGAATAGCCAACTAGCGCCAAATCACATACCGAAGTAACGACAGCCAAACTTTTACCCCAGTGCCGTGCCGTAAGCTTTGCGTATGTTGCGTAGTTGGTTGTGTGAAAGACGAGCTTCTGAATTCTTTGCCTCACCCTCGGTTGCCACCGATAGAACTACTTCTAATGGCACGTGTCCGTTGTGGAGCCACTTTCTCGTCATCCACAAGCCCAGTGCTCGGCGGGGGCTTCCACGTTGGCCAGGGGAGTTTTGCGCTAAAAAGATGTAAACAGACTTTTTTTTTTCTAGCGTGCTCGCGTGATACAGGATGTTTCACCTAACCACAATAACAACAGCAAATACACTGATGATAATGAATAGGGAAATTCGTTGTTTCACGTAACTTCAACCAGCTTCGTAGTGTTTGCAGTCGTCTTGTGCAAACAAGTGTACAGCTTGCGCCAAAAGTCCACGGAACACGCGAGCGGCGTTTTTCTCCGCGGCGCGCAACCCTAGCGGCGGCCGGAAGTTGGCGGGAGCGGACAGGTCCATTCATTTTGAGGGGGCGCGGGCATAACACAGGCAGCGACCCACCGTGGCGTTTGCAGCAATTACCCCACAAGGCCATGCCCGTGGAGCGTTTCACCAGGCATATTCCTATCGCAATTCGCAGCTGGAAGATAACAGGAATGACACAGAGCGACAACAGTTGGCTTCTGCAGTTTCTGCACCATCGGACTTCGATCGTTATTGTAAAGGGGCTCGTTATTTTATTCCCCCCATTCCACCAAGCACTGGGGTAGAGTATCGCCTGTTGCGATGAAACTCCCCACTCTCCAAGGCCGAAAATAAAGTTGTTGTTGTTGTTGTTTTTCTCTTTTTCGTTCTCGTCTTCCTCTTCCTTTTATTTTGTCTGGGGATGACGAGCGCTGAAAGGAGCTGAAAATAATCGGTGGTTCTATTTTAATGAATTATCATTCTGATGTGGACATTTCGACCATTGCGTTTCCTACGCAGTTTGACGCCACGTATCTTCATATCTAGTTAACACTTTTTTTTACATATTGTCTGGGGTGGGTAGCATTGCATTGTAAGTTGTGGAGATCCTAAGGTTTGCCTTCGAGGAGATAAAAAATCGCAAATCTGCCTCATTTGTAAAATATGGTACGTTTTGGGAACCTCACAACTCGGCTCCCAGTTGAGATACCCGGATTTGATACCCGATATCTAAATGACATAATTAACATTGATGTCAACTGTGAATTTATTTCGTATGCGGACACTGCAAGCGTGCTTTCCAGTGGCTCTGATAATGATGTAATAGCCACTACTGCTAACGAGATGCTTTGCAACTTGGAAAAATTGGTTAATTTAAACTCTTCACGCATTAATAGTAGTAAAACTGAAGCAATCATATTTCGACCAAAAACAGGAGTGTTAGTCTAAATAAAGAGATAGTATATCTTAATAGTCCTGTTGATATTGTAAAATGCATCAAATGTTTGAGTGTCATCTTTAACGAACAGTTGCTGTGAGGGAAGAACGAGGCGCCCGCTCTGCTTCCGAGAGGAAAGGTTTAATGAACCAAAAACCGAAAAGCAAAATGGCGAATATAGGCCCGTGACCACGAGACCCACATCGACCTCCTTTAATCCGCAACAGTTGCTATGGGATGAACACATTGAATACGTTCGTTACTAGATGGGCAGGTTGATACGTGATCCTTCGATGCAGCCAAACAGGAACGAGGACAAACACGAGAGACACGCTACGTTCGCATTGAATAGGTTCAGAATAAACTCTGCAAAATATTAGGCATGACCGCTAGGCATAAACTCGTGTTTCCTTTTCGAATAAGCTACTACTATACCATTCACTGTTCATGTCTCACCTAAACTATTGCCATTTAGTCTGGGGTACGGCAACTAAGAATAGTCATGATGAACGCTTGCGAGCAAAATGAACGATGTTACGAGTAGGAATATATGTGATGCGCGGTGTCGAATTTACGCATATTTCGTAGATATCCCCCACAAAACGCCTATTGGGGGCGTTGCCCCAATTCACAATACGACGTACTCGCTATGCGAAGAAAGGGCATTTCGAGACGAACACAATGATGTAGATTACGTTCAGGTATCACAACTGGGGGACGAGTTGTGAGGTTCCCAAAACGTACCATATTTTACAAATGAGGCAAATTTTCGATTTTTTATCTCCTCGAAGGCAAATCTTAGGATCTTCACAACTTCGGATTCAATGCTACCCATCCCAGACAATACGTGAAAAAAAAAGAAAAAAAAAAGTGACAAGCTGAGTATGTCAAATAGTTTGAAGATGTGTGGCATCAAGCTGCGTAGGAAGCTCACATCTGAATGATAATTCATTAAACATACCCACCAATTATTTTCAACTACTTTCAGCACCCATATGCCTCCTAGGGCCCAGGCTTTTGATATGTGTTTGAAACAAAAAAAAAAAAAATGAAGAGGTCGACCGGACCATCCTGCCTGATCCGGCGTGGAATCACCCAATATAAAATTAGTTTATGACCTGTCTGCTATGGATTTCTTTTTGTATATGTGTGATATTCGGTGTACCTCGATGCCTCATCCTGTGATATAACGCTCATTAAATGTCTTTCCATTATAAACCTAATTTAATCCAATTACTAGCTCATATAGCTAGTCTACAATTTATATTTTGTTGTGTTGAAGTGTTGTGAAGATGCACAAATGTCATTTCATAATTCTCTAAAATATTGCAGGTGTTGTAGTCTGTTGGTTTATGGCTAGTATATGCTGTTCCCATTTTTTTAATGTTTGGTCACGTGCACCTTAAGACACACCATTTTCATGCCATAGGTGCAATATTCTACAAACGCATGCATGTATCTATTCTTCTGGGCTCTTTCCTGCAATAAAGTGGAATTATTTGGCGAATGTTTGTTGGATTACGGTTTAAATGCGTGGTACTAACGCTGTGGGAAATACTTCCATGTATTCAGATGTTCTGATTTAAATGAGATAGCGGCGTACGCGGGCTATAGTGAGACGATGAACCCGGTTCAAGTGATGCACTCGTGCTTCTTATTTTTCTTTTGACTGTCGCGAGAACTCTTATATATTGCTTGCCTTGCGCAAGAACGTGCCTTTTATATCTGTTAATCACGTGGTGGATGGGTTTGTCTGTGTCATACGATTTTGCAGTGCGGTGGGCCTAGCTATTGTGGCGCACTGTCAATTGCCGAGTCTTTTGGATGAGCAACAAGCTATGCCTATACCATGGATATCTTTTAAGCGATAGCATATAAAAGTGAACGGGCTTCCGTCCGTATACATGCTTCGTGCACCTATGTGAGTCTCGGATGATACCAACTGTTTTTTCATGCCCTGTGAGATTCGTATCATCGAGATCCTGTTGTAGCAGCTGTTCTTTTTTTCCTATGAAACAATTTCGCATGGTATGCCGTCTTTCCACAGAGAATTGCACCCCCAGAATGCCTCACAGTACGCATCATATGTGGGAACCTTAGGCGCCGCGTGATGTCAGCGTCCCTTGGGCAGGCAATATAGCTGCAATGCAAAATTGACAGGCAATCCGATTTTCCGTCTACTGCTCTGGAAACTTCTTTCTGATGCTTTTGGCAATCGGGAACCACATACCCTTTTCCAGAACAGCCGCTGGAAAACCGCATTGCGGGTCATTTCAGAATTGCAGCCGTTGCCTGTACAAGGACCATGAGGTCACCTGACGACTACGGTGCTCAGGTTTGACGCATACTATGTGGTATTTTTAGGTGCAGTAAACGGTATCAGAAGGGTAGCCAAACAGCCCATAGAATAACCGGCATCGAACACCGCTTAAAATAGGGGTAAAAAATTTGACGATTTTTTACGCTTACTATCTGTCATACCTTTATGCGTAAGGTGTTGACCCTTAGAATATGGGTAAAAAATTTGACAGTTTTTGACCCTTACTATCCGGTTTCTTTCTGAGAGTGTACCAGTAGAAACGTTTGTGCCCTTGCAATTCAACTCAGTTGGGTACAATTCTGGTTGCAACGCTGTTCTACCCACTCGGGTAGAAAGTTCTACTTTTTTTTCTTAGAGTGCAGGTGCAAGACAATCACCCATGGTATGCAGCCGGTCTCCTCCACGTAGGATGTACATACTTATTTTGCTTTTTAAGGCTTCGTTCAAGCTACGGGTAACACCATGAATATTTCTGTACAGCAGAATACACAACTGAACATGTTCCGATAAAAGGGAGGACACTTCCAGGCCCATCTGTTTTTCGCCACCGCTACATCGATTCCTTTCTCGTGACAAACTACACTCCTCCCCACCAGCAGTACCTAGTCAATGAGGCGGACCTGGGCATGTGAAGGTACCGTCAATTTGCGAGCGTGCAATGCAGTGAATTCCTCTACGAAATCGATAACGTTTCCACGGGGCTAGCATACAACTGTAGTTCCGCATCCACGTCGTCCAACTGGCTGGAAAGCTGCAATTTCTGCTTAAACGTTCTTACCAGCTAGGTGGCAGCACATGCAAATTAGACGAATACGCTCAAGGTTTGCAATCACAATTCGAGCTTCAGAATTCCTGTACTTCGTATAATTCGTATCCCATAAGTTTACTGAATAATGAACAGCTGCAGGTGAAGCAATAAACTGACGACTAGTGTGAATGCGTCGAACGACCAGACCGTGCCCAAAGAGTACTGCTGCTTGGAAGTTCTTGTATTTGATGGCTCGTGCCCTTCCGATAATCATGAAACGTCGTCAGTACGTTCCACTGACACAATATCACGACAAAACATAAACGTGAATACTCAAAATGAATTAAAATGACCCTCTCAGTGTTGTATCATCATTACAAGTTTGAGACTAGTAAAGAGAAATTACTTAATAAACGAAATAAATAAACTGCAGAGAAGATGGTATTCCTCTACATGAACCTTGAGGAGGGATAATAGATCGTCCCGAAGGGCTGGTTGTGCAGGGGCAGAGTCCAGCGGCGCTTCACCACCAACAAAGTGATTACTGCAAATTCTTCACCAAAACGCAGGTCATCATTCAATATCGTCGAAACCAGACGTCGTCCACACCACCACGCAGGAGCCAGATGCGTCAACAAAAAGTGATTTCATGAAGGATCTCTGGCGAATGTAATGCATCACCGGTATTCGAGGCATAGAAATATGAGGAACGGAAAGCCTCGTCCCGGGTGGAGACCTAACGGTACGCAATGAAACAATTCCCCAACGTGGCACCAAATATATTCGCACGACACATTGGCTGGCTACTATCGACTGTCACGCCAGATACTTCTGCTGGAGGCCGCATCGCGGCGCCACCGTCTTGCCGCCCGTCCCTATTGTAAAGTGAGTCGTGTCTGTTCCACATCGTCAGTCAGCACACAGTCAGCATCGTCTGCATAAACGGCGATCTTACTTGGCATGCCGAAATAGGACCCCTGAGGAACAATACGCAACGGTACTTGAACGCGATGCGGTGATTAGCCTGGGCGGCATGGAGCCCGGTATAACGTGATCTACGGAGCGTACAAAGCTCTCTTACACTGCGGTCCTTGAGGTGCAGTCTTACTGTGTTTAATGTTATCAGCCAGATAATAACACGAATAATAATAATAAGATATAATATTAGCCAGACAAGCGACAGCGGTGGTATTTGAACCACGCATGACCGGTAATCGAGAGATGCGTGGTCCAAATCTCGCCGCTGTCTGGCTTTTTCGACGACTGGCATACTTCGACTGTTCATCTGGTGTACCACATTCGGGTTGGTTTCCCTCGAACGGTGGGATGGAACCCTTTTGGACATAAGTGCCGATTTTTGTATGCCTACATATCCTTGGACTCAGGAAACAATTATCAGTAATTACTTCAGTTGTACAACAGGTCACGTTGCCGCGCCTTGTTGCTGTCTTTGCTTCATCGAAGACGTTATTCACCGATCGGACGTTCACTGAGTTCGAAGACGTTATTCACCGAGTTTCACGGCATTGTTGAGACCCTCACGTGTGTAGTCTTGCTCTCCGGAGAGGTTCACTTTTTTGTCTGACGCGGGAGACGCACTTGAAAGTATTCCTGGACTTAGCCTGCCATCTCCACGCTATGTGCTCATTCAAGACATTAGAAATATGCATCACCGTGCAGTTGGCTGGACATATTTCACTTTTCAGTGGGTTCCTATCGCTGACAAGCAGGCGACATATTTTGCTGCTCTTGCTGCGCAGAACAACGTAGTATCTTACACAATATCGTTTACGTGCACAGATACCTACCTTCTTCTATGACACTTTGCTGCGGGTGAAACGTTCAGATACCGTCGACCTGCGGTAACGCTACAGGACCATTTGAAAGCGGTTGACCCCAATATGGATTTTCCCCGCTCATGGCTACATGGCAGGCTGCGTGTGTCCTTAATGCACTGACTCCACCAGAATGTAAACCACACGCCCCACCATATATATGTATATAATATCCATTGCGAGACGTGTCTCCCCAAAATATATCATGCAAACTCGGTCATTTTGAGGATGAGTGTCCAAATGAATTTAAACGGCGATTATCCAGACTCTATGTAATATTCCTTTTACTCAGATCCTTGCACAAAACCCCCCAATCCCCCAACGTTCTACCTTCTTTTTCCTCCTTGTCTTCGTCGAGATGGGCCGTACATTCTCGCCTCCCCTGAGAGACCATTCCTCCTGGAATGATATGGAAAAACGTTTCCTATCGAGGCAAGTTCCACCTTGAAGGTACCCAATGGTTTTTAACACGACTTTCACTCTGGCCACCTTCACAACGTCATACGGTTTTTTATATTTCGTGGAGGGTGCCGGAAGTCCTTTTCTTACTAGTACTTGGTCGCCCACTTCAGTATTCGGAATGTCAATGTTATGGCGCCTATCGAAGTTGCGCTTCATTCTCCTGCGGTAGCGCTGTTCTTCCTCTGGTGTCCTACGCTTTTCTATGAGGGCCATAGTTTGGTCAACCCCCATAACTCTGTCAGCCGGCAGTACATGGACTTCGCCGTATGCAGCGAAGTGTGGACTGCATCCCAATCCCGCTGTGTGCGATTGGTTATGATGAGCAACAGCAGCTTGTAGGCAGCACTTCCATCCTCCTCTAAAGTCAGGGTAGACGTTGATGAACTGTTTTAAGTCTCGTATCACACGTTCGGCAAGGCCATTCGCTGCTGGGTGGTAGGGAGCGGTATGCTTCAGTGCAATACCTCTACTTTGAGCCCATGCCTTGAACTTCTTACTCCGAAATGCTGGGCCGTTATCTGAAACGACGACTTTGAGATCTTGAAACATAGCGCGTTCGAACAGTGCAATCACGCTACTGACGTGATCTTTTCCCGGTCTGGCAGCTGCCACGCGGGTACATTCGTCGATAGCGATCAAAAACGCCTGCGTTCTTTGGACACCTTCCCCTTAGTTCTGCAAAATCAACATGCACGACCTTAAAAGGTGTCTTCGAATGTTCTCCGAGAGCCACTTCATCAATTGTTTGTCGGTACTTTACTTTATATCTTTGGCACACATGACATGAGCGGATGTATTCTCGGATGTCCATTTTAGGCCAGTAAAAACGCTTTCTAATCTTGCCGTACGTCCGACTAAAACCATCATGTCCACCAGACTCACGGCTCTCGTGATAACCCTTGTATCGCCAACTGTAGGATGGGACCATGTACCTGCCGCGTTTGAGCTTCAGCGTCTCTGAACCTTCCCAAAGCTTGAGTGCATTAACAGAGACAAAATCGACGGTGTCTGTTGTCAACGAAAGTCTCGAAAGAGCGTCGGCATCGGTGACACACACCCCTGGTCGATGGGATACTTCGAAGTCGAACTGCTGCAGTTCGTTAATCCACCGAGCAATCCTTCCCTTTGGCTCTGTCATCTCGAAGAGGAATGTGAGAGCTTGGTGATCAGTGAATAGCTTGAAATGTGATCCTTCCAGATAAGGTCGGAAGTACCGTATCGCTTTGAGAGCAGCTAGGGCTTCCTTTTCTGTTGTGGTGTAGTTCACCTCCGCCTTTGTAAAAGTGTAGGAGTGGAACCCAACCAGGCGAAGCTGGGGCCCTTTGGTTCCTTCTTCTATCGCTGGTATAAGACTGTGCCTGTGCCATAGTGAGAAGCATTTGTGGTAAGCTCAAATGGCAGATTAAAATTTGGCAACGTAAGTGCCGAATCTTACGATATAGTTTTCACCAGGAATTTGTAGGCATCTTCGCACTCTGGTGTCCACTTTAAGTCTATGCTTTGCTGTAGAAGTCTCGTGAGGCACCTTGTTTTCCTGGCATAATCCTGTATGAAGGCTCAGAAGTGCCCAGAAAGTCCAAGAAATGCTCTCAGAGAACGGACGTCGTTCGGTTTCATTAACTTCTGGATACACACCACTGACTCAAATTTTGTGCTTTTGGTGTTTCCGTGGAATACACGACCGAGGAATTGCACCTGGCTCTTGAAAAACTCACTCTTTTTGTGATTAATCTTGAGGTGAGCCTTAGACAATGCCTCGAGCACCAAGCCCAAATGTTTCGAATGTTCCTCCTTTGTCCGGGAATAAACAATAATGCCATCTACATAGACGTTGCAGAACTGACCCAGGAATTGGCTCAAGACTTCGTTCATCATTTTCTGAAACCACGCCGGGGAATTCTTCCACCCAAACGGGAGTGTGTTGTACTCGTATGCGCCGAAGGGGGTGGTAAAGGCGGTATACTCCTTGCTCTCCTCTTTATAGGGAACTTGCCAGAAGCCTTTGTTCAGGTCGATCCTGGAGAAAACTGTACAGCCTCCGGTCTTGTCAATGATGTTGTCAATTCGCGGCATAGGGAAAGGAAACAAGTCAGTTTGCCTATTAATGCACCGGTAATCTGTGCACAGCCGAAATGTGCCGTCTTCTTTGGGCACTATTGTTACAGGAGAGGGAAACGTTGATAACGACGGGCGGATTATTTGTCCCTCTGGCATGTCTTGTAGCGCTTGCTTTAGCCACTTTCTCTTATCTCTTGACAAGTTGTACGGTTTCTTGCGAACCACGTTTGTACACCGTAACTCAAATGGCACTTCTAGATACGTTGTTGCCGTGGGGTATTTGGTAATGCAGAGGGGCTGTGGAAACTTCTTGAAGACGTCCTCCGATTTGTCTACCTTAAAGCGGCGAGGTGTGGATGTTTCAGAGTCAACTCGTTGCACAGCTACCTTGTCATCCCAGTACATGTTTATCCGTAGTTCCTTCATGTCTGGACAGGGAAGAGGAGGTCGTAGTCTGCGTCTTCAATTACTAAGGCTTTTGTCTGTTTGGTGTTTCCTTGAAAAGTCAGTGTGATGTCGACCCAATAATGAGAGGTGTTCCTGGTATAACTGACGACGTCTACTATTCTCCCAGGAGTGATACTTGTATTGTCTAGTATTTTCTTATTTACCACACTAACTGAGGCTCCACTGTCAAGCAGTGCCTTTGTAACTTTACCGTTCACTGTAAGGTGTTTGTAGAGAAGAGTCGGGTTACACAGGAAAACAGTCTCGCTTTTTCTCAACGGGTGGGACTGTTCACCCTCTTTTACTCGTTTTTTTTTTTGTACATCGAGTTCGTCGTCGTGTTCAGTATCTCGACAGTATAGTGTCCTCACTCCTACAGCTCCTCGAGTTTGCCAACCTCGATTTCCTGGGTTCTGTGGTCCTGTCCCTCGAGAATCACGGAAGGGTTGTGTGGTTGCAAGACCTTGGGTGTCTGTGGGATTGCGTGGTAGAGTATCCACGCACAACTCTTTCATGCAGGTAAGAAGCTCCTTGACTGTCTTAGGAGCTTTGACTTCAACTTGCTTCTGCATATCTCTTGTTAGCCCATGTATTATGAGAGGGACGACCGAGAGGGACAGGTTGGTGTTAGCTATTTAGCAGAAGTCGTCGTTTCTCAAAGAAGTATTGTAGAGGCGTCTCTGTGGGCCTAGAAGCGGAATGCTTTGTCCCACCTGTCTACCGAATTTTCTTGAAATGAAATGAGGAAGCTTTCTCCCCATTCTTTCCAGGGTTGGCGTGCATGGCCTGGGATACGGAGTCCATACCATTTCATTGCCATTCCGGTGAGAAACATACGGACGTTCTTCACGCGATCCTCGTCAACATGCCAGTAACTCTTGTCGCACGCATATTCATAGAAATTAAGCCAGGAGGCTGGGCTGGCGGATTGTCCATCGAAGGGCTCCGGCTTTACAAACTCGAATTTGTGCCTCTGGCTAGCCATCAGAGTTGTGGAGAGTGCATCCATCATTCGTTGGTGTTGTTCCACCCGCTGCTGCTGTTGCACAAGCTGGGTGCGCTGCATTTCTAGTACCTGGGTCATTATAGCGCTGATCTCTGTTGCTGGTACAATGCTACTCCCTCGAAGTTTGCTTGTAATGAGGTTACCGTAGTCTGAGAGCTTGAGGTTTACCTGCACGTTTTCTTTTTCCAGCACCTCGGGCAGTGTTGCTTTGGCTTTCCGGAGAATAAGTTCCTTGAACTCCGGGGTGCATAGCTGTTGAGGTAGCTCGAGTGCTGGTTCTTCATCCGCTTCACATGCAGTGACGATGAAGTCTTCTGAGCCGTTGGGCCTCACAGTAAAGGTTACCCACATGTTGACCGCGCCAATTTGTAATATTCCTTTTACTCAGATCCTTGCAGAAAACCCCCAATCCCCCAACGTTCGACCTTCTTTTTCCTCCTCGTCTTAGTCGAGATGGGCCGTTACACTCTAATTGGGTGTTCTAGTACCTGGCGTTGTCGGTGCCACGGTGCCATCAGTAGTCGAAGTCCAGCGTCAGGCAGCTCCGAGCAGCATATTGATGTGCCCTGGGCAATGGGTGAGATGGAGGGTGTGCAGCAAATCCATTGTCCCTCGGCACTGATGGGAGACATAGGTTCCTCTCCGTAGCTGTCCCTGCGAACTCCCTTCTCCAACCTGCTAATTTCTAGTGTACCGTACATTCGTTGCAGCCGACTTCTCCGCTTTGTCCATGGACATCAAAGCAACGAGCACCACCACACCTGTACACACAGTACACCTGTGCTGATGAGTGTTGTCTTCTATGCATCCGACCCAGTGCATGGGCATAGTGAAGTCAAGGCCCAGCTGGCAAGGTACTGTTGCCATGCCTCGGTCGAAAACATCGAACCGCATTGAAGAGAGTAGGTCTTCAGGAGTCAGCGAAAGAGCGCCCCAGTGCTAAAAGTGTGTCAGCCGTTAGCACAGTAGCACAGTACGGTAACGCACGGTGGTTGCCGTAACGTATTCCATGGTACGGTATTGTATAATACGTTCGATCTATTTGCGGTTCCTACGCGTACATCAGACACCTGCTAAGTCTATGTCTAAGCACTATGTACATATCTTCAGAACAGCTGTGAAACGACTTTACTTTTCATGACGATTCGTTATTTAGCACGGGAATACTGCAGTGTCGTGTTCGCAGAATATTTACTGGGACTGCTGAGTTACTGACAGTTCACGCAGTTATCGACAGATGAGCGTGTGCAGCTCGGAAACGGAATAGACACGGACGCAAGCTTATAAAGGGAATAAAAAAACTTACGCTACAACGCATGACCAGCTGCAGATAGGAGAACGCGAGATGTTAGGCAATTTGCCACGAACAAAGTGAAGAGCAGTGGCAGCAATGAACGGACACGTAGCGGGACGTTGTTGAAATAGATACTATCAGCTGTCACGATAGCGGTATGTCGCACGAGGAGACGGTGCGCCCTAGCCCGACATACTGCCTCCACGCAGTGGGTATGTGTGAGGAAGCGGGTGCTCCAATTCATAGCACTAAAGATACCATTTAAAATAACGAAAGATGTGATAGTGTCAAATGTCAAGTACTATCAGAATAAAAGCTAATATAAATGATGCAACTGCAATCAATACGAACTTACCGAAGCATATAACATAATGGTGGCACTACGTATCAATGAGCAGCAAATTGTTACTTAAGAATAATAAATTCCGTACTATACAGCAACCGGCCTCGAAGTACTGTGTTTCCATACATCCAGAGCCTCATATACCACGCTTGTGGACGTTTTGTTACAGGGGTAGATATCAGGAGAGTCTTTCGTTACCGTGTATAGGCGGCGAGAAGAGAAAACTCTGGATGGCAAAGTACATGTCTATTCTGAGAACGGCTTGGAGATGCCGACGAGCGCCGGCCTTTTGCACTTGCCGTACTTCGGCATTGTCTATTTTATGTATTCGTGTATGACCGTAGTTTACTTTCCTGATTGCTTTCGGGTTGAGGGTAATTGCGGCTCAACCCCAGCAGCGGTGACCGATGTTCTCCCAAGGAATCAATACGTGATGGAAGAGCGACGTTTGGAGTAAAGCAACCGACTGTAGCCGCGAATAATCCAAAAAGAAAAATTCTGTTTGCATTGTGCCCAACGCGTTTAAAAGCAGTAACCTAATAGGGCCACCGTCAGCGGCAACTTTTTGTCGAATCTCATTTTTAAATGCATTTTTTAAAGATTTCTAATGTTATATGAAGTTTTAAAAATACGCATTTTGTTGATTAGTTTGTTAAGTCATGTCCTAGCAGAACAAGGGAAAAGTGAATAACGTAGGACTCCTGTTTTGCCGAGATAGGCTAAGAGATGGAGGCATAAAACTGTCACCAACGGACTGAAAGCGTTCGATATAAAATCGGTCTGTGAACATTTTCCCGAGACTTCTTGAGACGACGAATGAGGACAGTGTGGCAAGATTTTTATGAGGACGTCCACATTAGGTCTCACTGTGTTTTGTCAGTGTTCTATTTTCTCCTTTTGGTATTTGTTTTTTATCGCTGAGTTTCAATGCAATTGTTCATTACTTTTAGTCATTTGCAAAGTGTAACTATTAACTGGTGAGTGTTCTTCAGTCCGGCATCCACGTAATGAAGCCAATTGCTCCATAATATTTTTATTTAGACTCATTCACTCACTCTTTACAAAGTCCATAGACTTTAGTCCGAAAACGAAAAAGCTTCCCACTAAGCGTAGAGTGTAATTTTTGAACATGTGGTACCCTTAGATATGTAATTAATCATTCCCATTGTAATTAAATTACTAGCGTTTTACTTTCCTGTAATCTTCCACATCAGACTCAATTCTTGATTATCTTATCAGACCGCGGCGGTCTGGACTTGTTTCTACATTTTCTACATACATGTGTATATATCACTACACTCTTAGAAATTGGTCTTCTATCGTGCCGTCAAGAGCTGCCGTGTCTTCTAGATTCACGCTCAAGGCCGAAGTTTTAGACGACAGATGCCCACGTGACCCGAGAGAAAAGAAAATACCATAAAAAATTGTCTTGCTTTTTTTTTGGCGCGTACGCCGTGTAGAAGACACGTTTATCACGTGACCAGGAATCGGACGTCGTTAAGTCTATTTCGTGTTGTCTAAATTTTTGCCGTGGTTTCTATGCGCTCGGAGTGATCACCTGACCGGCGTCGAGGACCGGAGTCACGTGAACTATGCGACGGGGCCAGACTTGCTGGTGGCGCGGCCAGTGTTGCCACCTACTTTTTGAAAAATCTACAGATCTACAGAGATTTCTGAAAATCCCATGATTTTTTTTGCTCCAACGAATGAGTCAGTCGACCCAGTGTTTCGCATCAGTGCACAAAACGAAACGATGAAAAACGTCAGCAGAACGCGGGAATGAGTGCTTTACTGACTATTTTTTAGAATATTTTCCACAGTTAGTTTGACGAAAACGAAGCAAAGAAACAGCCTCTCAAC
Organism: Ornithodoros turicata; assembly: GCF_037126465.1. Classification (NCBI taxonomy): domain Eukaryota; kingdom Metazoa; phylum Arthropoda; class Arachnida; order Ixodida; family Argasidae; genus Ornithodoros; species Ornithodoros turicata. Next base: position 76,720,016 of record NC_088202.1, read on the forward strand.
GACCACCAACTGGCCTCCTGCACACAAAACGCATGCTATTGGGTCAACCTGCTTCGCCTTCGCAGTTGACAAGGATTTGACCCGTCGATCACGAAACTGGCCTGGCTCGCCGAAAGAGAAGGACGTCTACTGCGTCTGACTTATTGGCGAGCCTCAACGCTAAATCAGTTTTCTTGAGTGTTTGTGTGCGCGTTACCAGTTTGCATCTACAGACTTGACTCGCGTTGAAGTGAAACAACAAGGTTTATAATTCACGTCACGCATGTACGCTTTCATTATGTCTGTGGAAATAATATCGACCTTTATTGTTTTTGTGGTCCATTGTGATCCTCGCTCACCATTGTGATGATGGGACGAGCGAGAGAATTGTTCCTACTACACGCGATGCGTTATTCTTGCATTGGAGCGCAACGGCTCATGTGGATATATCGCATGTCAAAGTATTAAAATCTACGTGCAGTGACACTTTTTTGTGATTGTAGCAGATTTGAATACGTGACATCGCAAACCGAAAGTTCCAACGCGTAATGCCAGTGCGCCGCAGCAAAAAATTCCGGCTGTGGTCTTCAGCAGTGGAACGAAATAAGCCCTTGCTCTTCCACTAATTTAGAGACGCAGGCAGACATTACAGATTTGAAGGCAAATGTTCAAGAAACTAAGTTTTGAGTGGCTACAGGTTTTAGCTCTATCTACAGATTTTCCGGGCTCGGATCTGCAGATAAATTTGTTTTACGTGTGGCAACACTGGGCGCGGCACTGGTCACACCTCTTGTTCGATGTCATGCCGCCAGCGTTTCCTTGCTTTGCTGGTTCTGGGATTCTTTGACAGGTAAGGACACCTCCGTTTAATAAATTTTATTGCGATAACTATGCTAGCAGCACTACTATTGTAGTGGCTACCTGTTACTTCCCCACGCTTCTAACGAGCATTTGGAATTTGCAGGTGCGAATGGAAGTGTCATGGCGGTCGTGACAGAACGTCAACGAAAGTTATGTGGTGATGCTTGAGAAGTTGAGTAGTGAAGGTATTCGAGAGACGCTAATGTGTTATCAGCTGTATCCGGTTTGTAGCTCTGTTAGAATTGCCTCTAAACGTGGACTTCACGAGCGCTAACGTTTGTGTATGGCGCAAGATGTTTGTCTTTCGGGGTCTCGTTTCGACCGTGGTTTGAGTAACCATTCTCTGTCTCAGCTGGCCGCAGTGGGTATGGACATCACCAACGAAGACTTCACTGGTGTTCAACGTGCCGTCTGGAAAAAATGTGCGTGCGATTCATACCGAAGGCTGACAGATATTAGCCGGTACACGGCACAAGTGTAACCCGGAACATGCGTCCAATGCTAACACTCACCTGTCGACCATGACCGCATTCAGTAAGATACCTCTTTGATCTCTCCTCCTACATACTTGGTACTGCTGTGGTACCAGTGTACAATTTTTCTCTCCTCGCTGCCTCACCTATCATCGTTTTAGTATAAGCTATAGTTCGTACCCTTTCACTGTTGTCGATAGTGACTTTTATTACACTTAATGTTGTTCCTATCCACTTTGTAATGCTTCTTTGTCGTCGTTTACTTAGTCACAGTTACGCCTTGAAGCAGAATTCCGATTCGAGGCCAGGATGGGAAGTATGGAGGAAACGCTGCACAACAGGTGACAACTGCCATGTCAACAGCCCCCACAAAGAGATGTAGAGCTGCTGAAATATGGTGATCATATGCCCTGAGCAACAAACAGGTCTGCATCCCAGCGCAATCCCAGCATTGTTTCGTAGCGAGTTTCAAGCTTGCAAATAGTTTCGCAGCAGCGGCGTCGAGCCGCGCCGTTTTGTGCAATCTGTGATATTTTGACTATGTGTGGTTCTTATTCATTTTTATTTTCTCAGCGTCATTTCTCTGTGAGCAGGGTATTTTGCATAGTTTGCAAGTCTAGTCAATATTCACTGTATCACTGCCACAATTTCACAACTTTGCCAAAATAAAGTCTTCAATCCCCTTTGAAACAAATTCTGTTGACTGCAAGCCAGCCTGCCAAGCCTGCGCCGGGGGAGAGGGGAAACAGGAGTACGCGGGGAGGGGGAAACGACCGGGAAAGAAGGAAACTGTGAAGCATAAAACAGACGCCACTTTTGTGGCTTCTACGAGGGAAACCACGTGATGCGACGTCATTCCCCGCGCTTTCGCGTGGTCTCTACGTAGAAACCCCAAAATTACCGTTTTTCGGGTGTCTGTAGGCGACACGATAGAAGATCCATTTTGAAGAGTGTATATATGTAGATAATTTGACATCTGAGGGTAAAATAAAACCGAGATAAATCCAATACGCCCTTCCTTGAAGAATCCACCAAGAACAGTGGGTGATATTCATACCACGTCGATGTTTTTTTTTAATTCCGTGTTAGCGCCGCGAAGCAACTGTGGCTATGAGCGGCGTACAGACGAGGAGAGATGGAGAGAGGGCAGCAGGAAGGAGTGGGGGTAAGGGGAGTTAGTTTGCGCCCTGAGCCGACTTCAGGTGGAACTGTGCCGACATTTGTGTCGAAAGTCTTCGGAAAACCCAGGGAAAACCTCAGAGAGCACAGCCGGTGTCAGGATTCGAACCCGTGTTACCTCCCACTCTTGGCGTGTAAAGCGATTATCCTATGCCACGAGAGGTGGTCCACGTCGATGTTCATTGTCGAAACGGATTCCAACCGTGAAAAGTGGACATAAACTACCTACAGCCACGGTAAGAGAAGAAGAGTAATGCCATCAGTCGAACACCGACTTACCGCCGTTCCGAATTCCTTCTCTATTTAATTGAGTTTAAACCGAATCATATTTCTCAGGATAACTCACGGGCAGTACAACTGCGCAGAACATCACGACGCGGCAACCAGTCACTGCAGAGTATCATTTTTAATACCGTTACATACTCGTTTATGCCAGATTAATGTGTAAAAATTTAGAACGATCATTACGGGTTACACGCATATTTAACATTGCTGTGAAGGAGCAAGGGCTTTGAGAGGCGTATAGACGTCCCCTGTCGACGCTCATAACGGGCATATATTGCGTATTGTAGTAGTAGTAACTAGATACTTTTATGATAAAAAGTAACTTCTAACTGTAACTAGTTACCGCTTTTGGTTAAAGTAACTGTAAACTGTAACAGTAACTATAGGTTAGTCAGGTAAGGCAATATTTTCCGCGGTCAGCTCCCTGGCGAGCCTTCAAGTTCATTGAAATTTTGCCCATCCAGGAATTAAACGAATTTTGTCATCTCATACACGGCAAGGATGTGACGTAGACTAACTTCAACCGTGCGGTTAAGCCCCACGGGAAATCATCTGTTTATAGCACGATATAACTATGGTAGGACAGTACAAGTGCGAGAAAAAAGTTTTTAGAGTTACATTTATTCACCATTTTTTCTTACAATGTGACTGTAAAGTAACTAAGTTACTGTAAAACGTAGTAACTGTAGCTGTAACTAGTTACATTTCAAAAGAGTAACTGTAACTCAGTTAGTATTTTTGCAAGCTAACTGTAACTGTAACTTAGTTACTTTTTTCAGTAACTTATACCCATGAGGCCATGACTGCACCAAAGTATTGTCTGTATCAGCTGTCCTCTCTCCCGGTCCAAGTAGTCATTCATATCAGCGTGTGTACCGTGCGTCCAGGACGACGTCAGTCACAGGTCCTGAACGTTCAAAGGGGCACCCTTGATCAATAAAAAAATCAATAACAAAGTGACGTCAGTGAAACAAATTAACATAAATTTAACCCATATCCCCGTAAAGTAATTGTTACTGCTTAGAGAGTTGCGTTACAGTGGAACATTAGGCTTCCGAAAAAAAGAAGAAGAAAAAGAATAACCGCTGCGCTACATAAGAGCGATGTCAGTGACAACGGTGTTACACTGGCCAAAGGGTTGGGTTATAGTCCTTTTCTTTTTCTTTTTTTTTTGTTGTTGTTAGAGTGTATAAATCCGGGCAGCTGCGGACTCATTTTCCGCTACCGCTACTTTTAACAAAACGGAAAATATGGGACACAATGAGGGGGAAAGCAGAACACCGACAGGACTGTTTCTCTTCCTTTGAGAGGGCAGCTCTGAAGGCCCGTTCCGACATACAGCGCTTTGCTCCAGAGCACTGGAAAACAGGGCTGCTTTTGCCTCCTCTCCCGGCTGCGACACGATGGAAAACAGCGCTTGGCGAAGTTGAGCTTCGGTGAACTTTCCCATCGCTGTCTCCCAGCGATAGGCTCGCTGAACCAACGAGAACGCGGCGCCGCGTTCACGTGACGGGGCTGTCTTTTTTTTTTTTTTTCGATCGCGTGAGATCACCAGGTACAGCGCTGGGACAAGCGCTGCAAGTGCGAACCCCACAGTGGAAATACAGCGCTGTTTTGCAGTGCTGTGGTGCAGCACTCTGGAGCAAAGCGCTGTATGTCGGAACGGGCCTTTAGGCGCCCGTTCCTGCGTTGACCGGCGTCGGCGTTGTAACTGGCAGAGCGAACGAGCAGCGAAGTCGAAGATGAAAGAACGGCGAGAGTGAAGAGGGCGCGAGGAGGAAAGCGAAGAAGGAGGTTTTTTCACGTTATTTGAAACACCCTGTAGTGTGGGTTCGAGTCCTACAGCTGGCTAACCTTTTCAGTGACTTCCATCTTTCATCATTAATTTCTTAGGCACTTTAAGGCTTTGTATGTATTTGTCCTTTCTATGTGTTCCAGCCTCAGAACATCAATTTCTCAGAATCAACATATACCCCGCCCCCTTGGGGCCTCAAAACGCAGGGTACCCTATTCTCCATCTGCTTAATGGTAAATGTTACTATCGGAAACGATATAAACGGCAACCCGTGGTGCATTTTATGCTGCATGTTGGTTACACTTGGTGGAGTTGAAATAGCCCTCCATCGCTAGATACACTGAACGACGACATGCCTGAACTTCGGAGTAAGTCGCGGAAAAATAGCAAAGAAATATTTGCGTTACCTTTATTTAGCGGTATCGGTATTCCATTAGATTTTCGAAGTGCTCAGGTCTCCTTTCAAATTCGCGTACTAATCTTACCCCGGGGAGGGTGTCGTCATATGAGCACCAGCGCTTCGTTTTTAGGGCGAGGACGGTATTACTTTCGTCACGCGATGTGGTTCAAGCATCACCTGTGTGGACCTGTCCCATCCTCCTGGTAGCAAAACAATATTTTCGAAGTTGTAGAGACGCTGCTATTGCGCTACTTTTGAGTGAAATAGCGGGTACGAGTATTCCGTTACTTACGGCGAATTTCACTGGTAGTTGTAGTGCAGGAAATCTTACAGTGACTTGAGTGCGCATGTTACACTGATGGCTTCAATGCAACTTATCTCGCGTTCCATTAGTGCTTCCATTCACGCTTCCTTCGTTCCTACGCTCAACCTACACCGGCACACTACTCTGCGAACAGCGGGATTCGCCATTACTTTCGGTAGCGTGCACAACACCGCTTCGCCCGCACGGTCCTGAAACACCGTCGCAAATCATGTACGTGACGCACTCCTTTAACTCCGACGATTCCAGTGATGCTCCTATAATTGGGAATTCGACGAGGAACTAGCGCCGCGGAATAATCGCTGAATATAAACAATAGATGTGCCGGATTAGGGAAGCTTCGATTCATATACGAGGTGGAAATTGGAATGCAGTTGGGACAGTACAAAGCTTGCAACATCAACGCACGCACAAGCGGTACTGAAAGGTTCAATTTATTGCGAACGCTAACGAAGTGGGGGATTACATCCGAAAATTGACGGGCCACGATATAATGAATTTAGTTCAAAAAATATAAACGGTGACATAAGGTATTTATAATCACGTGTCACTCACCTATGAAGCCTACCGAGTGGGGAACTTCACATGGTGAGTTATAGTTACATCATGAAATGGGCCCACGATAATGGAATACATTCTAGCATAGATAAACAACAACAGCTACATGGATGACGATGGGATGAGGTAGACAAACGGCATAGATAAACAGGGTCTAGGACATTTCGGTATAAGACATTTCGGTGCGGACGTTTCGGTGCACGGACATTTCGCTGCACGGACATTTCAGTGCACGGGCGCTACGGAGCACGGACATTTCGGTGCACGGACGTCTCGGTGCGAAGACATTTCGGTGCACGGACATTTCGGTGCAAAGGCATTTCGATGTACGAACGCTCCACCCGTGGTCGATTTGGTTGGAGAGCGATTTCTAGGTGCCTCAGGGCCGCAGAGGGTAGCGAGAGTGACAAAATGGTACAAACGCAGGCGAGCTGGTGGTTAGACTCCGCGTTAAAAAAGCCTGCGTCTGCGAAAAAAGAAAAAAGAAAAAGGCATGTGGTACCGCTTTTTCGGTAGCGAGAGGACCGATTGGTAATAACGTTCCGTCCCCACTTTCTTACGCCATTTTTCGTTTGGGATAATTTTACATTTCGTAAACAAGAATAAAATAAAACGAATCATTGCTAACTTCGTAGGAAGTGAGATTATTTGTTATTAGAGGCAAGCGCCAAAATGGAAGTCGGTGAAAAAAATGTGAATTAACGACAAAATTTGGAGCAAAATCAAAGAGTCGGGCTCAGCGTTCGTATATATTAGTTTATTTAGTTGTGTTTTTGTTTGTTGTCTTTATTGTATCTACATTGTACTGCAATTAAAAAGGAGTATTCAAAAGTCGAAATTGAAGACGGCAACCCGAAGGAACTGCACGGCGTTCTCCCTTGTATACTCCGTAGCTAATGTCTGAAGTCTCCGGGCACAGTCCCGATACCTCTTCGCAGGAAAATGGCGCTCCCCAATTTCCATGAGTTGCAGCTTATGCAAGGTGAGGGCGTCCTCCTTCTGTAGAACGTTCAAGAACTTCCACACGTTCGGATGGCTGCACTGGACGTGGGCCTGAAATCCACGGTGCCAAGCCTCCACAGAATTTGTCGTTTTCGGCTCTCGGTTGAGCACCGTGTCATGATGGTTCCATAGGGCTATGGGAAACCGTGGCGACCTCCTGCTATTCATTGTGGGCCTGCCAACAAAATAGTCCATTACAGTTTGCAGGTCTTCCGGCACCACCAATTGCTCTCATCGTGCCCACGATATGTTGATTCGGCTCGTCGTTTATCTGAGCACGTTCTTTCATCGCATCGTATGCGAGCGAAGCCTCCAGCCTCCGTACAGAAGGACCATGACTGTGCTCGTTGACTAATTTCACAACTTCACCATTCTCTGTATGTGCACGGGCCCTACACTCGGTCTTCCTGCTGCATTGCCAATACACCTGCAAGTACACAAATAACGTACGCATATGGATTAATAGAAGCACAAGGAAGTCGGCGATCACATCTCGTAAGCGCAACTAAGAAATGCAGATGGAACCACCGATGCTTTACGCAAGGAATAGTTTTGGAACGTACGTGTCAAAGAAATGACAGAAAAAACGGCAAAACCTTTGGCTTATAATAGAAGGGACAGTACAGCTGAGCAAGTACATACCTTTTCCTTGTACTTTTTTTTTTCCTTTACATATTCGAAGCCGTCGTGCAAAAGCTTATCCGCATGTCGCCTGCCGGTGGTGCACATAGCCATGATCACAGCTACGAAACGGTACGATGCCAGGAACGTAAGCGCACTGGCCGAGGAATGAACTGCACCGGTGTTTAGCCCCGGAGCAGCCTATTGTATGGACAGTCTGACGTCACTGCAGGTTGCTTTTTCCCCACAAAAGGTTAACGACAGCAGGACGAACAAACTGCATCCATGAGGTCACGGTCGTTACCGTGAACTGTACCGGAATCCCAACAAATCACTTCTCCTGTTTTGCAAACAAAAGCAGTCCTGTCCTCCCGTGTGACATTGTAAGTGAGCAAAAAAAGATGCGGTATAAAGTCTACTCTAAGCTCAATTCTCCAGGTCAGGGATGCCACAAAGCTCTGGTTGCCACGTGTGGGGGTTGTCAACCTCCGAACAAAGTGTTCCAATGATGCGGGTTGTTTGTGGCAACGGGCCGGCGAACAGACAGTAAATATAGATGGGATGGGAATGTGTGACATACGAATCCAGATATAAAGTAAAAAAACAGTAATGAGAGAGCGATGATGATTACATTAAGTCGTAGTAATAGTAATCGCTTTAATCTCAGATACTTATCCATGTATATTGTCGTCGCACCGGAACGTCCGTGCACCGAGGAGTCCGTGCACCGAGAAGTCCGTGCTCCGAGACGTCCGTGCTCCAAAACGTCCGTGCAGCGAGACGTCCGTGCACCAAAATGTTCGTGCTCCGAAACGTCCGTGCACCGAAACGTCCGCACCGAAATGTCCTGCACCGAAATGTCCGGTTCCCAGATAAACAGCGTTTGCAGGCTAAACAGATATGCAAATTAAATTACAGTATGATCCCATAGGACTTTCGGCGCACGTTAACGGGGTTGAGAAACCACATGCAACCCACTGCATGGCTCCGTTTCATACGTTGTAGTCCATGGATTCGACACGCAAAGTTCACATTCCTCACTTGGAGGGTATTTTAACAGTAGGGTTTTTAAAACTGCGATTTTTTCGAGCCACCGCTAACGGTGACGCCGAACAGCGCTGAGAGGCGTTGGCGGACAGACGGGAAGTGACGATTTAGCTGTGCACGCTTCCCCAAAGCACCCGGAGGTCACCATAACGAAGGCCGTTCTCCGGTGGCCGGATTCTTTTACAACCGCCTACGTCGTCATGGAGACTGAAAACTATTCGCTTCCTTTCTCCACTCTGAAAGGCCACTCCAAAAACGGGTGGGGAGGTGAAGAACGTTGAGAGCGTCGGAGGAGCTCGCTCAGCGCGCGACCATCGAAGTGCAATAGTTCGTAACGCGGGATCGCAGAAACATAGCGTTTTGATGTGCATGTTTAGCGGACATAAATCAATATTCACAACGTTATTTCTTCAAAAGTTTAGAAATGGTTTCACAACCCCGTTAAAGGACTCCCAGGTGCGCAACAGTGAGACACAGACAGGCCACTGTGGCGTCGCTCATACTTGCCTGGCTGCGTAAGGCCAGGAATTATCGATTATCTCATAGGTTAAGCTCACAGGACTTGACTACGCCTATCAGCTGAAGCGAGAGAAATATCAATCTTAGAAATTCCCTAATATGAAAAACGAAGAATAAGACAGGACACTGCGCTTGCGCTTTGTATATGGCACCATCACAAAGACCAATTCTCAAACTGCAATTGAGTTTCGGTACAGAGTCCGCAAGAAAGTGACATTTACGACATCTCTCAATCCTTCCTAAAGTGCCACTACGGACTACAAAATGATGTTTATTTTTAATTATCTCATCAATAATGATATCTATTAAAATGATAATTCATATACGCAAAATATGAATGCCGTCGGTGCACATTAACGCCTTCCACGACTTTTCGAAAGAACACGCAAAACTTCATAGTTTCGGATTCTCTAACAGTAGGTGACGTCACCGTGAGCTCTGGGGTCTCTCTCCTAACGGCGCGCGTCTGCACTCTCTATCGCACGTTGGAAGATTGCAGCAGCTGTGGTGTGCCAGATAAATGTTGTCAGACGCGTTGGTGGTTGAGTTTGACACATGACGTCATACTTCTAAAGACTATAAATTAATTTTTAACAGAATTTTTGGGTCACACAGAAAAACAATGAAATAATACTGTGTAAGACACGCAGATTGCAATCAGACAAATTCGGTAGGATTCTGAAGAAGCTGCAGCAACAATTACAGCAATGGAGTGCACATCCTTGTTGACATAAAATATGGTACATGTTGCCAGACGTCTAGTCTAACGTGGAACACAAAACTAGGATGAAAGGGAGCCGGTGATTTTCTGCTTGTTTGAGTTTGACGAACGACAACGGGCGGACCCGGACATGAATTTACAGGACAAGTCTTGTCCTGTGACTTCATGTCCGCCGATTGCCGTCCCTCTATCGCAAGGAATGTCACCGTGCCCACCTAGTCTAAATTACAGCTGCTTCCCATAACCCACGTCTTAAAACGGGTTTAGTAATACCATGCGAGCCACAACCTTGTAAAACAGAAGGTTACACACGAAGCAAAGTGCACTTAAAACCTGAGAGTTTTGTATACTTGTGAAATATAAGCTATTATGTTTTGTGATGAGTTACAGAGCTTCCGGGACCCTCGGCTGAAATCGGCCAATGCGTAAAGGGGAGAAAAGGCGTACAACAGCTTGTCATTTGTATTTATAGTACTGTTTGTTTTAATGTGATAGCATTATTGGTCTAACCCCTTGGAAATGCCTGCGGTCTGTGTCGAAAACTCATCTCGGACGATAGATGGCGCCACGAGAACCGTTGGCGCAGAAGAGTTTATGGCAGGGTATTCAACGTGACTCCTCCCCTTCTGCCGTATACAGCTCTGCGTGAGGAGGGTCGCCTGAGGACCCGTTGGCTGCTGGCTGCCGGCACCCCATGTAGTTTCATATCATGCGGCTGCGCGACTGTGAGATGAGGAGTGTCTAGTAAAGCATAGCACCATGCGTGTTTGCTAGGTGAGGTTATCACGAGGCAGCTGCGGGTATTGGACTGCTACGCTATATTAGAACTTGCAAGCGAGCCCGCCAAGGCGGGAGGTCGACGTCTTGCTTCGTCCTGCCGTGGGCCTGCCGACATAAACAAAGGGTCGTTCTTGAACACAGGGGTGGCATCCAATGTATTACTCCGTAGACGAAAGCGTGCTGGGCGAACGCAATGCATCCTGGACAGGTCCTGGTCGCACGTCACAGCAAACGTCAAGGCACACGTGCCTTAACGATGGCGGCACCCGTGATCGGCGGCCAACCCGTTTGTAAACAATGCGGTTGTTGTTTCTGGACGACGTTTTGGATGTTTTTCGACCACGGTAATTATTTTTATCCGATAATCTCGCAGTAAAACGCGCAATTTTACACATAAAGCCTCGTATTGTTGACAACTTCTAAAGATGTGATGACGACCGCGCGTTAAGACTTACCGAGCCGATGCGATGTACTTAAACTAAGGTGAAATGGGCTACCATGTTGCGGAAGAAGCACCGCATAGTTTACGCTGGCAAAATACGGTCATCTCTTGGTGTTATGACGGCGAAAATATGTCGGTAAGCGGCAAAAAGACGTGTAAACAAAGTCACATGACCTCAAAATGACGTTTTCTATGACGTGCGACCAGGACAAGATGGCAGTTATGCCAAAAGCACCCGCTTGAGGGTAGTTACAACAATGGCCGGTTTCTGTCACCCCTGTGTTCTTGAACTTCCCATGTTGGTTTCCGTTGTCTTCGTGTGGTATATTGAACCCAGTTAGGCCTGTCTTCATCTCCACAGGTTTCATGTGAATGATTCAGATCATTAAAATCAATAGCTCTCGAAATACACACAAAACATTAGTGTGATTTATGCATCATTCGCTCGAAGTGCCTGCCAACGGCAACGGCACGACAATCGACTTTGAGTTTGATTGTGAACTTAGCACCCTGAAACGTATCGATTCTTCTGGCAAGAGAATTGAACACGCTGACATGCACGGATTGTCAAACGTATTTTCGCACTCATCGCCGTCCGGGAACTCTCGTCCGCCTTAGAGGTAACATCCTTCTACCGCCTTTGCTTCCACCCCACGTCTGCCGAGTCAACCCATTCTCGTTATCGCTACCGGCCTAGATCTTCTCCAGTTCCACCCAGCGTCTATCCCGCGTTGGGTTTTTTTTTTTTCGTTGTTTTTCGCAGTAAAAGTTTCATTCCTCGTTTGAGCCTCGTGTCGTCCTTATCCTTTGTATCGATGTTCTTCAGGCTCAACAGTTTGTGTCAAGGTGTCGACTATGATATCTTCCTTCTTCTGGAGCGGAAGATCTCCGTTCGTTAGGCGTCCTATTTTACAGCGACTCCGCTCCGAAGGTGGTTGGAGTCTACCACACGTTTCTACTTTCTGTAACTTACCCTGCTTGCGTGTTGTCCTGAAAACTCTTGATGACGTCCAGCACCCTACACGCGTGCTAGCTTTGTTCTGGTTGGGACACTTTCGGAGTACCCTTGTTCCTAGCGGGTCTCGGTAGTATGTATCCCACCTCTGGGGCCCTATTCCGAGCTGCTGTCGAGCACCAGCCACGGTGTCGATAGAGAAGTATCAGTAGAATGCTATTACGAGCACCGGGAGCAACACCTACTAGTTTTGGTATTCCCATATCGCTTTTAACGATAGTGCGCTTGGTTTGTTGACTGTCGTTAGAGGTTATGACGTGGTGGTGCTGGTGAAACGGCTCACCGTTAAGACGTCTGCGAACGATCGAGACGCCGCACTCTCCGCCAATAGCGCAGCAGGAGGAGAATCACGTGGAGTGCCTTGTTTTGGAAGCAGAAAACGACAACGGCGACGGAATTGTGTTCCAGTTCGTGATGGAGCACCGCAATTTATTCACGCGCATTTTGCTCGCGGCCTGCCCGCAATAGACGAGCTTGAGAAATTACAGCGTTCTCAGCGCACGCGTTGCACCCTGGGAGGTTACTAGAATGGGGAACGAAGAACTCCACGTTTCGTTTTCGCTGACCCTGACTCCTCGTAGACAATCGGACGCGAGAGAAGGAAGCGAAACGTCTTGGATACTTTCTCCTCCTTTGTTACAGCAAGTTCACGGAGTTCACAGCGCCGCTAAGCTCCCTGGGATTTTCTGAAGTCGTGTATTGGCGAAATGAATGGGCAGAATAGATTATTTTCAAAAGTCAGTCTGGCAACCTTCTAGCGGATGACAGTCGGATATATCTTTGGCACGTCGTACATGTGGTTCTGTGTATGGTAAGCGGTGCCATGGAATACGAGAAAACTGAGTGGTGAGACTTGACGAACATACCAGATGGGTTTTCCCAAAGACGTGTGGACGCCTTTTGTCAACATGTGAGTGCATCTGGCACGAATCCACAGCTTCAGAAGACCATGCTTAACCTTCGTGCGTGCGAAACTTGGGTTTACTTATATTTTCTGGAATCAGTTCCTAGAAAAGCGAAAAAAAAAAAAAGAGAAAACTGACGAATACAGCAGTGTTTTGTTAGGGTGTTTCACTAAATTCTTACGTTACAGTATTTTGTTAATGTTCAGAACTAAAGTTCGCAAACCATAAATACTTTGACATCGATTTGCCTTCTTTACTAGTAAACAACCCTAGGAAATTTTGAAATTGTTTGAAGCCTCCCAAAGAAAATTCAGTTAGCGTCAAAACCGAATCACGGGTTTTTATTCCAACCGAGCATTGTGCCTCCGCCTTGCTAGCTTTCTCTCGTCAGTTTTCTCCACACCTGGCTCAGCTATCCACCCCAGCATGTCGCGAAGAACTATGCTCCTAGCATAACCATCACGCATAACGGAATTACTAAGGTCATTGACTCTTTAAAACTTTCCACGAGCGGTGGGGCAGACTCCATTAATGCTAAAATCCTCTCTGGTACAAAGAACATCTCGAGCATCATTTTGTCCTGCATATTTACTCAATCATTAAACGAAGGGACCCTGCCTGCAGACTGGAAGCTAGCAAAGGACATTCCTATCCACAAGTCCAGTGACCGGTCATCCGCAAGAAACTATGATATTGTATCCTTAACTAGCATTGCATGTAAGATCCTCGAGCACATACTTTACTCAAACACCTTGCTTGAGAGCAACCCCCACCCCACCCCTTCGCCTATCACCCTATCAGCACGGCTCTCGCAAGCATCCGAAACCCAACCAGCAAGCTTCATACATGACACAACATACAACTCAGACAGTGGATACTGTACCGATGCGCTTTTTGTTGATTTTTACAAAGCTTTCGATAGCATACCACACGACACTTCTTAAGCTTTTTTGTTCTGAATCTCAACAGCAATGTAATTCACTGGCTACGTATTTTTCTCTCGCAACGCCTTCTCTTCGTCAGTTGCAATGGTATTCATCATCCACACCCGTTAGCTCCGGCATATCCCACCAGCTCGCGTGGCTCAGTGGTTAGCGTGCTGGCCATATCACATCGAGACTGCGGGGTACCCGGGCTCGAATCGCGGTGCCGGCTGTGCTGTCTGGGGTTTTCCATGGGTTTTTCTCAGACGCTTCCAGACATATGTCGGCACAGTTCCCTTAGAAGTCGGGCGGGGACGCACATTCCCCCAGGGCGTCAGTCGTGGCGTTGCCCACCTCTGTGAGGCCGACAACGGCGAGCCCATTCACCACCACCGGCATATCCCAAGTATCTGTACATCTGTACTAGGCCCCTTCTGTTTTCCGTATATACATCAATGATCTACCCGTTAACAGATGTTCTCAAATCCGCCTCTTCGCCGATGACTGTGTGCTATACCGTCAAATTTGCTCGTCTGATGATGAAATAACACTACAGAACGACTTATCCTGAATCCAATGCTGGCGCGTCACTTGGCAGATGCCACTAAACCTATGTAAATGCTCATGTAGCAGCCGCATCGCCAGTCCCTGACATCGAGCACCTGCCCCGTGGCTCGAGTAAATAAACATCCTCGGGCCAGTTGGAATCTGGTAACCGAGACAAACGGACTACTGCTTCCTGTCTCCTCTAATTCCAACACTCACTTGTAAGTTTCTGTCGCCGTAAAACCTCGCATCACTTCCAGTACACCCTTAACAACACCCTTATAACGCAAACTAGTACTTACAAGTACCTCGGCGTACATCTTTCAGCGGATTTAACATGGAATAACCACATTGATAAAATAATCTCAAATGGTAATCACACCCTAGCCTTCATCCGACGCAATCTTAAATCGGTCCCACCTAACTTAAAACGACTCACGTGCCTAACTTTAGTTCGTCCTAAACTAGAATATGCATAATCAATATGAAATCCTCACCCGAGGTTTTTAATAAGTAACACCGAATTCATTCAAAACAGAGCAGCACGATTCATCTGTAACGATTTTGCTCCTAATACATCGGTCACTGCTTTGAAACGCGAACTTAACCTGTCGTCCTTAGAACAGCGCCATCTTATCACACGTCTATCTCGCTTTCATAAATACTTACATAACATTCCCTCACAACAGAGTCCGCTTCGCCGATCCACTGCCATCTTTCCCCGCCTTGATCACCCAAATAAAGTCGACCGCTTTTTATGTCATTCTAATGTTTCTTTTTTTTTTTTTAAGCCTTTTTTTTTTTTTTTGCCGCACCGTCCTAGAATGGAATGACCTTCCGAGGAACCATCGCTACAATAATACAAACTCAAGAATTTCATAATGCCATTTCTGTTCTGTTTTCGTAGTTACTATCCGGTTACCTTCGTGTGTGTTTTCATTGTGTCCAGGACGTCTTACGTACCATTAAACTATATCACATGCTCCATTTTCACTGTAGCTGATTATGTACCACATTGCTGATTCATCATGCGAAAATTTCCTTGTATATGTTACATTATTATCTCACAGTATCATGGCTTTGTATTTTCTTTTTCTATTTTTCTGTACTAAAAGTTATATACATATACTCGCAATGCTGCAACCCATTATTGTTGTAACCCACTCCCTCATGTAATGTCACTCAAGGGACCTTTGACGGTATATTCATAGATTGAGAAGTTACCCGCCAAAAAGAACTCGTTACAAGTTAAGTTACCGCGTGCAAAATGTAACTAAGTTAATAACGAAGTTCTTCCGCATGAAATCTAACTTGCAGTTACTGAGTTACTTAAAAAAGAACGAGTTACTTCCAAGTTACTTCGGCTGCTGTGGCCGAGCTGCATTCCACTCTTATGGCGCTTTCCTTCATTGTGTCCCGTCAACCACCGATGCACTGGACCATATACAGTGACTCCAAAACCGCCCTCCAAGCTCTGCAGTGCACCCTGGGCTCGAGCTCCCTCGCTCCACTGGTGTGTGACGTCCTCAGGGAGTATTCATGTGCTGTCACACAGACACATAACATCACCTTGCAGTGGATCCCAGGTCATTGTGGCGTCCCTGGGAATGAGGCTGCCGACCTACTTGCGAGACGGGCTCATGTGGCTCGAGGCGTACCGACGCACCCTACGTATTTCACCCAAGCGGACGCGAAGCAAGCAATTGGTACTCTCATGGGACGTCTGTGCAGTGAACACTGGCGCAGAAGTGTCCCTTCTACGTCGTTCCTGCGCAGGGTGGACCCAGATCTCCGTTTTTATATGCCGTCAGCGCTTCCTCGACCCATCACGTCGCTCATCTACAGGCTTCGCCTCAACGTGCCATACAGTGGACGACTTTCGTTTAAGCTCGGCATGGTCCCGTCCCCCAACTGCAGTCTGTGTGATGTAGTTGAGGACGTGGATCATATACTCCAAGACTGCCCGAGGTACAGTGCACACCGATGTACCCTTGTGTCGTCCCTGGCTCGCCTGGATAATCGGCCATACTCCACCGAAAAGGTTCTTGGGTGCTGGCCAGCAAATCAGCTCATACCTGCCATGCGCGCCCTTGTGCAATTTCTCGTCTCGACGGACCTGTTTGAAACATTGTGACATTCTTTGTTTTTAGTGCCTTGAGACTTCGCTTTTGGTGACAAGCTCGGTGATGATGTTCTCATTTCTTCTTTCAAAGCGTTTCAAAGCGTCGAGGTTAGTGTAGTTTCCCTTTCTTTTATTAATAACGCGTCCTGGAGTAGCCAGTCCCGAGTGGCTCGAGACTACCATCTCCATTTTTTTCTTTTAAAATCAATCAATCAATCAATCTACTTCGGACACAAAATAGCATTACGCAGGTGCAGCGCGTGTGAGGAGTTGAGTTAGACCTCGAGTTGCCTGCGGAGGAAGTGCAACACGCTTAGATCGTTTTCCTTTATGCCCAACAATAGACCTCTCCCTGTTTGTAAATAAATGACGTCATAGTGTCCGACAGCGCCAAAATTTGGTAGAACTGAACTACGCTCGAAGTTAGAGGTGAACAAGGTCGCGCCCGAAAGCCACGGTCTGGAGGGGATTACGACATCATCCCTTGAATGGACGCGACCCTCGGTCCTACTTTTCTTTCAGTGGGAGACAGCGAACAAGTGTCCGTTCGTGGAACCCAGCCGTTTTTCAGCTTTGTTTCGCTTTCAGTCTGTCTACCAATGTCATGATGACGTTTCTCTGGTAGAGGTCAATGCGAACGCTTTGCATCTTACCCCCTGTGGGCGCACAATGGGTCAGCTTCATTTCAATGGCAGCGGTTCTTACTTCCTGAATAAAATACTGTCAGTCATTGAATATCACGAAATATGCCATGAAGGAACCGGAGAGAAAGCAAGAAAATGTGTGGACGTGAGTGAAAAGCGAGTTAAAAGTAACTGGGAACTTAACTTAAGTTACTTGGGAAAAGTTACCAAAAAAAAGGAACGAGTTCCCCTGAAAGTTACCACGGCGCAAAAGTACAAGTAATGAGTTACTTGTAACGGGTTACCTCGAACTGTTTGTATACTAAATAACTAAATAATGTACTATAGTAGGTATTGAACTGCAGTGCATTGTGGCAGTGCGTATGTTTATTGTGGTGTAAAGAGAAAGGTAAGCAAGACTGTCGTCGTTGTACACAGACAATACATTGTGTTCGAGTAGAGCAACAGGTTTTTCTATCTCAATGGTCCTACATGGCGCCCTTGACTGTCTCGAATTGAACGTATCTCTTGCAATACGTGTTTCTTCTAAGCCATTTCGCACTTCCGCAGAATTTGACGTTCCTTCCTCCACTGAAACAGACTGCGCTTCAACCCGTGAAATATTTTTCAAACGTACAATTTTTTAGTCTAAATGTTAGAACTTTTCGTGCATTTTCAAGTAAGAAAGTCATTACTGCTCTGTTTCCTATGTTCCCATATTATTTCAAAAACAGGTGGCTCGCTCCACTGTCGAGTCCACTGGACTTTTCGCATCAGCCCCCTTCACAAATGCATGTAAAATAAAATCAATAAATAAACAATAATAACAATAATAATGCTGTTCATGGGCATAAAAAAGTAAAGGTTCTTATTGAGATGAGAGTCCATATCACGTATACCTTCTAACTTCGGCCTTTCTAACCGATGTACTGAAGACGGTTGTGCTTCAGGGCATTCCACCACGAGTAACGCGCAGCAAATGAATAAACGGAGGTTATAGGTCACACGAATGAAGTAAGATAAACAGGCAGTACGTAGTGAGTGTTCTGTATCGCACGTGTGCCTTTGGGACTGGGATTGAACAGTATGCGGAAGCCTGGACATAAGGAAAACTCAAATATGTATGAAAGTCAAGATGCCATGAACGTCGTAATAACCGAATTTACCATCAGGATTTTCCCACAGGTCTGCTGACGAGCCGTTTTCCCAGCGCATCAAATGCCCCTCTTTCGTTTTTATTTTTTTTCGTGAACCGTTGCTAGTAAAATGTCTGTGAGTCGCGAGGGAGTACTCGTCGTTCTTTCTATGTCACCGTTGTACCAGCACCCGCAGTATATTCTGGAAGCATACCCCTACGTAGAAAATGAGTTACCCGTCGTCGGTATCAAGGCTTTTCAAACGAAATGATGAGTTCGTTGAGTTTGTTTGCCTGGTTCTTTCCACGTGTGTAACTTCTCTGAATTATATGAAAGCGCTAAAGAGCGTCCTTTGTGCTCGAGAAAATTCTTGAGAAGACCTATCTTTTTCTTGGAATGGAATGCAGTTTGGAGAGAAATACGTTAAGTGGTCTTAAACATATATATATATATATACCCTGAGCAAAAAAGGAGAAGCGAGCGATGGAAATGACGAGGTGACGTCCGCAGTGCTTTCCTCCAGGTACTCTGTAAAAATTGTGCCATGGCGTTGTATAGATGTCGTTTGAATTACACTGCGCTGGGATTTCAATTATGTACACCAGGAAGCCTTTTTTTCGCTTGCTTTCTATGTCGCTACGTGTATTGTATTCTTTACATGTAGTTTTACGCTGCGCATAAAACGTGAAAAAAATATGTCTGTCTGTGCGCGGTAACACAAAGGGGTATTGCCTGTATTTGGTTGAGATTAGAGCGCACGAAATCGTTTCGACGCAAAATGACTATTTCAGTTCTAGCTTTAGTGAGACATGCATTCTGCAATACTTGTTTTTCATTTTTTTTAGTTTCTATAAAGAATGTCAGAGGCTAACGTGCCTTCTTTGTCAACCCCCTTTCTTCTTTTAAGGAAATGCGGGGAATAACGAATAAAAGGCTGCGCTTACTGGTTTTCTGGTGCGTCAGCTCTTTCAAAAGTACATGGCTGGGATAATAGTAAGACTTATCGTATACACAACCGTGTGTAAACCGGAAGCGCGGATGGTGGGAGACTCCAGATAAAAATAAGATATAAACGTTCACTCTTTAGTACTGCATCGGGCAACGGTAACACAAAACAGATCCCGCACACTCAGAATACCTGGAACTGAAACGGAGAAAAAAATAATGCACGCTAATAATTCGGGTACTGCAGGACCCGAATTATTGCAATCCTTTACCGTATCATTTAGATAAATGTGTGAAATAGAACAAAATTAAGGGAACCAAAATTAACTGAGGAACTAAAACTAAAATAAACCACGTATGTGAGAACCACCATGAGAGAACTCATGTTCTGAGGCAGAACAACACAGAAGGACAAATACATACAAAGCCTCATATCTTTGGGAAAAAATACACCTCGTTTGGCTTCGACGCCTCGTGACATCCTTGGCTTCCCGCCAATGGGCAACTGACATTCTGCCCCCATCTATCCTGAGAAGAGTTTATCCAACGCTCGCTTTCCGCATGCCACGAAACACCTCTCGTAATTTAATCATCATCAAATACGACTCGATGTGACTTTTACAGCTCACTTGGACAAGTTGACTCTCTCAGGATGCTGTCACTGCGGTACTTTAGAAGATCTAGAGCACATTCTGCTTCATTATCCGCACTACCAACCTTCCCGAACCGCACTTTCCGGGTCCCTTAATCAGCCGGACGCTACCCCCCCCCTTTCTCTCTCTCTCTCTCTCTCTCTCTCTCAAAATTGCTTGGTACCTCCCAGATCCAGCCCACCAACGCTCTGCCCTCAAACCTCATTTGACCCTTTTGGACACAATAGGACTTCGATCCCTATTGTGAAGGGGCTCATTATTTCATTCCGAACACCACCACCAGCAATGGGGTAGAGACAGTATCGCCCCTGGCGATGAAAGTACCGATTCATCATCTCAAAATACAGTTGTTGTTGTTGTTGTTGTTCGAAAAAAATGTCTGTTGTTTGCACGTGTACCTAAAGTCCTCAAGAATAGATTTGAGAATGAGAAGAAACGAGGAGGCATTATGTTTTTTCACTTACTTGTTACTAAAATAAATAAATAAAGAAAACAACAAGGGGGTGGGTCGGTACCGAAAACAACGGAACGAAAAGCAACGGAAACGAAGAATATTCTGTTACCTTTCCCTGACTGTATCCAAAAGTTATGCTGACGCAATGTAGTGCTCAAGAACAATATCTAGCTTTCGTGCTGTGATTCCATATGGAGGCAAAGGATCAAACAGGACCTTTGTTGGTCCCCTTGCTAACAATCTCTTCAACGGAAGCGTCCTGCCGAATGAGCTTTCCGTTCCCGACGTTTACTTCCCAGCACAGATACATCTTTTCTAGCTGATAAGCGAACCTATAGGTGCTATTGCGTTCACATATCTCCAATATACCTACCCTACGACGGTGTGGACCTGGCGATTCTGCAGGAAAATGTTGGCGCGGTACCTCCAGCATGGACCATAATTTCATGTGTCATACGGGGCGGGATAATTGAGTGCAACGAAATGGGGGGGGGGGGGGGCGTCCATGTCCCCGTGATGTGTTCACCATCAGACGTCAGGAGCAGAAAATATGCACTTTCTTTAATTGCTCGAAAGTAATTGTGAAATAATGATAAGCATCGAAAGTATTCGGGTGTAAAAGTAACACAGAACCATCAACCAATGTCACGTTGCTGACCAGGGACTGCGTCTGAGCTCGAGCTGCCGCACGCCCTTCCCTTCCCTTCCGACGGCCCTGTTGTTGATGTCCCTCACAAAAAATTTCGAACGTACTTACGGTAACTACAGATGTCGTTATATGAGATATCTTAGTCGACAGTGCAATCGTACTTGTGGGTACAATGCGATTCACTCTCTATTATTTGCTTATGCCATGAGTGTGCTTTCGTTCCGCCACAGACATACGCGTAGAGGTGATCTTAACGTTTATGTACCTACTAAGCGCATTAAGACAGGTTAGTTGGTACAGGTCCATGATGGGGAAAGCAAGCAAGAGCTAGCTAATGTTGTGTGGTCAGGTTCGTCTTGCTTGTTCTCCCCATCATGGTGTATGTACCTGTTGTCAGCCTTCAATCTGATGGCGGATGCGAATATCCTACTTTTTTTCAGTTCATGCTCCTCTTATTTATTTAGCGAACAAAAATGCCCGCCAGAATTCATCATGTGCACGTTATTAAGATGAAATTAAATGATATTAAGAATGGATTGCAAAAATGGATCCCTTTGCTTGCTTCTGCCATGGAGCTTCGATGTTTACGAACTCCTTTTCTAACCGTTTTAACGATGAATACGAGGGCGTGCTGAAAACTCTTCGACTCGACCAACACCACCTAGATAGAGAAAGCCTGCTTACTCGTCGACGTGACGCAACAACTAATAGTCAGCCAATGGTTGTGGTGACGGTGAAAGGGCTCGCCGCATCCCACCAATCCAATCAGGCCAGTCAGCCAATCAGGATCGTGTTTTCAACGGTGGCAGCCAATCACCAACGTGCTTTCATGGGTCGTGGCCATGAAGACGGACCACCGTCGTCTGCGTGTGGTGATTGAATATTCTCGCGTACTAAATGGGAAAACTTGGAAATCAAGCTCAGAACAGTCAAAATATTTATCAAAACTGATTTTCTGGAAAGCGTGTTGCACTTGTCAAATATTCACGTCTGCAGGTTCCGAGTAAGATGCAACCATTTGCGGGTTCTTGAATTCGCGGAACGGCGAATCGCAGTAGCAGACGAATTCTGACTGTATATGTCCACGTAGCGAAGGAGGGAAAGGAGGCACTAAGCAGGCCTTCTGTGTCTAGCATCTGGCATTGACCCGACCCACTTCAAGATATACGAACGCGATGTCGTCGTCGTAGTCACGAAGAGCGAGACGAAGAAGCAAAGAAATTGTACGGTTCATATTTGCTCGTGCGGGGTGGGGTATATTTATTAGAATAGAGAGGGGAAAGGAGGAAAATTCGGCCTTTATTTCTATGGTTATCCTAGGGTTATGTCGGCTTGCTATTTCTCAAAACAAAGGGAAAAGAAAAGAATCAGGAAATAAAAGATAAACTAACGGAAGGTGAATGAAGGATATGCTAGATTAAAGACAAATATGATTTTAAGAAAGGTAGTAATGTGCATGAGGGTGACAGGTGAGGGCGGGTCATTGACGTATAAGATGACAAGATTTGACAATTTGCTCGGGCTATCAACAGAACCACGTCTACTGCAAGCGTGAAGCTTCAAAGTTGAACTACGGGCTGTCATAAAGTTCTTGCTCATGCAGAAGAAAACTCTAAGGGAAATCTATGAGCACAATGATGCAAACATTAAGTGACGACTGCGCACTATAGTCATGCGTGAAGAAGTGGTGTGCCAACTTTCAGAGCGGGAATTTTGAGATCTAAGACACCGGAGGACCAGGGAAACCTCCGACCTCCATCGGTGTCAACACCCGAAATTGTTGATTGTGTATATGACCTACTTTTGCCAAATTGGCGAGTCTGCTGCTGGTGAGGTGTGGTGTAGACACTTCCGTCGATACTTTGTTGACAAATGTGGATTAAAAACAGAGTTTCTACTGAGTGTATTTTATTTAATTGTTGCTCACGTAGCGTGACGATGAGAGCTTTGTGGTCTGAAAAATGCGTCGTTTGAGTTGACACTTCTTGCACCAATGTTCGATTCTCCAAGAGCAGGTCGATGCACGAATTGTAGTTTGTGGTTGGTTCTGTCAGTTTGTTGCACAAATGCAATGCCATCTGATTGGCGAGCTCGGTTGGGAATGTGGTCTTATTAGCATCCGCGTTGAAATCACCCCGAAGAATAATTGGTTTGTGTCGAT
This sequence comes from Ornithodoros turicata, assembly GCF_037126465.1. Lineage (NCBI taxonomy): Eukaryota > Metazoa > Arthropoda > Arachnida > Ixodida > Argasidae > Ornithodoros > Ornithodoros turicata. The sequence continues at coordinate 76,743,132 of NC_088202.1, forward strand.
GTCCTGTGAGTGCGTAAATTATGAAATCCAGAACCTGTGTCTGTGTTGCTGTGGATGAGAAGTAGACTGTGGCAACCAAGAATCCGAGTCTAATTGGACTCCGCAGATTTCACCGAGCTCGTTGCATCCATTCTCGTTGCTTGGCTCGGCGCAGTTCTTTGGAGGCAGCTTAATTGCTGTGCAGGCGACGTCTTGGGATGTCCCATTCTAACTATAAATTTCGGCGCATAGACAACACATTCCACAAACAGAAGAAGAGAGATACCACATCACACGCGCGAACGCAGAGAGGACGGAGGAAGAGGGTTTCGTGTCAACATCGAGGCGGAATCGCAGTTTAAAGGGACTATGAAACGATTTTTTTCTTCGTTTCGTTCGAAAGAAGACATTTTTCTGAGTCTAGAACCGAAATTTTACTTTCGTCGCGCGAGCGGATTTCTCGGGGGCGAATTTAAACGGAGCGGCGAAGGGAGGACAGCTAGTGCCGCGCCGTGGCGAGCTGCCGAGCGGAGACACAACGGGCAACTTGACGCGACCACGGCCGGCTCAGCAACACGTCATCGTGACGTGTTGCCGAGCCGAGGAATCCCGCCAGGAGCATGCGCCGTAGGATCCCGCGAATGCGTTCATCGGGAGTGGAAATCTCCATGACAGCAGCTTTCGCGTGATCGGCAGATTTCGGCAGTGGCGGCAGTCACAGCGCGAGCTCGCGGCATTACTTGCCGTTGTGCAACACCGGTGACGTAACGGGGAACCGAAGTGCGGTCCGTACAGTTACACCATCGGCAGGGAAATATGCCCGGGAGAGGAGGAACGCGGAAGAGACATTTCCAGCGCGCGCTCCTCGCAGAGTGGAGCGATTTCGTCCGGAAAAATTTGTGGCATATTAGTTTCTCTGCGGGAAGAACAGTTTCCATCGAAAAAAAGTATGGGGGTTCGGGAAATTTCATAGTCCCTTTAAAGGGGTGGTGCACACGCTTGCGGGTGTGACGTCCCTGGTAGCAGCCGAAGGGGATGGAGCACAAAATTCACCAAGAAAAGGGGATACACTCAACGTGGGCACCCCCAGAGGCGAGAAGGAATAACACCAAGCACTTCATTAACAATAACGTAACATGTTTTAATGAAAGCTCAACTGCAACGGTATTATACACTTTGCATGATAGATTACAGAAATCACGACAATGATACACATGAGATAAAGCGGACCCAACTTAACAGTATCGCATGATATACTTTAAATGAACAATTATACAAAACGCGCGGAGTATGAATACGTGAATCATGTACAAACGAGGCAGACACAACAAGCGGCAAGAGTGACTGACCTTGATTTTGCGCACCCCGACGACACCACTTCTTCACCAGGCCATGGACGATGGCATGGCAGACGAATCTCTGAAGACGACTTCGGCAGTGACCTACGCGGCCGGCTTTCCATGCTGTGACTTTCGGTTGCTGCTTCCGTCCATTCTTGGTCCACGGCCGGGTCGAACAATAGCGAAGACTGCGACTCGGCGGCAGGCCTACCGTCCCACTTGGAGGCTCGGTCCCAGGAGCTCGGCTACCGCCCTCGTCGATCCGTCTCTTCGCTCGCTACATCGTCGTCGGGTGCACCTCTTTCCGGTCAGTCACCGCCAGCTGGGCCTCTAGTTCCTAACTTCGGTTGCACGGACGTCAGCGCTGGTGGAAGGAGACTTCGGGGACAACCCTCAGGTCGAAGATGGATTCCAGGCATCAAGGTGCCGCCGTCGTCCATTTCCCTCCGGCAACCGTACGGGCTCCCGCTCTCGATCACATATGGATGACTCTTCTTCGCTGGTTCCGACTCTCGACAACTCGTACGACTGACTGTTTAGGCGACTGTCCCACTCTCTCCCCTTCTCTCGAAGTCATCCATGGTTCATCCAGCAGATGTGCGTCCGACACAGCATTCGAAAAACGCTGTAATTCGCACTGCTTCCGTTAACATACAGTTATGCTGCCTTCTATACAAAGCTGCCTCTAGGGGAAAACAACACTATCTAAAGGGGAACAGATGTCACCCTTCCCACGGAGAGACACTGCGTACATGTCAAATAAAGTTTTATGGCTTTCAACTGTGGGGGAACACGAGCTTTTGCGACCGTTTGAAAGCAACAGGGTGCGCTGTCCCTTTGATGTTAGAAAATTGGAAAAAGTCTGTGAAACAAATTTTATCAAGAAACTCGGACCCTCACACGGGAAGCCACGGAAAGGCTTTCTCCGGTTGCAGGACAATGAACCAGCTCAGAAAGCAGGCAAGACAATGCAGGTTCTGGAGGACTTGCGATTTGATTGCATTGAACACCCGCCGTACTCGCCAGATCTTACCCACCATACCATTTTTTTATTTTTTATTTTGTCACAGCTGTAGCTGTTCACAGGAAGCTCTTGCGGATCGCTGTGGTTGTATCACGAAACCCTTCGCTTCTCCGATCGAGAGAGGAGGAAGAGGGTGAGAGTAGCGATCAAACAAGCAAGGTGGGAAAGTGGACGTTCCAGCCAGTCTGATACTTGGCCCTCGCTGTCCACGTGAACAGCGTGCGCAGTGGTGGATGGGCAAGCGACGCGAAGCACCGACGAAGGAAAGGAACAACAACTTCTGTGCGGACGGAAGAAGCTCTCCGAGCTGACATGAATGCACACGGCGATGGAGAGCAGCGGACGACCCGAGCGGTGCCGCTGAGCGAATCTCCAGCGGTGCGTACGGAGCCAGAACCCGAGAGTACGAGCTCGCAGCAGCGAGTTGAAAAGACGCCGCGAGGTCGCAGAGGGAAGGGAACATTCTGGTGCCACAAAGATGTTTCAACAAAGGTTTCGCGACAACGCGTTCGCCCGATGCATGTAGTACAGTAGGTACAGTACCGTGTAGTACAGTACAGTGTAGGTAGAAGCCAGTTTCAAACGAGTTCAAAACTGTGTCCATTGTCCTTTCTCCAAACGTATTCCAACCATTTCACACGCAAATTTGCAGACCGCCATGGACACTGATTTATCCAGACCGCCCTACACCCCCCCCCCCCTAACTCCTCCAAATGTTCAGTGACACCCCCTAACTTTTTCACCTGTGTACCCCCTACAGGGAGTGCCCTTGCGATTTAGACACATGTCGGTAATGATATGTTAAGCTGTAATGACGTAACTATAATAATGCCCCCCCCCCCAACAATTGTTTTCCAACACCCCTCCATGCTTGGGATTCTGGATAAACCACTGGTAGCGGAAAGTGTTTTACACTCTCTTGCCAGTGAGCTGTATATTATGGAAAAGTACGAATTTATTCCGAGAGTGATTGCAAAGCTGGAAACAGCAGGGCTTGATATTGAGAAGCAATTTGAAATCTTGGACTTCGAGGCGAATAAGTTGGAGAGTACGGCGAAAGACAAGCTTCGTAAGTCGCTTGACAACACAAGGCTGTACTTGTCACTCTAAGGTAGTTGTGCATATATCAGCAATAAGAATGTCAACTTCCGCACACAACAGCTCCAGCTGAAATACGCGTTACACAGCCGTAGCCGTCCTGTAATTTTGTTGTTGCTTGTTTCCAAACCTAAAACAAAAGTATGAAAGGAAAGGGATTCTCGGAAGTTTATGACTCTAGGTCGGGTTCTTCCTCCTCCGGCCGAAAACTTTTCAGCACCCCCTCGTAAATGATATGTAAATGTTGACAAAAATTAGTGTATCTGAATTAGACCCTGCTTTTTTCGCATAATGTGGGAAATAACCAACCTATGGAAATGAAATTGCAGGTGTGCAAACCCTGCTCTATGGGATGCATGATGATATCAAATGAAGGGCTGAAAGTCGCCGCACTTGGCATGCAGACATGCTTAAATACGACACTTCATGTTATCGGATACTTGCACCAGCTGAATTCATAAACGCAGCTTCGCGCGAATGTTTTCTCCCAGATACGCGGTTTCCTCCAGGCTTGCTCCGGTACACTTTGCCTCCAACAGTGCTGGGGGGAGGGTGGGTACCGTTTATCTAAAGAAATAAAAACAATAAGAGAGGGCGGTCTGCCTGCCGAGACGGGCGGAAAGTTTCCACAGAGTGAGAGGGAAAAAAAACAAGAAAAAAGGGAACTCGAAAAAACGGGACACAGCAATTAGACACACGACACATGGCGATGATACGTTCAGTGCAAAGTTCGGCGGCTGTGCCATCTGGTAGTCACCTTCGGCTCACACTATATAGTTCACCACACAATGCTGGGTAGGAGAAAAAAAGAGGGGACGTAAGGTCATGTGTCATCGGTGGCCACAGTCCCTAAGAGATGACACAATCAGGGGAAAGGCACTCGACTAAAAGCCATGCTCGATGTGGAGGTGTGGCACGTCGCCCCATCTTGTTTTAAGTAACTGGTAGTGAGTTTCTTATCCATAAGCTGCTGCCTAAAATCAGTGAAGATTTCCATGTACACCACCGTATTCATTCCCCGAGCGTATGCACCCTTGCCGTCCGCAGGCCACGAGCAGCCACTTTCAGTACTTCATATGGTATCGCCATTCATCGAATAGACCTGGGTAAGTGCACCAATAATTTGATTCCCATATGTTGGTTATTTCGTACGTTATGCGAGGAAAATCGGTGTCAGTAGTAAGTTGGGCATCTGCACTGTCTAGTGTGCATATATATTGAGCAAAAGTGTCATAAATCATAAGCATTACGAAGAATGCAACGCGATGCGGCCCATCTTTTTGACGTGCGAAGTGGCACGTCAAAAACCTAGAAAACCCCACCTGCAGAAATGGACGTAAACACGCGCAGGAAGCAAATCTGCGAGCAACAAGGTTAACACCGCGTGGCATAGTGAGAGTGCGAACAATTGGACGTCCCATCCTTTGACCGTTCTTCGCATCGGTGCGCAGAGAAGTGCCCACGGCGTAACGTGGAATTTCACGCGTATGGATACACACTTCTCATTTTTCTCTCCTTGTTCTTTCGTTTCAAATTATAGTATTCCCCTGCCAGGGCACGCTTATGCAAATTGACCACCTGTGCTCTGTCGCAGCGCTCTTTCGAGCACGCGAAAGGCTCTGCTGTGAAATCCCATTTGCATTCCCATCTCCACAGCCGTACGCTTCAAAGCAGCAACCCTTAATCAGTTCGTGACAGTCAGAGAAGTCATGTCGCCTATACTTTCCCATCTTTGTGAGCACTGTTGCCGGTTATGTGTCGCATGCGTGCACCTCTCTGCGGCCATATTGGAGTCGAACGTTACCCACTCATATTAAATGGACACTAGATAGAAACGCGAGGCGCACCTTTTCAGTTGCACACTGCTGTAGATTTTGTAAGTTAGTTAGTTAGTTAAGGACAGGGAGCGGAACCACAACTAAGCCCGAACCGAAAACCGCTAAAACCGGTATTTTTCGCTGAACCGGAACCGAACCGAACCAAAATATTTTTTTCTCGCATTCAACTGAACCGGAACTGAACCGAAACAAATTTAGGCAGGTACCGGTTCGCGAAACCGGTCCGGTTCAGTAGTAATGTGCGTTGTGAGAGATCGGAACTACACAGCGAATTGAGCCGCGTTACCAAGCAAATCCCAAACCGAAGCTAAACAGAACAATTGCAACTCAAGTGCGCGAGGTATTTCCTCATCGCAGCTATTGCGATCATTCAGTAGTGTAGTTTTGAGGTCCGACGATGATGATTTCACCAGCTGAAGTAACACCGATCATTCATCGGGCGCTTCGGACACCAGATGAATCAAATTTGTTGCTCCCAAAGGAGAAAAAGTATAGCGTTTCACTACGCGTTCGGGAAGGCGCCGTTTGATCCAACGGGCCTGAACCAACACTGAGCGTGCACGCTGTGTAATGTTAGATTACGAAGTTGCTTTTGTTTCTTGTTCTTGTGAGGTCGGTCGGTGACCGTTAGCTGCCACTGACGAACACTTGCCGTGAAGAACAGCGCCTAAAAACATTCATCAGAATTATCTTATTCTGTAAATAATATTTTGGTCTGTAAAAATGACGGCGAGTCCCCTAGCAGGATGTAAAAGGGTGTATACGATGAGTGAACAAACAGAGTACAGTATGGTTCCGTAACGCTGCACCTGAAATGCAGATCTGTAACAGTGCTGTGTCGGCAACAACAACAAGAGTACATTTGTGCTATTTGATAATTGTAAGGATTGCTTTTTACCCATGGCAATCTGCTCAAAATTAACTTTGAACTGGTTCGAACCGATATTTTGGGCTGCTGCGGAGATGAAACCCGAACCGAACCAGTATGCCTGAACCTGAACCCGAACCGAATCGAAACAAATAACGGTTCCGGCCCTTGGTTATGGAGCGTAGTATTTCGAAAATGTTCGACGAGCTGCGTTTAACGACAGCTAAAGCCGCGTTATTATTCTTCCGGCTGGCCTCGTGATTTTGTCCTGAAAGGAATTACGATCCCAGTGATCTCGAACGATACGCATTTTAAATCGGTGTCCACGGATCCTACGACAGCATTGCATTTACAATCGTTACAGTACTAAATATTTTTTTAATGGTCCCTGCACCTGCATCATCATGCTTTCATGCGGGGAATATGCTTTGGTGTCAATGAATGTTGGTGCCACTTCCCTGAGATGTCACATGACACACAAGAAGAAAACGTGCAATCCGCTCCCACTGCCATACGACCTTCCGCCTGTGTTCCGTAGTACCCCTGTCGGCTGCCACCGTTACTGGCAGCAGTAAGTGCTTTTAGAAAATACGCTCGCCCGCGGTGAGGGAAACCTCCCCTCATTTGTTCTTCCGTGACCAAGAAGCAATATTCTGCAGGATGGAAAGTAAACAAATCTGTCCCCCCGACTAAAGCCTTATTGTATGGCTCCCATCTTGTTTACCTTCTGCAATTCATTCTCTTGTGGAGTTTCTGAAGACGTACACATAGGTAGTCGGGTTACGGAAGTTGAATGGAATAAACTTAGTCGTTGCGCGCAGGATATGTTTAACTTTCCTCTTGCTACTGTCGGCCATCGGAAGGGATGTGATTGCAGTATCTCTGTGTTTGCATGAATCTTTAACGTACCGTGTAGTTCGATGTATAATATGCAGTAAAGTACACGCGCACCCGCCAAGCTTAGCGGAATGGGATGTACGGTGTGTTACGTATTGATGCATAACACACACAACGGATGTGAGGGTACAGCAACTGTACTGGACGCTGCTCGCTGTGCGATGTCTCTATCCGCATTTTCTGTACTTGTGTTCGTCGTCTACTAACGTGCAGCTTTCTCACTTCTCCCAAGAATGGCACCTGAAGAAAGAGCTCGCACCACATCCAGCTATTTCTGCATAACATCCACGCTTGACCATACCTTTCATCGACCCACACGATGGTATCCATTGAAAATGGTAGCTTACTTGGGATGTACTGCAGTGTGCGGAGGCAGCGTAGAACGCAGCTAAGTGGTTAGAATTTTGCGATGTTGCCTGTCTGACACACTTGATCATGTACATGTCAAGTAAACTGTGTCATGATGACCGTCCTGGTAAGTCTCACTGGTAAACGAGGATCTGGTTATATGCATTGATCAGCGCAAGCTTGGAGAGTGTTTTAGAAGCGTGCAGGGCCGCCCGTAACGCCTTTACTAACGCGGACATTGGGCTCGATAGCCTCCTATGCGGGAGTCATTCTCCGCGAGTAGACTCGGACGCTGTAGCAAAACACAGAGGACCACGGATTCGAATAAGATCGATTGATATACTCTTCCGATTATATTGCCGATATCCCGCGGCCAGGTGCTTCAGTGCGAGGCCACGTACGCGTACAAACACTGAAGAGGCATCCGTAGTATTGTGGTGGTGGACGGTGCGTCGGGATGGAGGGTTGGCTAATGTCAATAAATTCGTGTAGTATATCCTTAATGATGATAATAATGACGATAAGAGAAAAGCGTGAGGCTCGACACGGGCGACTCGCAAGCGCAGTGCTCCATGAGTTGTGTTGAGTCCCGGGCACGTACTATGTGAGTTATGATTAACGTTCTGGAAGGGTCACGTACAGCCATCAGAGAAAAGCACAGGCGGCGACAAGGTACTCTACACACTGTATTAGATATACTGTCTGATGTACTGTAGATGCAGGTCTATATCTATGTTGCATGTTACGTGTATTACTAAACAACCTGAAGACATGCATTCGTAATGCTTCCGGGCGTACTGGGTTCCAATACTCCTTCATGAACATCAATTTATGTTCGCTATGTTGATCATGATAGTGGGCTGCCTTAGCGAATAGGAAGGGAGAACTAATAAGGACGGTAAAGGCGAAGGAAGTAGAAGGCAAAACTCTCTACGGAGACTATAAAAACATTTATTATCCCGTCTCCTAAGCTACCATATCCAGCAAATTATCCGCTCCTAAGTCGAAGTAAACTTCAAGATAAAATTGCGTTTATATTAAGACAAACTATCTCATTTACATTATGCAAGACAGGAGCTCTCGGTTTCCTTCGCGGAGAGGTCCCACGGGTCATGTTGAAAACGGGGCCCGCATCCAGACTTAAAATAACGCTACATAACAAGTCATTTTGGCGAGTTAATAAGGCTCCTGTACCACGGACGGCTTATCTCCCTTTCTCTTAACCTTTCGTTCTACAAAATTCTATCGAGGCGTTCTATTCTTTGGCGGAATGTGTTGGGGCCAGTGTGTGGGCGTCGGGCATCGAGAGCAACAAAATGAAGGGCAACTGTGAATCCATGCGTTAAAGCCTTGGCATAATATCCATAGATTCCGAAACTATGACAGCATCTGATTCCTCGCTGTTCACTGACGATGATGCCGAAAATTCCATACGAATTACTGTCATAGTTTTTGTACAATTGAATGAAACACACTGCAAGAGCAGACAGCGGATCTCCTCTGTTTTTTTCTCTTCGAAACAAACAAACTGGAGACAGCGGATGTTGAGAGTACGGCGGAAGTTGCTCTCCGAAAATACGAGAAAACGTCAGAACGAAACCGACCAATGAAGCAACCCCCAATCGCTTGAGCAGCGTGCCTCTCTAGTGTCTGCAGGGCGCCTAGTGAGCGTACCAGAGGAACTCGGAGAGGATGTCGATTGTGCCCTATTTTGATTCGCCGTTCAGACGGAGTCACCATGATGCTTTTGCCGCTGGAGCTTCTTCAGCTGCACGCAATGCTAATCTATAAAACTGGTTTGTTTAATACCTAAGCGCCCTTCTGGAGAGAAAAGACTGTCGAACAATGTAAAACATAGTACTTGCGAATTGCTCACATTTCTGGAGGTGCCTGTGCCTTTAAATGAGACAACGCTGCGTTGCACAAGAAACAACATCGGTATAGTGCACACCGTCGTACCCTTGTGTCATCGCTGGCCCGCCTGGATAATCGCCCATACTCCACTGATTCTTCGCAAGCACCGTTCTTGCACCGTTGTGCTGGCCTGGAAATCAGCTCATACCTGCAATGCGCGCCTTTGTGCAATTCCTCGTCTCGAAGAACCTCTTTGACACTCTGTGAGGCTCAATTGTTTTTTGTGCATTGAGATTTTCGCACTTGAACTCTGCTGCACTGGTGCGTCTGGCGCGAAGTTCTAGTCGCATGACTTTTCGCCTGCCATTTCGTGTCTAACTTCTGTGGTGATGCCCTCGTCTATTCTATTTCGAAGTGTATAGATTTGTATAGTTTCCCTTTCTTTTTTTTTTCCCGCCCTCCTTTCCCTTCATTTGCTTTACATATAACGAGCCCTAAATAATGCGTCCTGTAGTAGCCAGTGCCGAGTGGCTTGGGACTAACATCTCCATTTTTTTTTCTTTTACCACTCATTCAATCAATCAACACCGGCGCTACCTAGGTTACTTTCACGTAACCGAACTAGCGGAACCAATGTACGGCTGGCGCAATGGCATCAGGACATTAGTTTCCGTGCCGTTTGCTTTATGGTGAATTCCGCTGTTCGTTGTAGTTCAGAAAACCTCAGACTGGGTCGAGTGCGTTACGTTGGCCATTTCAGTGCAACGTGCGTAGTCGTTCCAGAAGGACTTATGGCGAATTCCGGTGGTCGTTTTCATGCCCACTTAGTGCACTGCGCCGGTGTGGGTTGAGTGTGGAAATGTACGAAAAGCGAACGGAACGACCACTGAAACGGGTCGCGCGCTGCACTGAAGCCACCAGTGTAAAATGCACCTCAAGCTAGTGTAAGATTTTCTGCACTACAACGACTAGTAGAGTTCGCCATAGACCGACGAATGTAACACTAGTGCAGTTCTCACTACACCGAAAGTCCCACTCATTTTAGGTCTCTCTCTGGTGAAGGAAGAGGAAAGTAGTTGTTAGTTGTTCTGAGGCTGGAAAACGTAAACAGATAAACACAACACAAGCCTCAATGGCTTAGAAGACGAACAATAGTGCCGCTGTCTGACTTTTTCGACGACTGCCATATTTCTATTCCTCCCTCTGTACCCTCCTCAGTTCCACTGGCATTCCAAACCGTAAACAAGAATGGCTGCCGGGAATTGCTCGATCCTGTGTACAGTGTCAGTGTGCTAGAGTAACAGCCATTTTCGAGTTCACTGTAATGCCGTGGAAGCGCTTGATGATCAAGGGACTTCACGCAGTCTTCTGGTAATTTCGTAGTCTGGTAAGTTGGGTATGTTTATGCAGCCACTGTGGACGACGCTGCATGGACGAGGAGCTTCGATGTGGTTTCGGTGTTCCATTTTCGGAAAACACTGGCGCCGCGTAGCGCATGATGCTGGGCGTATAGGTGTTAATCCTGGACTTAAGCCCCTTACGTTACGGTGTTTACTTTGGAAGTTTTTGAGTCTGGAATCGTTTTGGAAAACGCGGGGAAACATTGTACCCCGAGCAGTATTGTCCAACCACCTGTAAGTCCCGTTCGTTTACACATAATTCCTATGGTGAGAAAAGAAAAAAAAGTGACATTACTTAAGCAAATTTCGGAATTACATTCGTAAAAACAATAATCATAAAGGTGAAATGAAAAAGAAACTGAACGCATGTCATAAAAGAATCCGCGCATAATGTGCGCGGTGAAAATAGCCGCATCCCATGGCGCTTCCATAACTCCAGCGCTATCCATGTCGCTGCAGTCCAGAAAAACGACTATTCCTCCACCCCTCTGCAGCGCATGCGCAGACGTGCTGGTTTTCTCCCCTCCGCAGGCGCAACCGTAATGTCTCAGGTGAACCCGACGGCTATCGCTGTTGGTGAAATAGCGCAAAGGATTCGCGTTTTCTTTTTTTTTTTTTTCTTCAGTTATTAGAACCGGAGTAGTCGTCACTCTTCAAATATTTCTCTTCTTCCACCCTGCTACTCAATTAAGCCAATGCGGAAGTTTAGAAAAGTAATTCGACAAATAATACATTATTTACTTTATTACTCTTCTTCTTCCAACTCGATGGTGATGGTGATGTGATAAAGAAGAAGATAGGGATGTGAGTTTCGACGACATCGAACTGACTACCCGAGTAGGCTTACACACAGAAAGTACAAACAGATGATGAGATGACGAACAGAGATGATGATTTCCATCAACATGTAGTTCAAAAGTTTCGACCAAGTGAGTGTACAATGTCGGAATCGCTGGGGGCACACACAGCACACCTTCAGCAAATCACAGAATGCCCATAAGCCCGGTTGTATGCAGAAAATCTTCAAGTGCCCTCAGCGCCTTGTCGGACGACGGAGGACCTAACAATTTCGCGATGTTGAAACACGAAATCCCCGTCTTCTCCGCTCTCCTAATGCATTTCAGTGATACATGTAGTTATTCTAAAGCCTGTAGCCACCAAAGTGACACAAGATCAAGTGACAGCGCCATTGACGCTACAGCATGGATTTATGACAGGGTTGCCGAACTCATTCGTGTCCGTGGGCTGCACTAAGCTATGGAGGAACTACGCGTGCCGCATACCACGGGCTTGGGGTAGCGTGTTTCTTATGTAGATGATACAACATACGACTTAAAACGACATCGAAACGTATATATTTGCGTTATTAAGCGGGGCCAGCAGTCCTATTTGTTTGCTGTGTGTACATACTGAAGAAACTTTACATCTCTTGTTTTTAACTATTGCGTTGACAACGGGTGAAAATGATTGCGCAGTTGCAGTCTTAAGGACTGCGTTGATGGGTTCGTTTGTGAGTTGTGAGCGTAATCTTCACTTATTCATGTTCATCACCGGAAACACCTGCTCGCAGACATATTATGACACAGTTTTCTCGCGATGGATAGCCACGAATTATTATTGTTAGACGCATGTTGTACCGAAGATGGGGAGGTTTCTCTGTGACAACAAACATAGGAATAAAACGAATCCGCATCACCTTCCGCGCACTTGTTCTTATCGGTGCCTCGCACTCCAGGCAAATCAGTTCCATTTGTAAGTTATTATCAGGAACGTTAGTAGTATACATAGGGGGCAGGACGACTACACCCGCCACCAGGGCAGCACCATCGTCGCGTCTGCACCAGAGCCATTTATAGGGAGAGTTTGGCCATTCTTTGATCTTTTGTCGCCTCATGGGAGGAGCTTATTTTCGACGTCAGAGTCGTCGTTGCGCCGCCCAAAAAGCCTGAATCCGAGCGGAATCCGCTTATCAGCCATCCAGTCCGCGCCATATTGATGCTGTCCGCCAGCTGGTCGACTCCTTCGTGGCCGTGTTCAATGCAGTCTACAGGAATAATCGGCTTATGACCCACTGGCGCCAGCGATAAGTGGGGCTTTGTTGCCAAACAAAGAGTTCAAGGTTCGAAAGGCTTTCGAAGCAAGAAGTACGCACGTGTCTTCCCTCCTTGGATTGTAAACAACGATCAGCATCAATATGGCGTCTGCGACCTGTTGACGGCTGGATAACAATAGAGAACGACGAGGGAGGTCGTTCAGCCGTGACGTCGCATGACGCGCTTTCAGTTAGGCTCCTCCCAATGGCCAAACTCTCTCTATAAACGGCTCTGGTCTGCACTGCCTTTTTTCGCGATTTTTTCCCGCGCGCGGAGGGCCGCGCTCGGGTGGAGGAATGCACGAGCATTCCTCCATTTCCTATTACCGGTAGGCGCCGCCTACCGGTAATATCTGAATAATTCAGAAGACCCGGAATACGGAATCAAACAAAAAAACAGTTTCATCGGGTCGGAACGTCGTTTATAAAATACCATTAAGTTGTAAAAAATATTATATAGTGCAAACGCAGAGATGCGTTAACATCAGGTTGCAGAGGCATTTGAGGCCGAGCTCGCAATATTCAACTTTAACAGATCACATGAAAGATTGCGAAGTTTGCAAGAAACAGCCCCCAGATTATCGCGGAACACAAATTCTGTTTCACGGGGAGGGAAGAGGGAAACTTCTTTATCAGGAGGCTAGGTTTATGCGAGGAGAAGGGGATAGTTGTGTCAGTAAGGCATGTATTGATTACACAAAGAAAATCGAAGACATTATCCACACTCGAAACAACAGACAGGGGGGCAGAGGTTTAATAACATGTTTTGGCCTAACGCGCTCTCGCTGGTTGTTCCCTTTGGGGTGAGAGGGGTGTCTGCTTTGACTTCCTTGGAAAAATTTAAAAAAATCACTTGGTTGGAGTTCAGTGTCGGTCCTTGTCCTACCCAGCACTGGGGGTTTTTAATGCTTTTTAATTGAAACATGTACCAATCAGCCCAAACACTCGCTCTGTTACTTGCTACTATCTTTTGCTACTTGAGTCTGTTCGGGGTCACACGTTCTCTCTATATACAGCCCAAAGCGAAAAAACCGCATGTCCTTTGTCACTGTATAGGGTGGGGGACCAACTCCCTTTCACATTCTTTCCTCCAAAGGTGAATATTCTTAGGACCGGTCAAGTTTGCACAGAGGCGAAATTTTTTATTGATCAGCTATCGGAAATAGATGTTAGCATTATTCGATTCTCAAGAACACAATAAGAGTTCTATAAAAACTGTATATTACTGTAATATTACTGCAAACTGGTTTTAGACAAACATTATCTAAGCAAGTGAGAAATATTATGCTATCATCACTGGAAACAATAGTCAATCAAAACGAGAAACATTGTAAATTTAATGTGTTTCAGATGTTTGTAATATCTTGCAACAGAAAGTTCTACATAGATGAACCACTCAGGAACAAATACAAGACCTAAACTATTTCATGCAGTCATTTTCTATTCAATCGAGAAATCAACAGACATCCTGTCCCTTCGTGTTCCCTAGTCTCAGGCTTGTACATCATGCATCATCTTCACCAGCTCGCTTGCTACCTAGCCATTTTTTCCTTGACAACTAATAAATCATGCATACATAATTCCCAACACACAAAATATCAGTCGAGTGAACATCTGAAACAAAGAGAGAAAGTCAAGTTTATTCGATGATAGAAACAATACTCATTCAAAAAAGGAGAAACAAATTTAATTGCATCATTGTTTATTATAACGTTGCAACAGTAATTTCTAAACGCAGAAGCCACAAACAAACAACACATCTGAAATGCAAATTAACGTGCAAGTTTTCTACAGAGGAAATTAACAGACACAGCTCAGAAATCCCTTCCCTGCTCATAGAATATTTTCATTAATATCAATCGAGTGATCATCTGAAACAAAGCCAAAACAGTAATTCAAGCAAACATTTTCTAAACAAGCAGCACGAATACTCCACAGAAACCTGTCTTTTTCAACCAGGACCAACTAGTGGATTCGAACAATAAAGCGAGAGAGGGAAGCAGCCAACCATAAAGTTATCCCTATACGCTCTCGTCAAAGTTACGCCCGCAGGGAGTAGGGGAATTCTTTTGAGGTCTTGGTACAAAATGTTGTTGAAAGCCATAAACTCGCCCCCAGACCCACATCAAGATAGGGAGGTACGGATTCTAATGCGGGCTTCATACACAGAGTCAAAAGAAGCACACGTTTTTCCTTACACATCACATCTTTTTGCGAATCAATTTTCATAATTCTCACAGTGGGATATTAATAACATTCTAAACCCGATAACATAAAACATTTTTAATCAATAAACTGAGCACAGATACGATTTAATTAAGTGTAGAAGCAAACTAGAAAACAGAACAAACAAGGAAGCATCAGCGAAGAGATGGACGGATTTTGTACTCGCTACTATAAGCCATGGGAGAACATGATAAAAAACTGCGTCGAAAAATAAGAGCCGCGAATGATTCTATTATCACAGCATTTCAATACGTCCTAGACATGGTCGTATTCGGAGATATGGTACAAACTACAGAATTGAGCTGCAAGAATTTGTATGCCGAATCCACAATAGTTATAAAAATATTTGCATGTCAACATCGGAAGGGCCACTGGGATTGATGGCGGAGTTTTTGAGGTTTGCTAACAAAGAATTGAAATACACTAGACCAGATGTAATTGTAATCATTGAAATGGGCATTGCATTAATCAAGGAAGCAATGCGATCAAATTATCATATACATGCAGTCTATATTGCACGATCCAATACAGATTTGTTGGAATTATATCTAACCATTGACATGGAAAGTACATAAAAAAAATGTTATCACGTGATATATTCCACTAGCGCGACTACACAATTATTTTCTTCTACCAGTTCTTGCAATGATGTCAAATGAGCAGAAGCTCAATATTGTTGTACAAGGTCTGATGTATCATCACTTATTGAAGCTCGACGAACATATCAACTGCGGTGGACCACCGGACGATTTTCATATAATACTCTCTTGTACGTCATTCAAGAATCTTCATACAAAGAAAGGAAACATGAATAAGAGGTCGTGCAAGTTCGTCGCCACGAAGTGCAAGTTACTGAAGCGATACAAATACGGCGACAACGTACCGATTGCATTAATCAACGCTGAATTCAAGCGACCTATAATAAGATTAACTAATGATGCATCCTCAATTCATCAATCAAGACAACAAACGAAAACCTCAGAGTTTGGAATAGGACAATTGTAATTTATCAAAATAAACAAGTATATAACTGAAATGATAAATGTATTCTTTGTCATCACTCTAATGAATTCTATGCATCGCAACGAAAACAGCTTTTATTTAGCATGGTCAGATTGAAAACAATGATTGCTAAGGAAACGAATATTCCACACTATGTACAAGGATCCTCACACGGAATTAGCGCCGGAATCAGCAGCGAGTGTTTCTGGACGCTCTCCGAAATATGCGTCTTGGTGCAAACACTCACCGGTCTCAAGCGACTCCAAGTCACTTTGACGGTACCGGAAACGTCACGACGTGGCTAGCACATTATGAACACGCCTGCGAACGAAATGTGTGGTCGACGGATGAGCTCAAGATCGATAACCTTCGCCCCCTTTTAGAAGGGTGCGCCAAGAAGTGGTATGAGCTCCGTTTTCTCCAGCATAAGAAATTGTCATGGCACCACTTGGAGGGAAAGCTTCCTCGCATCTTTTGGTACAGACCACTTCGCGAGATGGGACGACGCCATTTCGTACAAGTACACTACGGGACCCTACGCCGAATACCACTTCGAAAAATTGTGCGACTGCTTCAGTTGGCAGAACCCAGTCTCCCCGATCCGTCTGTGTTCGCGTTCCTCCTTCACGGTCTTTCAAGAAATGTACAGCACATGGTGAGGATCAAGGGAGCAAAGCATCCCGAGGCTCTTCTGCAATGCCTGCAAGACATCGGCGCTAACGAAGCTGGCCAAGCTGGCCAAGATTTAGCCCCGGGGCTACCACGCGAACAGTACGGTTTTACAAACAATCAAGCGACGCGGGGAAGGCAGAGGCCGAGCGGGCCCGACCACAGAACGGCAGCTGCAGTAGACGGCCATGTTGTCAATAAGACGGAAAAGTACTAATAAAAGAGGGTGTTTTTTTCCACCCGAAGACACAATGAGACCTCACAATGTTTACCTCACTACAACGAAGTTAATTTACATTGACGCACTCCTAAACGGCGCACCGGCCCGTGCACTGGTCGACAGCGGTTCCTCCATCACCTTGGTAAACCATCAGCTGCTCCAGCCAGACTTAATATCCTCTGGCCGACCAATAAACGTCAAGGGCTTTGACGGTGCCTCGAGAACCTTCAATACATGGGCTGTTGTCTCTATAACCGTCTCCGACCACACCATCACCACCCACGCCCTAGTCATTCACGACGTGGACTACGACGTTTTGCTATCACGCCCAGACATGAAGCGCGTCAAACTGAATCTCTACTGGGACGACACCATTTCTGTTGCGGACGGCTGTCTTGAGCATGATGTTGAAGCTCCGTCCACACCGTGCCGCAAAACCAATATCACCACCATCAACGATGTCGTGAGGCATACCCGAATTTAGTTCCTGCGTCTGGCTACCCCACTCTCACTTCTTCGATTGAGGTCCCCTTCAGTCTTTGCGATACTACGGTAGTCCGTAGGAAGCCCTATAACGTATCTCGGGACAAGAAGTTATGGTTAATAGGGGAACTGCAGTCCATGCTTGACGCCGATATAATTCACCCGTCAACGTCACCTTTCGCTTCCTCCATCACGATAGCGCCTAAGGCTGACGGCACGTTTCGCCTCTGTACAGACTACAGACTAATCAACAGGCAGACGGACATTTACCCGTTCCCCATGCCCAATATAGACGATATAATCAACGATACGGGAGGCAGCACCACCTTCTCATGTATAGACCTCTGCAAAGGTTTTTGCAGATTCCGCTGACCGAGGATACAAAAAAGTACACTGCCTTTGTAACACCTTTCGAATTATATGAATACAATCGGCTACCATTCGGATGGAAGAATTCGTCTGCCTGCTTCCAAAAGATGATGACGGCCGTGCTCCAACCATTCATTGGCAAATTCGTCCACGTGTACATAGACGACGTCCTCATCTACTCACGGTCACAGCAGGAACATCTGGAACATCTCCACCTTGTTCTGCAGCATTAAGTCGAGCGAACCTCCAGATCAACGTGAAAAAGAGCGTCTGCTTCCAACGTAGTGTAGCATTCCTTGGACGGCTTATCGATTGCAAAACCAAGACCACCAAGGAGGAATCCGTACGCAAGATCAGGAACATGCGAAAGCCGCACGATGTGCACTCGCTAAGAGTGTTTCTCGGCCTCGCAGGGCACTTCCGTGCCTTCCTTCAGGGTTACGCTTCCCGAACGAAATCCCTTACGGCCCTGTTGCAGAAACAAAAACCGTTCATATGGACCGAGGAGTGCGAGTCTGCATACCAAGACCCAGTTGAAGCAATATCCTCCAACCCGATTTTAGACCTACCCGATTTCATACTGCCCTTTGAGCTACACACGGATGCTACCAATTTTGGCACCGGTGCGGCTCTCTACCAACGGGACATCAGCCGTCCATCCCCACAGCAGTTGAGGTTATTGGATACTATTCGTACACCTTTAGCACGGCCGAGCTGAACTACGCGACAACGGAAAAGGAGCTGCTGGCAGAAGTTAAAGCAATCAGATACTTTAGGCCATTCCTGGACGGACGCACCTTCAAGCTCTATACCGACCATCAACCCGTTACCAACATTCTGCGAACTGCAAACCACGTTGGACGACTTGCCAGATGGGCTTGTGAGCTGCAACAGTTCGACATCGAAGTCCACTAAAAGCCGGGAAAGACTATGGTCGACGCGAACGCACTGTCTCGTCTAGGGCTCGAGCACTTTTCCAACGCGTCCATCTCCGACCCGCGCCTGTGGGAGGGCACCCAAGAGATGGAACTAAGGGGTAACCGTTACCTTGTCCCCCCACCCTCCGGCAACAGGTTCTCTCCCTGTACCACGACAGCCCCAACTCTGGTGGACATGAAGGCATTGCCAGGACCTACCACAAGCTCTGTCAACGCTTTACGTGGCCGAAACTGAAGAGTGACGTCAAGGAGTACACCTCCCCCCGCGACATGTGCCAAAAACTGAAGGCCAAGTACACCCCAAGAGCTGACCGGATGATCTTGCCAGAGCATTCATCCCGGCCATTCGAAGTAACACATCTTGATTTTGCAAAGCTTTGCAAAATCAAGATGTGTTACTTCGAATCAGGAAGAAATCCGACATCGTAAGGAAAACTCAAGCGTTCCTACTGGCCATCGATGAACACACCCGCATAGTCAACACCCGCCCAGGGAGGGGGGAAGACGCTGTCAGTGTCATCACGATGCTCACAAGGGGTGTCTTCAAGAACACAAAGGTGATCGTTTGCGACAACGGCCCTGCGTTCACAAGCAAACGCCTCGCGACATGGGCTCAACAGCAAGGCATCCTGCTGAAGTTCACAGCCCCGTACCACCCCGCGGCAAACGGCATGGCTCAACACGTGATTCGGGACGTGAAGCAGTTCGTTCAGCTCTATCCAGGCTTCCCCGGAGGATGGAAGACTTGCTTGGAAGCGGCTACGCACCACCACAACCGCTCATACAACCAAGCAATCGGTTGCTCCCCACATTTTGCAATGCACGGTGTTTCACCTATCCTGCAGGCCGACCGACTGCTGGGCATTGCCGACAACGTCTCTCTGAACGAGAAACGCAGGGCCCCCTCACAGATTCATCGATACAGACAGGCTATGAAGGAGCACTTCGATCGCCGTCACAGCAACCGCATTCCAGACATAGTGGTGGGCGACCTCGTCCTCATTCGTAAAGGCATCCCCCGGACGAAGAACATCACGTCCGGAGCAATTCGGCCCTTCACCATCCCAAATTTGTGACGACACCATCGAGCAGCACTACCTCCAGCAGACACGCGCTTCACAGATTGAGCCGCCTTCACTCCTACCGCATCTCGGTACTCTTCACTCCTCACGCTTCTCACTGCCGCTTCTCACGCCTCTCACTGTCGGCCGCGACACTCGAGCCTTGCGCTCACCTGCCGGTTGCGGCAGTCGCGGCAGCCGACGCCTTGGCACGCTTCAGCCCGTCTCGGCACCTCACTCACTCCACCTGGGACTCTCGAGCTTCGGCTCCAGTGCCGGTCGCGGCACCCCAGGACCACGCCACCGAGCGCCTCACTCTCTCTCGCTCGTCTCTACCTGACGGATCGCTGTTCCCGTCTTCATCCTCTGTGAAATGCCGCCAACGTGTGCCGTGCCCCTGTTCGACCACACGTCACCACGTCTGCATGCCTACCACGGTCGCCCTCAACTGCAGCTTTTCCCAGACGCGTTACCTGGACTCCAGCTCTTGCGATGCGTCCGCAACGGATCTGACGGCCGGGGGACCCCTGTAGCGGACGCTGGACGACGACAGCGATGGCCACGCGCATGGAGCACCCGCTTCTCAGTTCCACCGGCGCGGCCATGGAGATAGGCCACCGTCATCGCCTCTCCGTGGCATACCATCATCGCCGGTTGGGACTCATGTAGAGGAAGACCATCGTCCTCTACAAAGCCGCCGCCACAGAGATCATTCATGGTGGTCCAAACCGCCTCGAAGCAGGGGGTACTAAAGACTGTTGGGTACAGACTTCCGCAAGACGACCGATTGCACATTGCCTCTATCAACAATATTCTCAAATACAATCCCTGGAGGGATTACTTCAGACCCCTGGGGCCTATGTAAGGTGCCAACGAGGAAGACGAGAGGGCGGAGCCACGAGCAAGAAAGATGATGTGAGAGTTTTTAGTATTGGGTTCCTTCGGGAAGGAACATTACAATATGTAATCTTAATTATTATAAGCAAATAGTCCTTTTGTAAACTTAATCATTGTAAGCAGCACTGGTCACACATAAACGTAGATCCAATTCACAAAATGTACCCGAGGTTTTCCGTAACCATACTGAAAAACTATTACCCGATTCTTAGTGTCATAGCATACGGGCACTGCAAATGGAAAGGGCATACTTTAATTTTATAGTTCTTTAGCTCATAACGAGGTAAAATGCAAACTCCACACTAAAGATAATTTTTTTGTTAAATTTCCAAAGTCTAAACTGTATACTCTTTCTTACATTTTTTTAAATATATAGATTAAAAAGTTGTGCATATAGTCACAAATCGTATACAAGATATTTGATTGTGGATTAAATGCTAAAATTTGTCGATTGAAGATGAGTCTACCACACATCAGTGCTTAATTAAAATCTTAACGGGTGTTGCAATTTACGATCCGAGTTGTAGAATCCATAATTTCATAATACGCAAGCTTTAGCTCGTTCACTTGACAAGCACCCTTCGCGATGACAGATAATTTCAATCGCAGAGATTGATATTTTTCTATATACACTACATCTCAATGTGGATTTTCTATGCCATGGAGATTACTAATTACGAATGTTTTTCGAATGAAATTTACTTAAAACTCGAAGAAACGGTCATCCGCGTCGATTATCCGTTTCCGGAAAAAGGCAACACGCTCGCGTGCGACACCGCGGTAACGCATCGGGCGCAGAATCGCGTTCGGTTTCGGGGATAGCATCGGGGAAACGTCGCCCGGCGTGTTGCCGAAACGTCTTCGACGACGCGGATGACCCTTTCTTCGAGTTTTAAGTAAATTTCATTCGAAAACTAATTATTAATCTCCATGGCATAGAGAATCCACATTGCGATGCAGTGTGCATACGAGGGGTGTTCAAGTCAAACCGGGACTTTCTGTCTCCTGAGTGTAGAAATGGCTCGCGCTACTTCTTTTTCATCATTTTCACACGCGACAGGCCTCCGTGTTCACCAAGTGGTGGTCCAAGGTTTGTGCAAAACAGAAGACACGTGCTGGACAAGATGGCCGATAACGAGGTGAGCGCGCACATCGAACAGCGAATTGCCATGAAGTTTCTCGTGAATGAAGGCGTAAAGTCATCTGAAATTTACAGAAGACTTCAGGCTCAGTATCACCACGAGACACTTAGCCGCAGCAAGGCATTTGAGTGGTGGAAACGGTTCCGAGACGCCCGTACATCAGTGCAGGACGATCCGGCCGGGGCGGCTCAGACCCAGTGTCAGAGTTCCTGAGAACATCCAACTTGTGGAGCGCCTGATCCTCAAGGACCGACGGATAACATGTCTCGAAATGGCTCGAAAGACGGACCTTTCTGTGGGAACGTTGAACACTATCATTCATGAACACCTCCAGTTTCGGAAAGTTAGTGCCCGTCGGGTACCGAGGCAGCTCTCCGTGTTTGACCGACAGAGAAGACTGGACATCTCCCAAGAGCTAAGGTACCGTTTCGACTCTGAAGGCGAGTCGTTCCTTGATCGGATCATCACGTGCGATGAAACGTGGGTGTACCATTTCACTCCTGAGTTTAAACGCGCATCAAAACAGTGGAAGAATCCGGGCTCGCCAGCTCCCAAGAAGTTCCGAAACACCGAGTCTGGGAGTAAGGTCATGGACACGGTTTTCTGAGACAAGGCTAGCGTTGTTCATGTCGATTTTCTGCCCAGTGGTTCCACCATCAATAGCGCATATTACTGCCACGTTCTCAGGGATGTGCATAAGGCGCTGAAACAAAACCGGCGGGGCGTCATCACCGAAGGAGTCTCCTCCTACAGGACAATGCAGGTCCGCATACCGCGCATCTCACGACCACCTTACAGGAACTTGTCTGGGAGTTGCTGGCACATCTCCCTTACAGTCCAGACCTCGCGCCCAGCGATTTCCATCTCTTCGGACCACTGAAGGCGTTCCTTGGGGGACGCCACTTCAGCTGCGACGACGAGGTCAAGAGTGCGGTCCGATCATGGCTGCTACGCGCCGGTAAGGATTTCCATGCTGCTGGTATTCAAGCCCTCGTGAAACGCTGGGACAAGTGCATTAGTGCACCAGGAGATTTCTTTGAAAAATAAAACTAATTTGTCGCCTGTAAGTTCATTTTACTTTTGCGAAAAATGAAAAGTCCCGGTTTGACTTGAACACCCCTCGTAGAACATATCAATATTTACTATTGAAATTCTCCGTCATCGCGAAGGGTGCTTGTCAAGTGAACGAGCTAAAGGTTCCGTATTGTGAAATTATGCATTCTACAACTCGGATCGTAAATTGCAACACTAGTTAAAATTTTAATTAAACACTGATGTGTGGTAGACTCGTCTTCAATCGACAAATTTTAGCATTTAATCCACAATCAAATATCTTGTATAGGATTTGTGACTGTGTGCACAAGTTTTTAATCCATATCTCCAAAAAAATGTACGAAACAGTGTACAGTTTTGACTTTGAAAATTTAAACAAAGAAAATTATGTTTAGCGTAGAGTTTGCGTTTTACCTCGTTATGAGCTAAAAATCTATAAAATTAAAGGAGCAGTCTAGAGGCACACAACTTTGTATCTGTTTTTGGTAGGTATGGAATGTTAGGCGCCCGAAAACAGGTTTCCCACAATTAGTACAACCGTAGCGAAATTGGGACGCCTGCAATAGCCCCAGAAATCTCCCGTGCGCGAAACACCCTCCTTTGCCTTCACGATAGACATGTGATGAGCGCCGCACGCTATGTCACTGTGTGACGTGAGTGGTAGGGACGCTCCTCATTGGACCTGGGATCACATGACCGAGCTGAGCAGCACCGCGCAGGCCGGAGCGTCTGCCACCGCTTCGGAGACGATAGACGTTCTCTGGCTGCGTGATGTCCGAAACGGAGGCTTTGAAGGCTGTCAATGACACGACCTCCATTTTTTGGGACCGCCGACACCACGGGAAGAACGAGTGGTGCAGCACGAAGCTAACTGTGTGATGTACAGCGATACCCCAGCGCTTCCCGACAGCGCGCAGCCTGGCCAAGCCTGGCTGACCGTTTTCGCCGCACAGTTGGTTCAATGGCTAACAGGTGGCGCCACAATAGCGCCGTCATAGCCGTCATTGCTTGCTTTCTGCTTCTGTGACTTTTATGAGCAGCGACTGCGTCCTGTGCCTTTTCCTGGTGTGGTACTGTGCTGTCGCACCAGGCAAGTCTTCAGCGACGCCATCGGGACGTGGCAGTTGGTGGGGACGTGTGGGGACGTGCGGTAGTTGCATCGCCATGCCGACCGAGGGGAGAATATCTGCTGCTGTTCCATCGTTGACGTACGACAAAAACGCTCGGCGGTGATTGATAATCGGATATTACTCTTGTGATCGCAATCTTTTTTGTCGGGGTGCATATATGCTTTATTTTTCAGAAACGTGATATAAATCATGTAATGAATAGCAGTCAACAAGAAACAGCTCGCAATCTTCGTAGCAGACGATTTTCTCTACCAACGAATGAGGAGGCTCTCTACCATAAACGTCACACTAGGGTGGGTGTGGTCTGCAGTTGGAACGCTCCGACCCGTCGCCGCGGCAGCGATTTTGCAAACTAACTGCGCCGCGGTGAAACTACTTTGGACAGAAATATTTTGTAGGAATGCTTTTCACATACTGCTTTACAAGATGACAGGAGTTTTTGGCCATGTTGGACACTACTTTAATGCTCCTTTAAAGTATGCCCTTTCAATTTGCAGTGCCCGTATGCTATAACACTAAGAATCGGGTAATAGTTTTTCAGTATGGCTAGCGGAAACCTCGGGTACATTTTGTGAATTTGATCTACGTTTATGTGTGACCAGTGCTGCTTATAATGATTAAGTTTACAAAAGGAATATTTGCTTATTATAATTAAGATTACATATCTTTCATTGTGCATAATGTAAAACTCCGAGACTAGGTAACACGAAAGGACAGACACAAACACGAAGTCTTTTTGAGACTTCGTGTTTGTGTCTGTCCTTTCGTGTTCCCTAGTCTCGGTGTTTTACATTATGCATCAAGCATCTTCACCAGCTCGCTTGCTTCCTAGCCATTTTTTCTTTCATTGTGTTTATGCGTAGTGTTCATCCTCATTGTGGTTAAACATTCCTGATGACAGTTGTGTGATTCGCTTCTTAAAAAGTCTGATTGCCGCTTAGAATTTATCTCGCATGCGTTTGTGTGCCGTGTGTTACGAGGATTATGTGATTAGCAATATAGACTCCGCCTGCGCGTCATGCTTGTAAAATCCTCCATTTGCATCGCAGCACTTGATAATAGATTCATTTCAACACGCATTGTCGATACATGTTATAGACGTACTTTCAATTATACATTTGTCGTTGCTCATGAATAAGAGAGCTAGTCCAGAGGTTTCAGAAATATACATGTGAGATTACAGCAACTACACTGTTCCCTGGTTACGAACAGAATGAGGCTCGTGCCCCGTTCCTCGGCTTCTTTATTGTCTTCCCTGGTACCCTACAATACACACTGTGCAATTTAATTCACAAAATATAATCAGCTATCGCAAAAGATTATTGATCCTCTCTTGTAAACAAAGATTGATGTATCACGTCTCTAAATTTCAATGAGCGATTCTTCTCCTGCAATTCTATCCTTCGGATGTTGAAGCTGTACAGAGTATAGTCGGGTAAAACCTATTTGGTTGTCAGCGCTGATTCCGTGTGAGGATCCTTGTACATAGTGGGAATATTCGTTTCCTTAGCAATCATTGGTTTCAATCTGACCATGCTAAATAAAATATGTTTTCGTTACGATGCATAGAATTCATTATAGTGATGACAAAGATTACATTTATAATTTCAGTTATACACTTGTTTATTTCGATAAATTACAATTGTCCTATTCCAAACTCTGAAGTTTTCGTTTGTTGCCTTGATTGATGAATTGAGAATGCATCATATAGGTATTTCTTATTCTGGGTGGCTTGAATCCAGCGTTGATTAATGCAATCGATACGTTGTCGCCGTATTTGTATCGCTTCAGTATCTTGCACTTCGTTGCGACGAACTTGCACAATCTATTATTCATGTTTCCTTTCTTTGTATGAAGATTCTTGAATGACGTACAAGAGAGTATAACATGAAAATCGTCCGGTGGTCCACCGCAGTTGATATGTTCGTTTGGTTCCAATAAGTGTTGATACATGAGACCTTGTACAACAATATTGAACTTCTGCTCATTTGACATCATTGCAAGAACTGGTAGAAGAAAATAATTGTGGTAGCCGCGCTAGTGGAATATATCACGTGATAAGATTTTTATGTACTTTCCATGTCAATGGTTAGATGTAATTTCAACAAATCCGTAATGAATCGATATAGACTGCTCGTATATGATAATTTGATATCATTGCTTTCTTGGTTAAAGGGACTCTGACCAGAAGTTGTGGGAGCTCTTTCGTACTTGCAGTCGATAAAGCACCCAACAAGGACTCTCCATGCGAAAATTCACGCATTAAAACCCGACGGTTTCTCTAAACTCGAATTTTAAACATTAGACTTCATCCGAGAGCACGCCTAGCGTCAAACCGAGAAAACATACGTTTATATAGAATATCCACCCCGGCCCACCATCAAAATGACGTCAACACGAGGGCCACTGGCAACACCCACAATTGACTCAAACGTGTCACGTGGTCACACAATACCCTGTCAATTCCCTTTATGAAATGGCATTTATATTTTATTTATTTATTTATTTCACCGTAGTGGTGCGGGTGTACAGGCAAAACGCTGTGTGCTCACAGCCTGACGTTGGCCTGATCCCCGGGCAGCAATGTACATACGTTTCAATATCAAATAATAACAATAACAGCAATTTACAAATATATGCACAACTAACATGACGGACATAAGTTATGCGGGCATTGTTAGAGACACCCTTTCTTTCTTAATTTGAACAAACAATACTGGCAGCCATGCCCATTACCAAAGTGTGATGAGGATGAAACCGAAACGGAAAACGTATGCTACTGAAAATACTGCTTAATAGTTCGTGGACTGATGGTATGAAGGCTGTCGTTCAACTGCAACAAATTATTCAAAAGCGATGGCATGGTGAATGAGAGTAATTGAGTGCCATAGTTAGTCCTTGGACGTGCGACGTGATATCCAGAATGGTGCCTTAGCGAATACTGAGGATGACGGGTGGACAAGTTAACCAGAGCTAAGAATGCTGTAATGTTGGATTTTACTGCGTCTGCGTAGGCTACTGCCAAACGATAATTGTACAGATTAGTTGCGCGTATTATGTTAAATCTAGGAAACAGTTCCACGGTGCTGTGGTTGTAGGGAACATCTGCTACAAACCTTACAGCCTTCTTTTGTGCCCGTAGAAGCTTGTTTAAGTTAGTTTGGGTAGTAGTGCCCCAGACTAGTTGTGCGTATAAAAGGTGCGAGTGAATAAGTGAATTATAAATACAGATTTTTGCTCTTGACGGCAGAAGACTTTTAAAGCGTCCCAGGACTCCAATTGCTTGGGACATTCTAAGAGCAGCATGACTGACATGTTTATCCCATATCATTGCACTATTGAACCATACACCCAGTGTTATAACGTTATCAACAATATCAATTTCTTTGACGGACATGATCAACTTGTCGTTGCACATGGCGAGCATATTTGTTGGACGATAAAGGACAGCTTTCGTTTTGGACGGGTTTATCTTTAAAGCATTGGCTGTGGACCAGCTCAGAACGTCGCCTAAGACACTATTCAAGTTTGTGATGAGATATGACGCAGATGTGCCTTGTATAAAGATGCTGGTGTCATCAGCGTACGTGACAAATTCTGCTTTTGATGAAAGCGAAAAGATGTCATTGATGTAAATAATGAGTAATAATGTGCCCAAAATACTGCCTTGTGGTACTCCTGATGTAATGGGCAGTATCGACGAAGGATGATTTTGGAGTGCGACATACTGCTGACGAGTAGAAAGGTAAGACTGGATGAGACTCAAAGGTGTGCCGCGAATACCATCATTTGGAAGTTTGGAAAGCAATATTTCGTGAGAGATTAGGTCAAATGCTTTGCTATAGTCTACGTACACACCGAGTGTTAATATTTTAGCCTCAAAGCCTTTCAATAAAAATTCCTTTTGTTTAAGCAATGCTTGTTCCGTTGATCTATATTATCCAAATCCAAACTGTGAGTCATCTAAGAGGGAGTGTTTTTCAAGAAATGATGCTATTGTGCAGTGTAATATTTTTTCCATACCCTTAGAAAATACTGGAAGAATGGAGATGGGTCGGTAGTTAAGTGAATGAACGTCACCGCTTTTATGAATGACGACTACTTTAGCGGTTTGCATTTCAGTTGGAAATCTGTCTGTTGTCAGAACTAAATTAAAGATATGTGTTAACACCGGACTGATTATATCAATGACATATTTGGCTGGCTTTATTTGAATGCCATGTTTATCTGTGCTAGTACTATTCTTCAGACTTGTGAATGACATGCATACCTCTTGGCTATCCGTTGGCTCAAGGAAAAGTGACTGGAACGTGGTTGGACAAGGTAAGGAAAATACTGTGTCAGGTGATTTTGATGAAAGAGCTCTTGTGGATGAAATGTTCATTGAATTCATTAGATAGTTCCGTGCCTTGTAATTCTCGGCCATTTACTAGAAGGGAGTCGTTAAGACCCGTGCCTGAGGCGTTTGGTAAGATCTTTTTCAGGTTGTTCCACACCTTTTCTGGTCCTTGACCTTGCAGAGGTTCGAATATGTTAGTGAAATATTCCTGTTTAGTACGTCGCAGTTTCGCAGTTACTTTGTTACGAAACAGTTAGTACGCTGTAAGGTAATCTAAATTCCTGCTTTTAATGAACTTATGGTACAGGTCCCGACAAAAGTTTACGGAACACGCGAGCGGTGTATTTTCTCCTCGGTACGACACCCTAGCGGCAAGCGGAAGCTGGCGAAATCAGGCCAGTTCACTGCCTCAGAGGGGTGGACGACTGCGCTCTTAGCGACACACAGCGGTAGTTTCGGTATGATTACTGTTGTATGTGCCCGCGAAGTGAGTTGGATTTTACTGTTGTGGTCGCCAACAACACGTGATTCAACGATTGTTGAGACAGTGAGCTCGCCGCTATCATCGTGATAACAAGGATGAATCATGGTGGTGTATTCCCAAGCAGCACAATGTACTGAAAGTCGAGTGCAATAGGGGTGGACGGGTAGGTGGAAGACCTTGAACAAACTGGCGAAACTAAACAACATTGATAAGACACATACCGTCCACCCCTATTGCACTCGACTTCGGTACATTGTGCTGCTTGGGTTATGGTGCTTTATGGTGTATTGCTTCTATTGGAAAGCTATGATATGTAGACAAGAGAAAGAAAGATATCTTGTAAACAGTTGCTTTATTATGGACGACGCGTGACGAGCTGATAAACAATTGACGCTGACATTGATAACTGATTGATTGATAAACAACTGACGTTAGTCAAGAGTTGTTGACGAGCACAACAGTTAAATACAACTCACTTCGCGGGCACATACAACAGTAATCATACCGAAACTACCGCTGTGTGTCGCTAAGAGCGCTGTCGTCCACCCCTCTGAGGCAGTGAACTGGCCTGATTTTGCCAGCTTCCGCTTGCCGCTAGGGTGTCGTACCGAGGAAAAAATACACCGCTCGCGTGTTCCGTAAACTTTTGTCGGGACCTGTACAAACTATTCTTGGTGCGAATGATATTCAGGAGTTCTCTGTTTAGCCACTGCTTACGCAGTTTCTTCCCAAGCAGCACAAAGGACCGGGGCGAAGCCGGTCCAGTATCGGGAAAGAATCCTACAAAGTCGGGGGCATGCCACCAGCCGAAACCGGTCCTTCCTCCAGTTTGCAACACCGGGATGATTAAGGACCGACATCGGCAGCAAGTATTCGGTCCCAGCAGGTCCCCGACGGATCCCCGATAATGCTGGCAGGGGGCTCCCCCCATGCATATTTACCCCCCCCCCCATGCATATTTTAGCATTAATATGCTTATTTTTAATAATTACAATAATTTCGAGTGTAAACAGTGTGTGTAGAGCCCAACATTTTATTTTCGGAGAGGAAATAGACTGACACAACACTTGTAGCACCTCAATAGACTAAACGACGAGTGGTGCACACTAAGCAGTCTGCCTGCATCACCCAATGTATGCCAATTGTGTCTGAAATGAAAAACAAAAAAAGAGGGGTATACAGAAATATGCAGCCTGTCCGCATAACTACTGTCATTGGCAATGTAGCCTGAAAAGAAAAGGGTGGAAATGGTCTACCGTAATATCCCGCCTGCCTGCGTAACCACTGGCCCCTTAAATGGTGTCTCAAAAGGGTGGGGGGGGGGGGGGGGGAACGTACCCAGTAAGAGGTGGTCTCTGAAAGGAAACAAAAAAGGTATACAGTAGTAGGCAGTCTGCCTAACCACTTGCACTTCGGTAGTGGCCCAGAAAGAAATGAACGGCTTGTAGCATTAATATTAGACGTAACGGTAAAATTGCTGCATGGGGGGAAATGGTATACAGTAATATGCAGCCTGCCTGCGTAACCACTAGCACGTCAACGGTGTCTCAAAAGAAAGAAAAAGCATACAGCAAGAGGCGGTCTGCCTGCACAAGTGGTGGTGTCTC
The DNA here is from genome assembly GCF_037126465.1 of Ornithodoros turicata. Classification (NCBI taxonomy): domain Eukaryota; kingdom Metazoa; phylum Arthropoda; class Arachnida; order Ixodida; family Argasidae; genus Ornithodoros; species Ornithodoros turicata. The sequence goes on from NC_088202.1 coordinate 76,773,490, forward strand.
AAAGAAAACGAAGTTATGCAGTAATAGGCAGTCTGCCTATCTGCTCACGCTTCAGTACCCCAGACACAAAAATGAATGGCATGTAACATTAGACGTAACGGAACAATTGCTGCACGTCAGCACAAAATAGTCTGTGCACGGTATGTGGAATGAGCTTTATCAAAAATGGTAAAATGCACAGTGTAGGGATTACGAAACTCAAGAGTTACCAAGAGAAAATTTAAATTATGAAAAAATGACAAAGCCAACGACTGGGAGAAATGCAAGTCCAGGAAAGAGAAAATAGTTCACATCCAGCGCCTTTGGTGCAAATGACTAGCAATTACTACAACGAGAACTGTAAAAAATGACAGCTGACCGGGACTAGAGCTGACAGTCAATGGTGTGCACATATCCAGCGTTCCTTCACAAAAACGTCAACAAGCAAAAAAAAAAAACATGGTCAAGGAGAAGCATCCCTATTGAAAAAAAAAGCGACATCAGGTCTGATGTGATTTGGGACACTGTCTTGATGCTAACACAGTGCTGCTCTGATGCTGATGTTAACACCAGCTGATGTTAGCATCAAGACAGTGTCCCAAATCACATCAGACCTGATGTTAACATCAGAGCTGCCCTGGCTGATGCTCACATCAGAGCTGTCTTGATGCTGATGTTGACATGAGAGCTGCATTGATGCTGGTTATGGCAATCTTGAAAATGCTGCAGTCTTGGTTCACTGAAATGTTCTGCAAAGAAAGCCCCTCATGCCTGCGGTATATGAGTACCGACAAGAACCCTCACGAAACAGGAGATAGCAGCAACAAATCACTTCACCACAACAATTCACCACTCCGGAGTACGTACCTTTTAACGCATATCCATTTATCATCAACATACCTGAGCGTTGAACTCACGGGGGCACAAAAATTGGTAATGATCAAACGGTGAACAACAACGCAAAAGAGCACACCTAGGTCCTCATTTCCGGTCCAACTTGTCCTTCTTCCGAAAAAGCACTTCTAAGCGTTGTTATGTCGAGCAAGAGTCCCCACCGCATTTGAACACGGTGCTTGAGTTTCTCTTGCTGGAGGCCGCTGCGTCATACACGCTGAACCTGCATGAAATGTCGTTCCAGAAAATACGATGGCAGGACACCTATATGTAGAGCAGTGTAGAGACATATGACATACCGTCTGCACAAAGCATACAGTAGACTTCACTTGGCGTTCTATCTCCCTGTCGTTGTGCAGATCCCTGCAAATAGAGTAAAACGGACAATGAGAATGCATGGCGCAGTCGAACATATTACTTCACAGTTATATTAATTACACACCTGAAACGGCAAGAATCCTGAAGGCGAAGAACGATTTGGCTTCACATGCAAGGCAGCGTCTTCACTCTTTGACATGTCAAACGAGACCGACTGGTCTGCTCGCGGTTAGAAGAAACGCTTCCACTTACAGACAGTTGCAATATCAGACGGGTTGCAAGAACGACAGCATCAGGTGAGAACAACAATACAAAGCCTCTTAAACGCTTTAGACTTGCTGGAACGCTCGCAATTACGCGAACTACACGCGGCGACGAGAAACGACCGTTACAGCAGCCAAAGCGAACCCAACAAGAACAGCGCATGCGCGACAGGCAGCGCTGGCTGGTGGCATGAAGGCAAAGCGACGACGCGCGAGCAGCCCCCCACAGCTCTCGCAAAATCTGTATCAAAATGCGTGTTACTGCGCACGAAGCAATCCGTGCCTCTCCATTGGTCGGACGCCACAAGCGTGTCCGGATTGGTTGCCAGAATTTGAAAGCGGCACTTCGCGCTTCCTCGCCTGCGTGCTGCGTTCTCCTTCGGCGGTTTCATTTGAAATCTGAACGGTGGGCGCCCCGTTGGCAGTGTCTTTCGTTGGGAGGCAAGTGAGTTCGCCGATCGCCGTTTTATCCGTGTATTATGGTGCCTTTGATCGTGTTGTACTGTTTGTCGCCACAAGCATTGGTCTACAAAGAGCCAATCGGATTTCAAACTGAAGTGTTGTCGTGAATTCTGGCTCGATGAATATGTTCGAGCGCCGTCAGATCTGCATAGCGGTGACAAGAAAATCCGATTCATGAAGCAGCATTTTATGTTTGACGTGTAGCAGGCAAGGACATGGTGATCAAGCAAATGTGCGCAAGTATGTGACAGTTGTTCGTTGCTGGGAATAAGCTGTGTCGATATGCGTATTTTGCAAGTTAGAACTTTGTTCCAGTGTGCTAGGAAGCGCTACGCAATGGACTGAGTACGCTCAGTGCATGTATATGTGTCAACCTGCCGATTGTGTCAGTATAAATAAATTTGTTCATTACGACACTTTTCACAGCTGTTTGTGAATCACGGAATAACTTTACGACGTGCATGAAAGCTAGTAGACTTAGAGGTGAGGGGTAGCCGGTACAAGCCAGTATGGAAAGCAACAGCCAGAACCGGTCGGGCTGCGAGCCGGACGGAAAGACTTCTGATTGGAGGATTGAGGAAGCAATCGCTGCACTCTCATTGGTCGTGTGCCCAGTGTTGTGTGAATTTAGCTATACTATGGGCTCTATGGGGAGTTGTGGAGGGCTGGCGCGAGCGCGGGCGAGTGAGCCTGTGCTGAAATGGGCATGGAGCCAACATCTCCGCGCAATGGCTTGGCGGACGAAATATGACGACGGGTAGAATCGTACTACCTCTTGAGATTGTGGCCGTTCCAGGATCTTTCGAGAAATGCTGCTGTTTTCATAAGAATCACTGAATGTTGTGTTTGAAGCAAAATTGCAACATGAGATTGGCCAAAGCTAAAGTATTAGTTAGTTATGATTGTGAGGCAGTGCAATCTGACAGTGAGAGATCGATAGAATCAAAAACAACAACAACAAAACACTCACTGTTTTGCCGACCCTTTCTCTAGTGTTCTTTCTTCCTTTCTTTCTTTTTTTTTTGTTATAATGAAGGAAAGCAAGGTTAAATGCTACATTTTTCTTGACTGTGTGCGATGGTGTACATCACAGGTTCCTCATGTGCCATGAATCTACTTAAAAGCTGCTGATGGTGTCAGGGCATCACACTTATAACAGTGACCAGAACGCGGCAGGAGTACTTTTGAGGCACTCTGGCCACATTGACCACAAAACGGCGTTCCATACTCCCTCCGAACCAAACTTTGCAAAACTTGTAGCACAGAAACATTAACAACACACACGCCGGCCATTTGCGCCCAGCAATGACAACGAAAACAAAGATGATGGCGATGGCAGTCGCGGTAGCCCAAATGCAGGGAGCTCCAGCGTAGTCTTTGCGGGTTTCGGTGCAGCGGTTTTCGCCCGATCAGTTCGACTTGCTAAAGCTCTCTTCGTTTCGTTTCACGTGAGTTTTTCGTTTCTGGGGATTCGGTCGTTTCGTTCGGGCGTGGCCGACTCTTCCCGAGTATCTTGTACTTGCCTGCTTTGCAGTGAGGCTCCATTAATACTTCTGTTCAGGGTACTGCGTGTGCATGTTTTCTGTCATACAACACAACACAACACATGAAGTGAACTGCAGCCCAATGTTTGAAAGAGTTACCTCATACCAGACAGCCAAATTCCTTCCTGAAGGGATGCTTCACTGTCTCGTACAGCTTGGGACAAAAGTTTCTGAAGCACGGGTGTTTTGTATTTCACTTCTCCACGCCTCCCCTGCGGCTTAAGGGGAACACTTGTTGAACAGAATCCTTGGGCAGATTTTTCCCAAGGATTCTGTTCAACAAGCATTCCCCAAAGGTGGCTGGGAGAAGTCCAATACAGAATACCCGTGTTTCAGAAACTTTGTCTCAAGCAGTACCATCCGATCACATGTTACCGAATCTGCATAAACATCGGGAGACGAGCGGGAAGAAATACTTAGCCAGTACACCACAGCAGATCGGGACGTTAACGGGGATCCATCAGGAAAGAATCCTGGCCGGGACGCAAACGGGAATCTATCGGGAAAGAATTCTGACCGGGACACGAACGGGGATCTATCGGGAAATAATTTCATGTAGTTTCCCTCTCCCTCAATTGTTCCCCCTCACATAGTCGGGAAGCAGTCGGGCTTGTGACGGCGATATCGGCCACCTCGAACCCATCATCCCCGTTACGTTCCCAGCCGAATCCCAGTCCTTTGTGCTGCTTGGGTTGCTTATTTTAATTGATGTAGTAGGAAAGTGATCATGGTACAACCTAACGAATAGGTTCATGAAAGTGTTATAGGCAGTATTTGCAGTAGTTTCCTGATATACTGCATCCCAACTTGTCTGTACCACATCGTGACGAAACGCCTGGAGATTGCTCTCCGTAATTAATTGACGGGTAATAGTTCGTTGGTCCTTAAATGCCTTTCTGTGCTGTTGTGGAATTCCCAGAAAAATGGGAAGGTGGTCGCTGATATCAGATGAGATAACATGGGAGATTGGGTCATAAGCGTTAGTAATGAAAACGTTGATAAGAGTTGATATGGAAGCTGTGATTCGAGTAGGATGCGTGATGACATTAGTAATGCCGTTAAATTCTAAAAATGATACTATCGAATGTTGTGCCGGTGAGCTTGAAAGTAGATCTACATTGAGGTCACCGCCAATGGCAAGGTCACATTTATCATCAGAAACAACACTGACAAGCTCCTGAAGCATAGTGATCAGACAGGACAGGTTACCCATAGGGGGTCGATAAACTACGGACATTACAAAAACCACTGCAACATAATGACACGATTTCAAAATCATCGGTTATAACACCGTACTCTGATAGTATTTCTCAACTAATACCACTTCTAACTAACATACAGACTCCACCGCCACGTTTTTCACGCCTATCCAGCGGAAACAGGGAATAACCAGGTAGAGTGTAGGAAGGGAGTTGCCTCAGGACAGAAGCCGCCGATATTTCGAACAGAGACTGTTCTTCTTCTGGGCACCGTCCTCATCATTGGCATGGTATTTAAAGGGTTAGGTGTGACGTGTTTAAATAGTGTTCCGAAACATCTTTGCACCACGTCTCGGTACAACATCAGGGCATACTTTTAATTGCCTGAAAAGATTATCTAGGCTGTCCTGCTTATTTGTCACGGATCTTGCGTTCAAGTGAAGGAAGCTAAAACGCCTCTCCATGTTTTTTGAAGTAGGTCAGATAGCTCGTCTGGAGTAATAAGTGTGTCAACATGAAAGAGGCTGTCAGCAGAGTCTGTTGAGATCAGTTTTTTGTCTGATACTAATGACAGGAGAGCCATCATCCTTCCTTGCGAATATTTTTCCTTCCCGAGTCCAGACATATTTCCACTGCTGCATATCAAATGAGCAGCGGGACCTGATGATTTACTGCAAATGCTGAAGTTGAATTCTTTGAACCTTCATCTAAAGAAACCAAGTGTGCTCTCGTGTGGTTCTGACGGAAAAGCCTGTTTCAACAAGGTTAGCACATTTATTTTTCACTTCCAAGTCTACGCAGTCAAAACCATGCAAGTGCATCCGATCATTCTCGTAGCTGTTCTGTAACACGTATGCTTTCTTACGTATCCCAGAGAACCCTCCGCTTCATGAACACAGTTATACTTTATGTGACCCTTTGATGGCTCCTTACTAGGCTATGCCGCTCTGAAGCATTAAGATGACGAAAGATCGTGGGGCCTGCACCTCTGCTTTCGAAAGATGAATCAGTCATTCCACACTGTGCTTACTGGCTTTGTATCTAGTCTGACAAATCCGACAGACCTGGACTGCCTTTTTCAAGGAAGTTTGAAATGTAAGTATGTGTTATATTGGTTTCACATACCCCCACCACATATTGAGTGTGTGCCCCGCCATTTTGCGTCGCTGATACACAGGCTTCGTCTTGGGGTTGCATTCACCCCCCATTTCAAGCATCTCATCGGCCGCTCCGACTCGATGCTCTGCTCTCGCTGTGCTGTTTTGGCGGATACCAAGCATGTGCTCCTCGACTGCCATCTTTACACCTCCCAAAGAGCAGCTCCCCCCCCCCCCCCCTACAGTGTCGCCTGTAGTCGATCACGGCCGCACCGTTCACATCGGCAACCATTCTCGGCCCTTGGTCTAACCAGATCGACCATCGCCAAGCTCTTGAGTATTTCAAGATTTTTCTCCGGGACACAGGTCTCCTCTGTACCCTAATGATCTGTCTGCGTACCTGTGTGCTGCGTGTGTGTTTTTGTGTGCTGTGGTTTTGCCTACCGTTCTGATGTCTTACTTACTCCACTGACTATCGACCCTATTTAGCATCGTTCATCACCTCATCATCAGAACACATCTCATCCTGCCCCATTGTGCCTTGGGGTAGTGAGCCGCACCTTACGTGGCGAATTTCCCCATTTATTATCATTAACTTATTTGTTGTTGTTGAGTGTGTATATCGCTGTACTTTTGATGCTATAGCATATCTAGCGTACATTATTATTGGACACCTAGTGTGAAAAACTCGACACCAGCCACACAATGCCAACAATTGTTTCTGCCTTTTCTTCAACTGCTTATTTTTATTATAATATTATTTTAGTATAATCGTCTGATTTTTAATAGTCACAATTTTTCCATGGTTTTGGCGCACTATATAGCCAGAGTTGCTTATGCGACATCAAAATTGAATCATCATCTTTAACTGCCATTATTCAATTGAAGTGCCATGTTTCAGTTGGATACAATGATATGTCCAGAGATATTTTTTGCTTTCGTTCTGGAGTTGCTCATTTCAGAAGAATAGTCACTGTGAAGTTTGTTTTCGGAAACATTAAGAGGACTAAAACCAAACACTTTTCTTTCAGAGCATCCCCTTTTGCACCTGCATTTCAATTAAGATCTGTGTTACAAGAATGACCACTCAACAGGCCACTCAACAGCGATGAACATTGGAAGTTGGAAATGCTGGAACGAAGATGCGTTAATCTGCGTTTCGTCCTATAGGCCAGGGACGCTTGTCAATACCTGGGGCTTGGCGAGGGCCCATCAAGGAGGGGCGTAGGATACACCTGAGGAGCGATCCGGGAGGATAGCCTTGAGCCTCCGGACGGCGCCGCCAAAGGCCGATGCGGTGCGGGCATCCTCAATGGACATCAGGTAGTGGCAAGGGTGTGCGTGAGGAAGCGCGCAAAGATGCGGAGTGTGTCTCTGTCCCGCAGGATATGCACGGGCGTCTCTCGCGCCTCCGCAAGAACCGTGTAAGTTTCAGCCGTACGTGGCAGTCCGGGGCATACACGGAGGCCGCGCGCCTGGGCATTGAGGAGGTCCCGCTCAACCGTTCTACTGGTTCCGTGGAGCGCTGGGAGGTGGTACGGTAGCAGCCCAGCACAAGTGCGTTATGGACGTCTCGAAGGTCGTTGCACGAGGGACCCCACGATGCTGCAGAGATGCGTTGTAGCACGTTCACGAATTTCTTCGTCTTGGTAGAGAGGGCCTTGGTGTGCTGGAACCATGACAGCTTTTTCTCTACGATGACGCCGACCGAGATATTTGCAGCGGGTGACGAAATCAAATGGCGTTCCCGCGGCGTACAGTGGGTAGTTCTTAAATGAGCGGTTGGTGAACGTCATGGCGACTGTTTTGCTTCGGGAGACACGTAGGGGGGGGGGGGGGCAAGATATGATTCAATGACGTCGAGGGCTTGCTGCAAGCGCCGCTGAATCGCGTCTCTCCGGTTGCCTGAAGGCCAAATGCAGACATCGTCACCGTAAATTGTGATCTTGACGTGGGCAGGTAGGTGTGTGGGGAGTGAGGCGATGATAAGGTTGAACAGCAATGGACTCAACACACTGCCCTGCGGCACCCCGCGGCTTACAGGGAAGGGAGCTGTGTGGCCGTGAGCAGTGCGCTCGAAAAAGGGGCGATCAGATAGAAAGCCCCGGACCCAGGAGACGACTCGGGCGCCTGTACCAGACTCTTGCAGAGCTGCGATGGCGGCGCTGCGGAGGACGCTGTCGTATGCTTTCATGACGTCTAAGAGAACTGCTGCTGTGAGATGCCCTTCAGACCGCGCTTGCTGGACACTGAAGACGATGTCTATCACGCTATCGATGGATGACCTGCCCTGCCGGTTTTAGTGTTTCCCGACAGAAGTATCATCCTACGTACAGTCCATCCAGTTCGGAACTGGAATGCTGTGGTGAGCTGACGCTTCAGGAACACTTTCGAGCGCCGTCGCCTTTTCAAATACAGTGACAACAGAGACAGGATTCGGTGCGACACAATCATTTCCCGTTTCGTTGTAACCTTTGATACCAATATTGTGAATTGCTGCGGAGCTGAACCCGAACCGAACCAATATGCCTGAACCTGAACCCGAACCGAACCGAAAAAAATGACGGTTCCGGTCCCTGGCTGCAACAACGCGAGGACTGTAAAGAGTATACCTCGTTGAAACTGAATACCGTTCGCCTCAGCTTAAGTGTTTGTATTCTGATGTCCTCGTGCTCCTGCCTCTGCTGTAGTACCAGGTCTGCCAAATAATAAATATTTTCCAATTGCAGTTATTAATTTCTTGCATTTGTTGTGCATGCGAATGTGTGCATGTAGTGATCAGTAGTTTTTCGCCACTAGATCCCTCTAGATGAATTGCGTATGCTATAGCTATATGTTGCAACAGACAGTTTACGTTCTGCACTGATGAGAGCATATTTTCAGCACCATTTGTTGTGTAGCGTCTGTGAGGAGGCAGACGTCTTAGAGGCAGCCATGCCTGGCCAAACTGTAAGTTTTACGTCTATGTGGCGGGTAGGAGACAGTAACTTCTGTTTATAGGTGATCCGTGTAACGTTTATAGAGGGCATTGCCCAAATATTACAGGGTAACTTCTGAAATAGAGGCTAAAGAATTTTGAAATGTTTGCCCTTTACTAGGCGGTACTAGGTTTAGAGTGTATCTACTCAACACTAAAAGGTCGGGTGTCAAACTTAGCAAGGGTGTTCTTAAGTGTTCGCCGCCGAATCGAAGCGTCGGCAGGTGACCAGCACGTGCTCCGTGTTCTCCACGCTTCCGCAAGTTGAACAATTTGGGGACCCAACGAGTCCTATCTTATGAAGGAATGCTGCTGCGAACGGGACGTTGAGTCGCAGGCGATGGATGACAGACTCTAATGGCCTTTGAGACGTCCTGTAAGACGGACGGATCGCACAGTGCTCTCGTGAGTACGGAACGACGAATGCACATGTCGAGGACTCTTGTGATGTGGACGCATCTGTAAATATCTGCTGGAGTTCGGAGTACTGAGCAACCACATCCCGTCCGAAATACATTACAACAGGCCCTGGAGTGTCCTTCTTTGACCTGGGGCCTGTAAGCTCTGGTGACGCTGTAGGTAGTTTCAGCGTCCAGTAGGGAATGGCAGCTGTAGGCAGAGGCTTGAACCGAGGTATCTCATGGAAGTAGGGCACCCGAGCTTGGTGAATGCTCGACCTTGATCGCGTACGAATCCAGCAGGCCAACGGGTGTTTGACATGTCGAGACACCAAACGTGTATAATGCCCGAGGGATTCGGTCACTCACAAACCTTCCCTTTGCTTTCCTTACCTTCCTTTTGTACACCAAGTATTACGGGTGTTCTTATCAAGGTATGCTATTGGCAATATGCTATTGTGTTTGTGTGTTTATTTTAAGTGAATTGAATAAACAAACAAACAAAGCAGATATAGGTGACTGTCTATGTTCAGCAATAGCAGCGCGGTTGGGGGTTGCCCGCGGGACGCCTATAGGCAGAGCTTAACACTTTTCGCTAGTGCACGTTGTAGGGAAGTCTCCGAAGTTGGACATACGCCATGAAGGACGTGTACGTGCTATGCAAGCATTTGCCGCACCAGAAAGCAATGAAGATCAAGCATGGAGTGACATGTCATGGAACATCGGCACCCCGAAAGATACCTTAAAACGTTGGTATGTGAAACTACCCTTCTTTCAGCTGCTTCACTTCGGCGTTCCAGGACAGGGAACGATCGGGTAAAACCCCCAGAAGGTGGTTGGAAACTCTAGCTAAGGCCTCCCCGTTCAGGTTCAGAGGGAAACGGGACAGAAGTTTACGGGTCAAAGGTAACCCCTAAACTTCTGCTCCGTTTCACCTTTCGCCATCATTTGCAACCATCCCTTGCCACAGCTCGCTTGGTTGTTGTGCCTGTCACATTAATATAACGAATACCACGCCAATATTGCCTCGCAAATCCCTGACTGTTGCGCGTCTTACCTTCGCGATATTTCTTTCATTTCACGCGCCGATTGCCATTGAAGACTTTATGGAACGTACGTTCCTATTCTGTGCTGGAAGCGCGGGTTACTTTATTGCATTCCTCCATTGCTTCCAAGCTACAGCGGCCTTCGCTCGCAGCACAAAAACGAACACCGAGAATTGAAACGGAAGATAAAGAACGCAAAGAAGATGTTTCCATGTATAACAGTGCGTGCTTCAGTAGGTTTCTGCCACGACGTTCCTGGGGATATGTGTACCTACAGGAAGAATTCTCATATAGCTGTCTCTAGACATGCACAGAGAATGTGACGCTTCGTACGTCAGCAAAACCTTGTGAATGACGCCGAATCCTGTCTGCTGGTTTTTCTTCTCGTGTCTACGACAGTGGAAGCGAAGTTAAGACGTAGTGTGCTGCATAACTTGACTGCATAGTTAGGTATTTCCAGGCAGTGTTAGCTTTACCTGCGGGATGGCCGAGCGGGTTAAGGCGTCCCGCTCGTTGATGGTAGCCAAGGTCGTGCTGAAGACTGGAAGGTGGTGGCTTCGAATCCTACCACCGGCTGTGCTGTCTGAGGTTTTCCCTGGGTTTTACGAACACTTTCCAGACGGATATCGGTACAGTTCCCCCTGAAGTCGGCCCAGGACGCATATTAACCCCCCTGTACCCCTCTCCTTCCTGCTGTCCTCTCTCGGTCTGTCCACATCTGTAAGCCGCTCATAGCCACAGTTGCTTCGCGGTGCTAACACGAAATTCAAAACAAATCAGGCAAGGTTAACGGGCGTATTTTTGTTACTGTTTCCATGTTCGTTTCTCAATTATTTCTGCAGGGGTTTTCCGTTTCCAATGCCAGGCTATTGAATTTCGTTTGCTTCGCGTTTCAGTTACACATTTATGGCAATGGAACCGCTCTTACGGAGCTACGTGACGTTCATTGCGCTGTGACGTTCATTGAGCTCTGCCAGCACCCCCTTTTGCCCAAGAGGTGGCTTAGCAGGGATGTGCAGTAGTTAACTACTTGTAGTTAAACTACTGCGTGGTAGTTAAAAAGTAGTTAGAAACTATATACTTGCAAAAATGATACTTACAACTACTAGTAAAGCTTACATTTTTGTAGTTAACTACAGTGTAGTTAGGTTAGAGCGGGCTACAACTACTTCGCATTTTTTCACTTAGCCTTCCGTGTGGTTCACTGCCTTCTTTGTGCTTATTAGCGACAACTCTGATAATTTTTTTCATCTTGCGCATCACACGCATGCACAAAATATATGTACTCTGCATTTGACGCAGGCAGCAAAAGCTCACTCAGAGTCATTCTGGGAGAGAATTGCATAACGCACGGCAATGCTCAACCCAAGTACACAGAGAGGCATGCCTTGCCTGGCGCAAGAGTGCGAAGCGCGTGGTGAGAGAACGGGTTTCGACAAGGAGTCGGGACAGTATCCAACGTGTTGCAACATGACCGTTGGCTGTAGGAGCATTGGTCAAACGGGTTGAGTTAGGCTGGTTCGACGCGGAATGGAGACATTCGTTGTCAAGTTTGCGTACAGAAATGCTACGGCACATGAGCAGAAAGCACATATTTTGTGTTAATCAGGGTACATAACGATCGACACACAGAGCACATTCGAAAAGGTTACGTCCCCCTCCGTCGTGAGGTGTTGCATGTAGGGCCGTGCAGTGCTCTGCTGTGATTGTTCCGAGTGCGGGACCTCACTGTCTTCTCGCTCCCCACGCACTATTTCTACGTCTAAGCGATCATAGAGATAACGGCGGAAAGAAAATATCAGAGTAGTTACAAATGTAGTTAAACAACTACATCCTAGTAGTTGCAAAGTAGTTTTAACTAGTGCGGCTGTGATGTAGTTACACTAGTAGTTAAACTACAATTTGACGCCAGTAGTTCGTAGTTATAGTTGAACTACTAAAAAAGTAGTTACAGCACACCTCTGTGGCTTCGAGTACATGACCCGCACACATCACGCAAGTAATTTCGCTTTGGTGAAGTTGTGCATATTCTAAGGTTAAAAGAAGACCTAATAAGACACACAGAAAAAGACGTGTCTTTCATCCTTGTGAAGTTCTGACTCCAGGAACTCCATACATTCCCAGAATTGCAGGACACCTACTCTTAAAGTTGGCTTAACCTGCGAACTCGATGCCCTCCATTGAAGCTGTGCGCAACCCAAACCTCCTTCTATTGCCACATCCACACACAGACGCTACAAATAGTACGCACATGGAACAATGCCGAGATGAAACGAAAAAGTCGTCGTGAGAGACCATTCTCGTGCTATGTCGTGGAGTCTGCTGTGCATATCTATTTTTGTTTACGTGTTCGCATCTCGATTTACGCGGGCTGGGACGAATGCATCCTGATGGTCCATGTTGCGTTTGCTATGCTTTCGCGTGGTTCTCAGAACATGTATTACATAGAATACATCCTCAGAAAAAAACTCAACCTCAAAGAGGGAGAGAGAACAAAATAATAAAATGCACTCATGTCGTCGCATAACAGTTTTTGCAAAATATCATGCTTTTTAGTGGCAAACAAGATACGCCATTTTAATCTAGAGTCTTTTCATTATTCTTCTACATAATCGCAAGTTCTCTGTGCAAATATGTACCAGAGTTCTGGAAGCTTGAAAATTCCTCTGCGGAAAAAATCCGTTCCAACCATCCGGAGACCAGCTTTTTGGATTGCCTCCGTTGCCGCGTAACGTTGTCCGCGCTAGTCGGAGGGTGCCAGATAGGGTCTGTAAGTTGGGTGTGGGAAAACTTTCTACCCCATCGGAATTGAATGACTCTCTGCAATAATGATGTAAGTGCAAATTTGCACTTTGGAGAAATAGCGAAAAGAAGATTCCAACGAACTTCCACAGAAATTGATAAGGGTATTGTAAATCACCGTTTTGTACGACAAGCGGGTAACATTAACCTTGCAAATATGGCACTGTCGTTACGAAAAATGTAACTGCACGAACAACGTATTTTTAACAGCTCACTTATATCATTATTGCATAGCGGAGTAGTTCTTGAAGGCGAGACCTCTCTTAAAGGGACGGTCGCGTACAGCCGGGGCGATTCCGAAACTTAGCCAAAACTAGTTTCACGAGTACTGTACACATACAACCGTCAAAGTTTCATACGGAATAACCAAGTCGTTTTCGAGGAATTTGTCGAAACGTGCCGTAAGAGCAGACGACGAAAGCTGCGCTTCTCTAATGCATACGTCACGTATGACGTCGGCCTGCGGGTGCGTCGTCGTTGTCATGGTAATTGTAACTTTCAGAAGCACCTTGGGTTGAGTAATCCCCTTTGCTCTCGAAATGGGGACGCTCAAGCATATACCTCCGCGAACGGAGAATGTAGTCCGAGCATTGACTGTGGGGTCTCCCATAATGTGGCGCACAATCGGATACGTTGAAGCTAAGTCACGTGCTTCCTTGAGTATTTACTGCGGTTTTTAAATAAACACGTACTCCTTCTCCATGTACGTCGTCAGCGACACTTCATTTCGAAGCATGATCAGTGTACAACAGGGAGTGTAATGGAAGTGCGCGTAATACATTTTTGGTCGGAGCTGTAATGCGACAGCGCGCGCCGATGGCCAGCGACTTCAGATTTGTGATTGTGGATGGCGTTGTTCTGCGACGTTTAACTTGTCTCTGAGAATTAACATAGTTGTTCTGAACCACCATGCTTGCCACTACTTAGATTGCGCGTTTTTCACCTGAGAACTGAAGGAAAATGTACGAGAGTTGCCGCGGTGCCCAGTAACTTCTGAAAGTCGTCTGCTCCCGCCGATGCACTAGCGCGCGCAAAAGCAGACGACTTCTGTAACCTATCACGGACTTACCCGCAGGGCGACGTGGCAGTTCTTCTTGTTGCCAACACAGATCGCGGCATGCTCTACAATCTTTATCAATTTAATTCGGTTATTTAATAACTGTTGCATGTCTTGTCGGGTAAATTAGCAGTATTCGATTTTCAACAAAGGGCAATCGAATGGTACACTTTATGAAAGGGGCAGGGGGTACGAGACCGTCCCTTTAACAACATATACAGGGTGCCTCAGTTAAATCCCCGGGCTAAGTAATTCGCGAACCGGAGCACCAATCGAAGAACATTCTTTTTTAAAGCCATCTCTCAGACACCATCTACAAGCTGCGCACCGCGCGAATGAGTGGAAGGCAGTCATTTTTTAAATAAAAATTCAAATGAGTTTTCTGAAAAACATAACTTCTAAAGCAGGGCGTCGTTGGCATTAAAAAGGGTACTACCCGTTTTGGGACCCTCGGTGGACACCTTTTAGAGAAAAATCTGCCACCGAAGCGGGTCATTAGTTGCAGTAATTAATTGGTTGTGGTTTACATATTTTTGTCGCGGCTGGTCGCGGTGAAGCGCAAAAGTACGCTCTTCCACTCCCTTATCCACCGAGGAATTACGTGTTCTTGAGCTTACTTCGCAACGGGTAGTGCCGAAACTAACAGCGTCAGACTGACTTCGTCAGTCCCACACCCCGCTTATCTAACTGATGTGTGCCCTTTCTCTCTTAGGATCGCAGGACGGAACACAGTTGATCACACTCTAAGAAAAAAAGGGAGTCGCGAGGTGTCAAATGCGCGCTTTACCCCGTTTCGCCGTTTCTCCGACAATGACTCCCCTCTTCCCTCTCGGGCAGAATCTGTTGCGTGAGAGGACGGGAGGAGAGTGGACCCGTGGAGCCTCCAGCAGTGTTCTCAAAACGTGAGACTGCGTGAAACGGCTGCTCCCATGCAGTAAAACGCATAGGTAAAATGTTTGCTCTTCTAATGTGCCATGCACAAACAATGATTGGGTACAAGTTGCTTAGACACGCGGTCTTCCGCGAGGGACGTTAAATAGGGGGTGCCGTGTGATGAGCTCTCACCGCACGTTAAAGAACCCTCAGGTGGGCAAAAGCAATCCACAGATCGACCGCTGTGGCGTCGCTCATGATCTCAGTTGCCCCGCGACGTAAACCCCAATTGTCATCAATTATCAACAAACAATGATTGTGCACCTGCTTAGACAATTAAAACGTAAAATGAAAAAGTGAAAACATACATATACACGTATAATGCACGTCCCAACTAATATTCCAGGCTCCGGGATTTGCCGCTCCACATTTTCGGTGCCCTCAACGGGTCAACGGCACGGTTTTGAAACTCGCGCGGCTGCTTGCACATGGTCTATGTTGTAGTTTTGTAGCTTTTCGTTTACCATTTTCGCGAGACGTTTGCGTGACGATAGCACCAGTGTCACTCTGTTTGTGAAATACAAGTAGTCGACGAAGCAAAATCACAGTGCGAGGCGATCACCGTACACATGACGTGAAGGAGGCATTACGGGACTCAAGCTTTGGATACCGTAACGGACAAACTGCTGCTTCAGGTAAATGGATCTCTGATTTCGTTTTATTGCATGCGTTTTCTGCGCTTCTTTGCACAATGAATACACGGACAGTTGTGCTGCGTGGGGAAGTGTGTGTGTCTAAGGGTATACGCGTTATGTTTGATGTGCTTTCGGACTGCTTTGTCGTTGAAGATACGTGATAACGAACTGTGTGGCGTTCGCCACCCGCACAAAAGTGCACATATTGGAACGGAACACCATAATTATTTGACTGGAGGTAGCAGCTGTGCCACACTCGCGTTTGGGGTGGTCGTGGGACAATGCAAAGGAGAGAACACGTCGATCGTACAAACGCACTGGCTTAGAAGATCTTGAAACAGTGTGGCGTCTGCCTGCATGTTGCTGTGTCATTGAGCATACAAATCAGTTGTTTTTGCTCCCCCCGTTTTTCGAATGTGCTTGCCACTGTGGTCTGCCTTTGCATTATTCAAGTGAAAGGCAGAGTGCTTGGGGAATTTGCGCAGTTCAACGCAGGACGGAATTTTCACATAATGTCTGATTTTTATATAATACAGTTGCTAGAATAGCAAAATATTAATGTGCAGATCGAGTGATTCACCACGTTCCAGGTTCGCGCCCGCAATATAAGACTTGAGCGTTGTGATACTACAAACTCGCACAGAGTATCTCAACGTATAGTATAGAATATCACCAGGTACAATATAGAGATAGACATCGAAGAGAGATAGAGATATAATATCTCTCCAATATTGAATACCTGTCGAGAAAATGCAGGCAAGCTTCCCCCTCGACTTCACAGTATGTGTGTACCTCACTCTGGTGTATTTCATAAACGATACATGACAGTACTACTTGACTACTACTTGGAATTGCGCCTGCATCCCTGCAGCTCCCGTACATCTCTGCCCGTATCCCTGCATTCATCTCATCATTCTTTCACCGTTTGTTAGTCAACTTTTTTTGTCATCTTTGTCTTTAATCTACCTCATCTTCTTTCATCATTTGTTAGTTTTTCGTTATTTCCTAATTCTTTTTCTTTTTCTTTATTTCTTATTTCCTAATTTCCTTTATTTATTTATTTCTTATTCCTTCCTATTTCTTTCTTTCTTTAATTCTTATCTTTTCTTTTTATTTATTTATTATTATTTCTTATTTCTGGAATAGCAAGCCGACGTCCCGTTTGGCTGACCTTTCCCCGTTTTTTTTTTCCTTTTCGTCTAATAAATATATCCCCCCCCCCCTGCACGTCTTCTCCCTCAGGTGGTTCAATTCCCTGATGTTCACACGGTCAGCATTTTATGTTTGTATTATTGTATTTGGCCTTTGCATAATGTGGCGTCACACTCTCATCGCAGTGGATACAGTTATGTTATGATTTTGTACACGTTTTGTTCTTATGGAAAGTTTGTTTCTTTCTTGTGTGTGAAGCATGCATGTCTGTTCAGTATACAGCTTCATGTGAGCTGTACTTCAGAACACCGCATCAGCTGAGATTGCGTATTATATCTTCATGCATTAAGCATCTCTGTCTTTTTCCAGCTCCTTGCCTTTGGAATGGAAGCACAGCAAGCGTGTGCCAACACCCATACATGGGAGAAGGGAGCTGGAGCCATGGTTTCGTTGCTGTTGACCTTAGCACGCGCTTTGAAGAACTTAGATGCATATGTAATCCCCACCTCATCACCCTTCTACTCAAGCTGTTAAGATAATTCTTCGGTGCACCAGAACTATGTGAATACCTGCTTCTCCCCAGTGGTGCGCCTTCTGCTGTGGTTATTTCTGAAGTTGCCTGCTGGTCAGAATGCAGTGTTTCTGTGTTGAAGGTATGGCATTGCACAATCTCAATTTATTGTGTAAATTACAGGTGTGTCACTTCAGAATATTTAGTGGCCATTGTAATTTGCCCATCGCATTAGCTAGGAGCCCTGGTCAGTGCTATATTCCGCCTCCTGTCACCATTGCTAAGAGAGAAGACAGATGGAGTCATCAAGAAGTTGGTAAGCAGTGTTCTTTGTGCTGTGGGTCTGTTTTGTTGAGAACGGGTGGGTGGGTCTCCAAGATATGTGGAATATTTATACACCTATCTGAGCCATTGTGCAACCTCTGTCATAATGAACATGAAGGCACATACTGAGATTATGCGCAAACATGCATACATTAGGTTAATATAGAGGGTTTTTACTGAATACAGATGTTTATTTGCAGATAAAGATACAGATAAAATTATTTATTCTAGGTAGATTCTATCACTGCCCCCTAGGTTACTGGCATTGGACCCTACAACTGGAGCTGTACGATGGCCAATTAGCTAAATGTTCGAATTATTCATTTTAGGTGTAGGTGTTGGGCTAGAGTTGGAGCACACAACTGGGCTCACTGCAGTTAACATGCACCTTGGGCGGTCACACTAGAAGTTTGTTTGTGCTACAGTACACATTTATGTCTTAATATCTAGCGCATATACAGGGTGTTTCATGTAAAGTGATAAAAAATTGGAACTGGCGATGTAGGCGCTGGAGGATTGCGGGACTCTCGGTAATTACCAGTTCTGGAAACTTTTGCCACCATAGAGGAAGGCTTTGGACAGTTTTTAATTGCAGGAAATTTATTTCCCCCCTTCTTTTGTTGTGTGTTCTTTGTGATAAGACTTGTTTTGGACTTTTTGTGACTTATTTTCGCCGTGTTGGCTTCATGGCAGAATACATTGGCGTGTCTTAATCCTTTAATTACGTCAAAATCAGGGCTTCCCCAAAAAGTGTCCACATTGGACATGAAAGAGTGGCCTGTCTTGTGCGCTCTGCAACTTTATGCGCATTTGCAGGATGTCCTAATTTTTTTCCCACGATGAAAAAGTACACGATAGGCCTACGATGGCTTTCAGAGTATTTCTAACCAAATTCTTCGCGCTGTGTTGTTGCGTTGCTGGTCTCGTGGTATAGTGAGCGCGTTGCGGATTTGCGTTCTTGGGTTCAGTTCTTGGCGTGGTACTTTGTTTTTTATACACATATCATATAGTATTTTTTATTTCATTTATTATACTTGAAGTACTTTATAAGCGCTACATCAGGGGATTTGTACAAGGTCGCACGGCTTAACAAAAGCACAGTAAGAAAGAGTATATGAGCCACATTCGATGACAAGGCACTCCATTATCGGATGGGGCACTGTATAGGTGAATATAAGAAATATTCTTTTGAGCCTAATGCGGGTTCAACTTCTTCAATTATGTTCTGGTTCAATTTAAATACATTGTGAACACGGCTAGAAACAAAAAGTGTGACATTCCTAAATATGAAGAACCCGAAAGCGCAACAATGCATGTTTTTGCTGAGCGAGAGGACATGCCTTCGTTTGAAAAATACACACAATCTTTGAATTCAGGTACACTTGCTCATAAAATTGGCTTGACCTGCCTGCAGATCACTACCGTAGGCGCGACGTAATTTAGTAGTTTCGATAAGATAGCACAGTATACTCAGTGTTGCACACAGTGTCGTCCACACCTGGAAGTATGGATTAGTGCATGCCTGTCCCTGTAGAAGCAGAGCGGTTGAACATTCGCCAATATGACTCTTTCGTTAACTAGCTTAACTTGCGTAGTTGCAGCTCCTGTGTGTCGGCGACAGCCAAGCAGCTAGCGCATGCCTTAGAGCAGTTGTGTAGATTGCTCTGTCGCTGGACATTGGTACAGATGGCGCTGATCCGAAGCACGTTTTAAGAACACGCCTTTCATGATATGTGATGTCGAAAAAACACTTCAACGTGGGATGCTGTCTCCGGAAGTGTGGCATGTGATGTGACGGAACCTCCTCCGGACCAAAGCTCGGTGTCGATTCAAGTCGTGGAGAGCAGGTAATACAATCGATGAGTTGTGCAATCCAGCTCGGGGGTCTGCTGTTGAGGATTACTGCAGGATTTAGCATATATACAGGATTTTGCTTATATCTTTGACTCGTTGCAAGCGTGGGTGTTAGCTGCAAAAACGCATTCCCGTCACCGTTACGAACGTTTCCTGCCCCACCACATGTAACGAACGTGCCCCAACAAATTGTATTTCAGTATATGATCCATCCGGCACGCCAATATAGGCTACTGAGGGTGCCCGAGGTCTCTTTAAGCCTCAGCACTCACGTTGGTCCCACAGTGTTACCAAGTTAAAGAGGCGTGCCTGCGACGCATTGCGCTCCGGTTTAGGTTCTATACGATGGAACCACGGCTGGAAGTCTGCCGTTTTCACGGTGCTGCTTGCCATAGAAGAAAGAACATCGAATTGTATGTGTCGTCCACAGGTCTCGGCATGCTGCCGCGGAAGCTTCTATTACACTATTTGCGAGGGAATATTTGCTAGCAAATAATTCCATCATAAAAGGTGTTTTCAATAGAATACTCCCCTTTTAAGGGTGTTTTTGTTTTTAAACGTCCATTATACCAGTTTTTCATTAGAAATACACTGAACTAAAGGGTGTATTAGAAAACACCCATCATTTGAGTGTAAAGGCAACACCAAAAAGGTGTGCGCCATGGAACAAGCCATTTACACCAAAAAAGTGTAAAAAAGTTTACTGTGCACCGGGTAGCGCTACTTTAGGTAGCGCAAGTAATGGCGGGACAGAAGTCGCGTGTCCTATTTGTACAGTTTCGCTTCTGTTTTGCAGACGTTAGTCCCGTATCTTGCCGTTAGGAAACCCTTTCCTGACCAGAGCTCGGCATTTTGACTCGCGATAACTCACGATCACAATCATTTGATGTAGTGTGTGGCCATTTCGGTCACACGTGTAGCCAGCGGTGGCTTCTATAGCGTCTGTCATCTCGTACTCACAGCTAAACTATTTGCAGCGCAGTGCGATACTGTACTCACTCAGCCGAGGATCGCTGGTTATCGCATGCTACCACGCTACTAAGAAATACACTTTTTCAAGTCATACTGCTGATTGTCCTCATACGTCCACGATATTATAAAACGTGATCACGGGGCATTACTAGTGCAATCATACGATAGCGCTAACAACACACCAGCCACCCAAGAGCGCGAGCGGCTGACGCTGTATCATCGCTCATATGATACCGGAGCGGTCGGTGAGAGAAAGCAACTATTTCAGTTTTGGGGGGAGAGGGGATATGGTATCTTAAATAGCGACAGTCTATTGGGTGTAAGTTCCGACATACAGGTAGGAGTTACAATAAAAGCAGGTTCGGCGCGATCTTCGGTTTGATCCTCATGAAAGTATGCTGGTTTCGATGTGCTTAATACTGCTGTTTAGTGACATTTGGTGTCTAGTGTCTGTCCTGCGTTGCGTAATGACGGCTTCATCTGATAATCTTGTCGTCTTGGAGGGATTTATGGCACCTGACTGGTTACAAGACCACTTCGTGTATGTTGGTAGCACTGCGGACGGGGAGAAAACGTATATGATGTGTCGGTACTGCAATACAAGAAAAGCTGGGAAGAAGAGGGCAGTTGGAAATTTTGTGAGACATCTGGAGGTAAGTTGCTGGCTGTTTCCGAAAATTCCTTTATAGCTACTAGCTACTACTTACTAGCTAACTGTACCCATGCTGCGTTGAACTGACCCAGGGAACACCATACCGCGCAACTTTACGAAGAAGCCTGTTCTCTAAGCTCGACCATGTACATCGGAACAACAGGGCAAACTGAAAAAAAAACAAAAAAAAAAAAAAACACGAAGATACCTTCTGCGGCGAAGGCAGCATTGTCGTTAGAAGTGTCATCATTTTTTTCTGACAATGTTGCAGAATCGAACAGTCATGTGAGAAGTTACTCAAAATATAGCTATATAGTTAGACCTGCTTCCCAGGAAAAAGTAACTAACGTATAACTACAATTACGGCTAAAAATAGAAACTGGTTACATTTTGTCAACGTAACTCCGTTACCCAAAGTTATTTCCGAAATGCTTCTAAACAAGAAGGAAAATGATTCAATGGTTCCATCAGTGTCTTGAATGTCTGGTTAACCTAGGGCCTTCTGTTTTCTCCATCTCTTTTTGTCGTTCAAAGTGTTGTAGGGTAACCAACCGTGTTGTTTCCGACTCCATATCTTTCTCTTTCTCATGATCATCATCAGTGAGATCCCAAATTGTTTTCTGTGAAATGAACCGTTGCACGGCATGGTCCTTATGTTCATCTCTGAGCTCTTGCGTCGCTTTATTTCGAGAACATGCCCACCAATGCTGTGGAATACTTTAACTGCGGTAGTAAACAGGGTATCACTGCTGAAGGAGTCTAAGACAGTGCTGATATTTTTCAACTTGCGTTTTACGGTAATTATTTCAGGAAGCGCGATAGTTGCAGCGTTTCCTTTTTCCTTTTTTTTCTATTCGAAACGTGCTGGCTAATAAAAAAAGGAAACTATAGCGCTTCCAAAATGTTGCTAGTTACTGGGATAAGGTAGCTATGTCGCACAAAGTTAATTTCAGATAGATTAAATAGTTACAGCGATAAGTTACAATTATCTAAAACTACAGTTACTCTAGCTGCTCACTAGCAACTGAGTTAGTGCACAACCGCAATCGAATGCAACCTTCAGCATGACTCGCCACGACATGCACTCGACAGCGTAGAATGATTATTGCGATGCTCTCTAATACAACTTTATATTCATTACAGCTGATGCATAGAGATGAGCACGCGGCCTGTGTGTAGAAACGAAGAAAGTACATGGCAGAAGGTCATCCTGCAACATTTGCGCGCTCGCAAGTGAAGCTGACGCCATCACATGAGGTACAGCAAACATTCAACAGACTGGTGACTGAAATGATGGCAGTTGGTGGGCTGCCCTTAAACTTTCTTTATTCTTTATTCCAGAAGTACCCTACATAGCCCGAAGGCGTATTGTAGGGGGGTTACAAACTTCCAACAAACTAATCAACATTTGCAGAGCACACACAGTAAACTTTTTTTACACCTTTTGGTGTAAATGGCTTGTCCCATGGCGCACACCTTTTTGGTGTTGCCTTTACACTCAAATGATGGGTGTTTTCTAATACACCCTTTACTTAAGTGTAATCCTAATAAAACACTGTTATAACGGGCGTTTAAAAACAAAAACACCCTTAAAAGGGGAGTATTCTATTGAAAACACATTTTTATTGTGGAATTGTTTGCTGGCAAATATTCCCTCGCAAATAGCTAGTGTAATAAAAGCTTCTGTGGCAGCATGCCGAGACCAGTGGCCGAGACATACGGTTCGACGTTCTTGCTTCTATGGCAAGCACCACCCTGAACACGGCAGACTTCCAGCCGTGGTTCCATCGTAGAACCTAAGCCGGAACGCAGTGCGTCGCAGGCACGCCACGGTAGCTTGGTAACACTGTGGGGCTAACCTGAGTGCCGAGGCTTGAAGAGACCTCGGGCACGCTCAGTAGCCTATATTGGCGTGTTGGATGGATCATATACTGAAATACAATTTGTTGGGGCACGTTCGTTACATGTGGTGGGGCGGGAAACGTTTGTAACGGTGACGGGAATGCGTCTTTGCAATTAACACCCACACTTGCAACGAGTCAAATATATCAGCTAAATACCTAACATAATTCCCTGCCAAATACTGTGTTTTTAACACAGGTTATCGTCTATAATGTGATTGCTAGCTGAGCGGAGCTGTGAAACCAGCATAATTTTTCTCACACGAAATAAAACACCATTTTTAACACCATATTCCCAATTCAAATGGAGTGTAAAAAAGGTGTATTAGACGGTAAACACCTGTTTCAATTCCCCACTTCACGCCATTAATTATCGGCATTGGATAAAACGTGGTGTATCTCGATATAACACTATTAGTAATGCTCTTCTTGCACCCTTTGCGGAATAGAAAATGGCGTTTTTATAAGAATACACCTTTTTTGAGCAAATAAAGGTGTAAAATGATTTACTGTGCACTTGCGACTGCGACAACCGATTCCACTGCGCAATGGTTCTAAGGAAAAAAGAATTTGCATACATGTTGGTTCTGGCATGGATATCCCTTATTTTAAAGTTATGGTCTAGTCGCCGCGATAGATAATGTGGTCTCTGTAAATAAGTATCCTTATTAATACCCGTTTTGCCATTTATTATTAAATATAACAATTTCAAACGAAGTTTTTTTCCTGCGGGAAGCGAGTGACTCCCAATTTAATATCGTTTTCATTCTCGTGCAACTGTCTCCTCGGCCGTAGCGACCCAACACGAATCTGGCTGCCCTATTTTGAATTTTTTCTAGTTTATTGCTGAGTATTATTTGGGAAGGGTCCCATACTGCACAAGCATTTTCCAAGATGAGCCTCACACAAGTCAGGTACGCTGTTTCTTTTAACGATTGTCGCGAACACCTTAAATTACGCTGTATAAGACTTAGTGCCCTTCCCGACTTGGAAACCGCATTATATATGTGGGCGTTCCAGGAACAATCGCTTGTAATCGTAACACCTAAATATTTAGCAGAGTTCTTTATGTCAATGGCCTCACCGTTTATAAAATACTGCGTTCTGATTGTTTTTCTTTTCTTGCGTGTAACTGAAACGTGAACACACTTTTTAGGATTCATAGTCATCATCCAGTCATTACACCACTTCTGGACAATCTCTCTGTCGTTTTGTAATTGGACACTATCGGTACGCCGGCCTCCGAGCCGTCCTCGACACAAATCTCACTTCCCTAGGCCACAGGGAACTTTCCCTGGCGACGCTGCTGGGACCTGTCCGGCACTTCAGGCAGTCACCCGAGCCCTCCTGCGTTACCTGAAGGACACTGGGCTCTCAGCAGCCTTTGAGCCTTGAGCATTGAGAGTATATTAAAAATAAAGTATATAGTGTACGCGTGATGATGTAGCATCTCTGCTCAAAAGCACCGTTTTTTTTTTTTGCTTGAAAAGGTTTTTTTTCCTGGTGCAGTAGGTTCTCTAAAATGGCTTGGGTCAATCACATCAGTGCAGTGCTGATGAGAAACATCCTCATTTTACCTTATTTCATTCAAATACCAACAGCAAATACCAACTCAATTTTAACCCCTGAATTATCGTATGCATTTTCCGCGGAAGAGATAGAACTTATTAAATTATATTATTATCTGACAATGTGGTATTGTTTTCCTGGCACTCTTCATAATTTCACTCTTAAAACCCTTTGAAGGGCACTACATTTAGAATAATTTTTTTTTATCATAATACTTTGTCCTGTGCCTCATGACATCTTCCTGATATCCGCCAGACATTTTTTTTTCACGAATATTTTGTTTACCTTTCAAGATATAGGGTGGTACTACACGTATGAAACCAGCGCACCTTTGGTGTCAAAAAATCACCTCGTATGATGGTCTAGGAAACAGTTGGGTCCCTGCGTCATGCAGCGCGACATTGTACATTTCATGTCAAAACATCTCGTATGGACTCGTCTAGAAAATCCGATCAAAAGAGGACAAAGATGTTGACCAGCACACGCTTCTTTTTCTTCACTTTTCTTCACTTTGATTTTCCCGCGCGCGCCTTGGCGCGAAACGAGCGCGTTTGCACCGGTATCCCCGAGATGGCGCTCCCTGAGCCGTCGGCTGACGTGGTTTTCAATGCAAAACCACTGCGCGCTTGAGGTACAGAAGGCGAAACGCGGGTGGTATCAGCATGAAACCACCGCCCTTCAAAGGGTTAAAATACTTTACTTGCAGAAGCCGGGAGAGGCCCATGTGTATCCTACCATCATCAACCACACAGCAGATGACCTGCAAATTTCTGCATCATTCTCTGTTTTGACCGAAGGGTTCATGGTCCGGCATCCTGCATGGAGGACACATCGGCATTGCTGGTCGCTACCTTCTTTACCGTTAACGTTGTGTACAGTCCTGAAGCTTAATTAATTAACTGTTACATTAACGTGGAATCACTGTTTGGAGCTTATACAATTGAAGCTTTGCACAAATCTCATAATGTACCTCGATTAAGTACTACTAGTTGCCATAACTAGGTGCTTCATTAATTTCCATGTAATGCTCCATCGTAGAGGGGGTTGCCTCGGAAAGCCTGCCCCTATACAGTATTTCGCGTGCTACAGCTGTGTGACAAACGCCTCTGAGGTTGCAAGTACACAGCACCTATTCTTGTTATCAAGGGTGAAACTGGGAATTAATTTGGGAATCTAGGCAGCTTTTCATATCGAATCACATTCCAATTGTTCTCTCCAGTAATGAGAATTCGTCTTCTGTCAGTTCGGAAATCCACAGGTATCATTTCCGTATCAGTACAGGAAATGTCAGACTTGTGGGTTTTTGAAGGCACCACCTTGTAGATGACAATTTGTCTGACCGCAAATGAAAAAAAACAAAACAAAAAAAAACAGCAAAAACATTCATCCTGGTCAAAAATTGAGTAATTCAGCTGTTCACTCGAACTGGATGAAACTGGTTTCAAGAAGTATAGGACAGTCAATAGCCACTACGCTCAGCAAGTGCTAGTTTTTAATCGATGTGGATCATCAGATTTGTGCACGGCCGTGAACAGCATCAAAGTTGAGCAGGTGGTTCAGGTGTTTCAATTTAAAGAGCAAAGCGTGTGTAACCTAGTCACTGCAGCCTGTTGCTGCTATCTTGTCTCAAAGGAGTGCGAATTGTCAAAGCAATAAAAATCTCTTATCTTAAGCCTATAGTCTAGAACCATTCAGTAGCTTGTCAAAAATGTAGAATACCGTTTGCAACAAATTCTCTTTGTGCTGTATGTTCTTACTGCCACCTTGATGTAAGTGACCAAACGGAATTTATATTTGTACATTCTGGTCAAGGACTGGTGCAGTTAACGAGTACTGCAGGGAAACAGAATTTATTGCAACGGTGCTCCGTTTTGGCGCATTTTTTGTGTGGGGGTGGAAGGTCCCCTCCCCCCATGGGGTCACTTGATGCCGGTAGGAGTCAAATGACTCCTCTTGACGGCATAAAATGACCCCCCCCCCCCTGCCTTGATGGAGTCATAGTGACTCCAGGAGGGGGGTTATATATGTGGCAGTGTTTGACACCGCCAAGGGGAGTCACCCTGACTCCCTTATTTTTTAGAGTGTACATAGCACCTTGATATCACATGCTTTCCATTTTTTCTTCAGCATTCCCCGTTGCGAAGTATGCTCAAGAACACGTAATACGTAATCGGTGGATAAGGGAGTGGAAGAGCGTCCTTTTGCGTTTCGCCGCCTCCAGCCGCGACAAAAATATGCAAACCAAAACCAATTAATTACTGCAACTAATGACCCGCTTCGGTGGCAGATTTTTATCTAAAAGGTGTCCACCGAAAGTCCCAAAACGGGTAGTACCCATTTTAATGCCGACGGTGCCCTGCTTTAGAAGTTATGTTTTTCAGGAAACTCATTTGAATTTTTATTTAAATAATGACTGTTTTCCACTCACTCACGCGGGGCGCAGCTTGTAGACGGTGTCGGACAGATACCTTTAAAAAAGAACGTCTTCGATAGGTGCACCGGTTCGCGAATTATTTAGCCCGGGGATTTAACTGAGACATCCTGTATGTATATATATATATATATATATATATATATATATATATAGATAGATTAGAAGCTTAGGAGGGCGGTTGACCACGAGAATGACATAAGCAGGAAAAATCAGAAGACGACAAAGAGCTTACAGGGAAACACAAAGGGGAGTTTATTAACACATATAGGGATAGGGGACGACGTTTCGGCAGTCAGCGCTGCCTTCGACGGGTCCCGTCGTCCCCTATCCCTATATGTGTTAATAAACTCCCCCTTGTGTTTTCCTGTAAGCTCTTTGTCGTCTTCTGATTTTTCCTGCTTATATATATATATATATATATATATATATATATATATATATAGAACAAATAGGTTAATATATCAGACGGCTACGAAGTTGAATAAAAGTGAAATAATAAGACTTGGACTACAGATTACAGGAACGTTAACAAAAACTAATTTATTTAATGGGCAATTTAACACATAGATTAAAAAAAAGAATGGTCGACGTTTCGACAGTGGCACTGTCTTCGTCAGGACAAAAGAGGTACAAGGGTTGCATATTGCTTAAATAGGTTTCCTGGGTGACGTCACAATCGGTGCAAGTATGCCACGTGGCAGTTGTCTGAGTCATATTCTGGAACATTCCACAAGGTCAAGTCCGGGTGGTGATGTCATCTTTCTTGGGGAGCCAGCTCAGGGTGAGCTGTACTGAGGCCATAGCTGAAAAAAAAAAGAAAGGAAAATAAAAGGGAAAAAATGGGAAAGTATATCCCATCTAGACGACCAGATTCCTTACTGTTGAAAGTACACCGGGATCTTCGTTAATGATTGATTGGAATTTGTAAATGAGGTAAGACACGCGTTGTTCCCTGCCTCTATCGGAGCTAAAGTTTGATTGCAGAATAAAAAGGGCAACGTCATTTATTGAATGACCAGGCTGGTTGAAATGACGAGAAACAGGAAGATTTGGCTTTTTATTAATGTCCGACCGGTGGTTGTTGAACCTGATCCGAAAAGATGCTTTGGTTTGACCTACGTATTGTGCTTGACACGCCTTGCACTGAATGGCATAAATGGCGTTGGATGAATTGCAGTCAAAGTCACCATGAATTTTGACGAAGAAATTAGAATTTGTGCTGTTCAGCACGTGGGCACTTCGCATTAGTTTCCATATTTGACATCTGCGGCCATTGCACGGGTGGCAGCCTGCCGTCGGACTTGTTGGTCGGTTGACTTTGGAGCTGACTAGATTATCGTGGAGGTTTTGCGAGCGCCTGTAGGTCACACGTGGCGGTTCCGGGAAGATTTGTCGCATGTGCTCTGACTGACAAAGAATACCGTGGTGGCGATTAAGTATACTGCTGATGTTGGAAACATTATTGTTGAATGTTACAACGAGGTTGACGGAACCATTGTCTGATTTGCGGTTGCAGTTTTGGAACAGAGCTTTGCGATCTGCCCTGCGGGCCTTCCTTATTGCGTCCTCAACTAAACTGGGTGGGAATTGGCGACCGATGAATGTTTGCTTGAGTTGGTTCAAATTTCTATCCAGATCACTGTCGCTGGAACAGATGCGTCTATAACGAAGTGCCTGGCTGTAGGGGATAGCAAGTTTAGTGTGCCGCGGGTGGCAACTCTTGAAAGCTAGGTACTGCTGGGAGTCCGTAGGTTTACGGAACAGGTCCGTAGTTAGGACCCCGTCCGTTAACTTTACCTGGACATCTAGGAAGTTAACAGTTAGAGCTGAGTAAGAATGGGTGAATTTGATAGACGGATGTGCTTGGTTAAAATTGCTAATGAATATATTCAGATCGTCCTCCGAATATGGCCAAACCATAAAGATGTCGTCCAGAAAACGCTTGTACAACGTCGGCTTTTTCTCGCATTGGAACAGAAATGCCTCCTCCAGATTACCCATAAAGATGTTTGCATAATTTGGTGCCATCTTAGTGCCCATAGCCGTGCCACTGACTTGCAAGTAATGTTTACCATCAAATTCAAAGTTGTTATTTTTCAGAATAAGGTTAAGGAATGTGAATAGAACACAAGGATCGTATGAGTTGTCCGAATATTTTAAAAACGCCCTTTGAGCTGCAGCAATGCCATCTTCGTGGGCGATGTTGGTATAGAGGGAAGAAACGTCTAGCGTGACCAGCAAACTTGAGGGAGGAGGTTGGCACTGACTTAATATTTCCAGGAAGTGATCTGTATCTTTAATGTAGGATGGAAGTTTTGGGGGTATATCTTTAAGAAGATAATCTACAAAGCTGGAAAGATTTTCGGTAGCTGTACCGTTACACGAAACTATCGGGCGCCCTTGGTTCCCAGGTTTGTGGATCTTGGGGAGCATGTAAAATCTGCCTGGCACGGGATCTCTAGGGAGTAAGTACTCGTACAGGGTGGTGTCTATCTTTTTGCTGGTTTTCAGATCTTTCAAGCTACGGATAACATTAGCAGTGATCTGTTCCGTAGGATCAGCTTCCAGGACTTTGTAAAACGATGTGCAAGATAACTGCCGAATGCCTTCGTTAATATAATCAGTTTTGTTCATTACCACAATTGCACCACCTTTATCAGCTTTTTTTATAACCAGATCATCACGTCTTTGAAGGTCGGAAAGGCTACGGTGTTCAGCTGGCGATAAATTGGACTGTGATTTACGATTGGATGAATGGCCGTACGCGTTAATAATACCCTTTTGGACTGCACGAATATACATATCCAGGGCTTTATCAGGGTTACCATCCGGTGTAAAACTGTCAGTATCAGTAACAGTATCAGTAACAGTCACAGTAACCGGTGTATTCTTTGTCAGTCAGAGCGCATGCGACAAATCTTCCCGGAACCGCCACGTGTGACCTACAGGCGCTCGCAAAACCTCCACGATAATCTAGTCAGCTCCAAAGTCAACCGACCAACAAGTCTGACGGCAGGCTGCCACCCGTGCAATGGCCGCAGATGTCAAATATGCAAACTAATGCGAAGTGCCCACGTGCTTAACAGCACAAATTCTAATTTCTTCGTAAAAATTCATGGTGACTTTGACTGCAATTCATCCAACGTCATTTATGCCATTCAGTGCAACGCGTGTCAAGCACAATACGTAGGTCAAACCAAAACATCTTTTCGGATCAGGTTCAACAACCACCGGTCGGACGTTAATAAAAAGCCAAATCTTCCTGTTTCTCGTCATTTCAACCCTTTTTATTCTTCAATCAAACTTTAGCTCCGATAGAGGCAGGGAACAACGCGAGTCTTACCTCATTTACAAATTGCAATCAATCATTAACGGAGATCCCGGTGTACTTTCAACAGTAAGGAATCTGGTCGTCTAGATGGGATATAGTTTCCCATTTTTTGCCTTTTATTTTCCTTTTTTTTTTCTTTTCAGCTATTGCCTCAGTACAGCTCACCCTGAGCTGGCTCCCCAAGAAAGATCACATCACCACCCGGACTTGACCTTGCGGAATGTTCCAGAATATGACTCAGACAACTGCCACGTGGCATACTTGCACCGATTGTGACGTCACCCAGGAAACCTATTTAAGCAATATGCAACACTTGTACCTCTTTTGTCCTGACGAAGACAGTGCCACTGCCGAAACGTCGACCATTCTTTTTTTTTATCTATGTGTTAAATTGCTCATTAAATAAATTAGTTTTTCTTAACGTTCCTGTAATCTGTAGTCCAAGTCTTATTATTTCACTTTTATATATATATATATATATATATATACATATGCACATTTTTTCCGCGCGAGCTGCCATCTTGAGCATGCAGCGCCGTCTGGTGTGCATACGATTCAGCCGCCATGTTGACATGTGCGGAGGCGCCCATCGTGCGTACGCCAGTGTACACAGCAGATACAAGGATTTGAAACTTTGGGCGCACAGTTTACTATAGGGTGTGACAGTACTGTGTTTTGAGTAGAAGACTGCTCTGTGCGCCCGACAGGTGCGATCTGGACAGAAATGACCAGTGTTTCGACGGACGGCGTCGTTGGACCGGCCTGCGGGCTTGAGTCAACAATCAGCATTGGAGGTAAGCAATCATGCACGTTCATTAGACTGTTCTTATCGCGCGTTTGGATATTTTACTTGTCTTATTCGCCTCCGTGGTTAGTCCTAGGGTTTTGTGCTTTTATTTGTGAATTTCTTTATTTATGTCGGCCCATCCTGTGCCAGACTGTTTTGCGCGCGCTCGGTCTGGTTTTTCGAAACTTCTCGTTGTTGAGCCGCTGCAAGTGTTTCCTACACTGTTATTCGAAAAGGTGTTCTCATGGAGTGAAAAAGGTAGATTTCCCATTTCTACTCTTTTCACGTCAATTTACACCTCAAAAAGGGAGAAAAGATGGTCATCTACCCCTTCGTTTGAGAGGAAGGCGTATAAGAGGTGTACGAACCTCGCGGAGTAGCGGTAACGCGTACATCTTACTCCTTATTACACCTTTTCTCCTCGACCGCTCCGCCGCCGTGCACTTTCATCCGCGCATAAAGGGCACATAGTTCCCAATGTTTTTAAACGTTTAAAGACATTAAATCCCAAACATACTTTCCGTGATGATATAAAATAGGTGAACTCTGTCTCTCGTTAGTCGTCACCAACGCAAACAAATTATTTGTGGACATGTTTGATTCTGCCGCACTCTTGTACCCGTACGCGACCTTTCACGTCGGTCTGGAGTGTGGCGAACGCAGGTTTGTGTTCGGCCGTTCGCAAAGTTTTCACTGTGGCTGAGACGTTGAAGATTGTATGTGTGAAGCTCGGACTTATCAAGGAATTGATACTCTTCGGAAGGATTCTTCGGCCTGAATGCATTCGGTGGTAGGTCCACCCACGGCCGTGAATATGGTAATGTTTAAAGGGACGGTCTCGTACAGATCGAGCGATTCCGAAACTTAGCTGAAACTATATTCGTGAGTGCTACAGAAACACAGTCGCGAACGTTTCATCCAAAGCAACGAAGTTGTTTTCGAGAAATTTACAGAAATATGCCGTACTAGCAGACGACGGAAGTTGCAGCTGGATTCACTCCCCCTCATGCAACGTCACGCGTGACATCGTTATGGGTTTTATGATGGAAGGTCTCCCATTGGGCGACCGAAGAACGAGACAATTGTTTGCGGTTGGAAGGTGTAATGCGCGACGTCGTAATGTCTGACAGCGAATTTAGGGACGGGTCCCTGTCACTGAGCGGTGAAGGTGAGTTCATCGGCGCCGACGAATTGAATTACGGGAACGACGAGGATCCTTACGCTGCTGACCCTTTGCCACAACAACGATGGTCAGCCAGTGGAAATTAGTGGATGATTCAGAATGATCGACTTTGGGTAAGACTTGTCAATAAATGCGCGCTGTTTTGTGTATATACGTTCCGCCTGATCGCGACACCGCTTCTAAATTGTACAAACGTTGCAGGTGTGTGTGTAGCCACTGCTCGCCGCTGGAGGCTCGAGTTCATACGCTGCGCATGGCTGTAGACAGGGTAGCGGCTGTTGTTGACGACACTAGTCTACGCTGCATCAAGCAACATGTGCTGTTCCCTGATTTTCGCACACGTGTCATCCTAATAACTAGAGACCGGATTTTCCTGAACATGGTTTACATTGGGGGTGACATGAAAGCATATTTGAGCCTTGTCCCAAACGATTTGCGGTATGTTTTAAGTGCATGTAAATGCATATTCCCTACGTTGCTGCATATTTTGCGTTTTTGCTGCATATTCCCCTGCTCGTCAGATATGACGTATCGATTTCAACCATATTTCGCATTGCAAGCCGCCGATTACACACTCGATATCGTGCCGTCTACTGTGATTCCTTCCCTGCGTGCGTCGACGCCACTCTGGCTGCGCCGGACGCAGCTTGTGCCCTCTCTGGCTGTCACAGAGAGTATGACGCGTTCTCTTCTCTGCCGCCTATCCTGCGTCTGCCGCTTTTACGTCGTTTCCTTACGATGCCGAGACCTAAGCCATCAATTTCATGCCTCCACAAGAGATGGACGACCGAGAATCCAGATTTGTGCACCGACGGAAAGATATTATTCTGCAGGATTTGCGAGAAGAAGGTAAGAAAGGAGCGTCCATGGAACGTTCAACTATAGACGAGCAACACTTATGTTTCATCCCTTGCTATATTTTTGCTTTAGGAATAGCAAGCCGACCTTCGGTCAGGCTGATCTTTCCGAAATAGTCATATATCCACACCTCATCCCCTGACGTTTACAAGGCATGGGCTTTCGTGCATTGGGGAGGATTACGAACGAGAATCTCGCAAGCAAATATGCGTAAATGGGGCTCGCTTTGCGACGCAATGTACGCACAAAGACGCTTATTAACGACGCAAAATCAAGGTCGTTCTTTAGTATTTACTTCGCAGAAGTTCATTGCCACGGCTGTTTATGTTTCCTGACTCAATTTTTCTTTTTCTTTTTTTTTCTGTCTCTTATAGGTCAATGCAGAGAGGAAGTTCCAAGTGGACCAGCATGTGAGGTCGCAGTGCCACATTTCTGAAAAGGCAAAGACGAGCAGAACTTCACAACCCCTACTTGTCCACTCTGCGAGCTCTCGCCCTGAGTTTGACAAATTTTGTGCGGACCTCTCTGAAGCCTTTGTCGCGGCTAATATTCCGTGGTGCAAATTCGAAAACCCGACGCTAAGAAAATGCCTTGAGAAGTATACTCACAGGAAGATACCAGCAGAGTCAACTCGCAAGAATTACCTGCCTCTTTTGTACGAGAAAGCCGTGAACGAAATAAGGTCTTCTGTTGGAAACGGCCCAATGTGGGCTGCTGCAGATGAGACGACCGACGCTTGCGGTCGCTACGTAGCGCATCTTGTTGTTGAAAAACTTGATGAAAATCAAAGGTCCAGGCCTTACCTGCTTGCGAGTTGAACACTTGAGAAAACAAACCCCGGCACTGTAGCTAGATTCGTAAACGTTGCTCTCAAGCTACTCTGGCTAGATGGGGGCGGAGAGAACTTTAGCATATTTTACACAGATGCAGCTGCGTACATGATAAAGGCTGCTGACACCCTGAAGGTTTTCTGTCCAAACCTCGTGCACGAAATGTGTTTGGCGCACGGCCCCAACCGCGTGGCAGAGGAAGTTAGGGGGCTCTACCCACTCGTAAACAAGATGGTGCCAGTCGTGAATAAAATTTTTGTGAAGGCACCAAGTCGAAGAGAAACATACCGAGCAATAATGCCAGACGTTCCCCTGCCCCCTGAACCTGTTGTCACAAGATGGGGCACCTTGTTGGAGGCAGTCGACTTCTATGCAACTCACTTCGACGACTTGAAGGACGTGGTGAACAAGTTCAGTTGCGAGGACAGCAGCGCTGTCAGAGAAGCACAAGCGCTCTTTGAAAACCCAGTGCTAGTTGTGGAGGTACAGTTAGTGAAAACGCACTTGGTCTTCCTTGCGCGAGCCATCTGGAAGCTTGAAACGGAAGGCCTCCTGCTCGTGGAATCCTTGGATGTGGTGAGAGGTGTACGCGAGGAGCTCGCAAAGATTACCAGTCCAGTCGGCGCAAAGGTTGTTAGAAAATTTGACGCCGTGCTACAAAAGAATACTGGATTTGCCGTTCACCCAGTAGTCGGCGATCTGTTTGCTTCGGTTCCTAAAGCCACCCTGCCGGAAGTTGCGCCCGCACACCTACATTCAGCCTTCAAGTATGCTCCACTCACAACGTGCGACGTAGAGAGGTCATTTTCGACCTATAAGAACGTTTTGACTGACAGGCGCCAGAACTTCACTCCAGACAATATTGAACGGTATCTGGTGGCAAACATTTTCTTCAACAGTTCCAATCATTGAAACAAGGCCTTGTATTATTTTTTCTGAATATCCCGCTTTTCGTTATCTTTCATTGTAACCCCAACATATCCGGTTAAATAAAAATGACATTTACATTTAGAAACCACTCGTCTCGGCGGCAGTGTGTGAGATCGCGTCATATAAGGTTCGACATTTTGCCGCATATATGACACATTTTTACTGCATGTTGTAACCAGGTTTAGTGCATAGTTGCATGCATATTTCATTACTTTTTAGCGCATCTCAATCCGGTCTCTTGAGCCCATTGGCTTCACAGTGTGGCACTTCAATTGAGTTCATGCTTCTGCTGGTGTCACTCTGTAGTGGAGATGAAATGTGTGAGAGAACAAAGTTGCCAGGGGTTATAAACATCTTTGAAACCTCACCCAGCAGGAAACAACCTGTTCAACACTTCGAATCCACAATTACTAATGCACAGGTAATGGCATGAATCCTCGAATATTTAGCCAAAATGTACTTTGTACATACACATACCAGTGGCTCGTTAGGAACGAAGGCAGTGCCACATCCATCACCACTTCTGCCCTGGGCACCAGATGCATACTGTGGGGGTTCAGCTGCACTCACTCCTGTGCTGGAGTCAGCCTGCAAGTAAAAATGAGAGCATGCAAAAACAATAGTGCAAAAGTGTTTCATGTGATGTCAACAAAAGCCTGAACTTCAGCTCCTTGGTAATGAGCAACATTGACAAGAACATTCAAACGGAATTAGATGTGAATAAGTGGCCTGTTCATGCTGTGTTTAGGTATGTGGATGATTATTTGATCATTCTGGATAAGGGCTTAGAATGTAACAGAGTTAAGGATATGTTTACCAGCAAAAGTAGGGGTCTCGAATTTACAGTGGAAGAGGCCAATGATAACTGCATACAGTTTTTGGATATTGAAATCACATGTTGTCAGGAAAAATTTTGTTGGGAATATAAGCAAAGAACAGAGAAACCTTTGATGCCTTTTGATTCATGTTGTTCAAAAACTGTAAAAAGTGCTACAGCTCAAAATGTTGTAAAAAACGCGCTAGAGAGATCCTGTGAGCACAGAATGTTTGCGAGTTGTGTTGCGCAAATACACAGACTTGAGAGGGCTGGTTATCCGGAAGCACTGACATATTGAGTCGTGTACTAACACGTTTAATAAATGGATCCAAACAAGAAAGGGCTAGGGAGAAGGATAAGTTCGCTGTCATTGAGTATGTGCATAAGGCATCGCATAGGTTAAAGAAATTATCTAATAAGTTTGGGATAGATGTCGTGTTTAGAAAAGGGATGGGGTCTTAATTCCCTACTTAATAGTGTAAATAAGGAGCGGAACACCCGGTGTAAAGTTGAACAGCAAACGACGTACGTTAAATGTGCTATAGGGATAGTGTATAGTATTCCATTAAAATGTGGGAAGAAATATGTTGGACAGACAACACAGTGCTTAAACTCAAGGCTAGGAGAACATAATAAAAATAGTAAAAGAATGGAAACGACATTAGGTGGGCACCTCGCACAGTGTAATGGACGTAAACCCGACTTAAATAGCACAAAAGTTTTGTATAAAAACAAGAAACAAGGGGCGTTACTATACTTGGAAGCTTTAACGATAAAGAAATTGGGGAATTCGTGTATAAGTGTACCGTCAGTAACCTTGTCTGATAAGATGGAATGTTTTCTTGCGTAGAATGTATTCTCACGGGATGCTGTAGTTAGTGTGGAGAGAAGGTATTAGTTTAAAAGGAGATAATGGGCGGAAATAAATTCTTTTGGTTGCAGTCAGTGCTGTGCGTCGTCCCTTTGTCTGTGTTCGTCTCGTCCGATTGTTTTACCTTCGCACTGGGGTATTTTATCCATTTTAAAAGATGTCATACCAACCCGCCCAAATTTTAACCTTATTTCAGACAAAACAAGACACAGCAGATCACTCACAATCGGGAAATGGTTAGTTTGTAAT
The DNA here is from genome assembly GCF_037126465.1 of Ornithodoros turicata. Taxonomy (NCBI): domain Eukaryota; kingdom Metazoa; phylum Arthropoda; class Arachnida; order Ixodida; family Argasidae; genus Ornithodoros; species Ornithodoros turicata. The sequence continues at coordinate 76,810,319 of NC_088202.1, forward strand.
TTCGTAAAAAAAAGAGAAACCATGAAGCTTTCAGCAACCCATCGTCGGCGCTATTTGCTTCATTCTGCCTAAATATTCCTGTGCAAACTCAGTCACTTTTTATTTGGTCATGAGAGGGGAAGACAGTGTCACGTACATCATCAGTGCTCCCGCCAGTACTAGGAGAAGAGAAATGCTGTCTTCGTCAGCACCTGGGCTGTTGTCAGCAATGGGATCCTCAGGCTGTCTTACACCTAGGCAAACCTATGTGTAATAAGGGTAGTATGTCTAATGACACCGGCATCACTACGCCACGCATACCTGTCGCCCCGTTCGAACAGTGTTCAACTTCCAGCACTTACGTTCACAAGCCTGTAAAGTTTGACAAAAGATGCTGTTTGTATATTAATTGCGCTCGCGATGGATAACTGACTCTGAACATGCATACCGCGGCACTCCAATTTTTCTTAGAATCGCGAACTGCCTGTGGGATTTCAAGAAGTTACCTCTCTTCTTTTCTTTGGCACGTAGGATTCTCTCAGGATGCGTCGTCGACCAACTTCCACCTGCGTAAACGTCATTCGTCTGGCGTGACTCACCACTCATTCATCCCGGCGTCGGGATAGTGGCGCTCCCATCGCCCGGCAGGCTTTGCCTACCGCAGTAGCCCTCTCCCACCGCATGGCAGGGTCACCATGGGAGTAGTAGACCCCCGCACCGAGCTGTGTGTGGCAACCCGTACCCAGGGAGAAGGGACCTCTGGTGACTGAGCTGAACCTACAGATGTTTCGGACCCTTGCAGCCCTGTGGGGGACGCAACACGTCACTTTGACCCCAAATTCTTGAAGACGGGGACCCTGGAAGGCCCGGCCAGGGTCATTCAGCTAGTTGCCTTCCTCTCTTTTTTCCATTCCTCCCTATCCCTTTACTGTCTCCTCTCCTATCTTCCTGTTTTCTGGCTTTGGCAGCAAGGGTCAACCTTGTGCAGGGCTGCTTTATCAGATAAAATCCTGTGCCTGGGTATATTCTTTTCTTAAGTCTGGTATTCGGACGAATGCCCCCTTGTTGGGCTCCGTGGTGGGCGGACTGGGCAAAGAACGAACACTTAGCTTTTTCATATGGCTCTTTCAAAACACAACACTACGATCGTGGCTGCTAAAAGGCCGCGGACCGAAGACATAATTTTTGAGATAAATAACTCTCAAGACAAAACTTTCTTGGTTATACACTCAACATCAGAGACCCCACTTGGGAAAATGTCCCCTTTTGTCATAAATAGGGCGATCACAGAATCATTCAGTGGAGCGTCAAAGATATCGAAACTGTGGAATGGAGACTTCCTCGTTGAAGTCAAACCTCCAGGGAATCTCGAAAAACTTTTGCACATAACCAATATGGGCGACATACCGGTTGAGGTATCCCTACACCGAAGTTTAAACTTCAGTAAAGGGGTCATCGCAGTAGATGATTTAATGCAAATCTCTGAAGACGAAATCTTGGAAAATATCAAAGACCAGGGTATCTGCGAAGTAAAGAGAATCAGGATACGTCGAAATGGCGTGGAAATCCCGACAAGAAATTTAGTTCTCACTTTCAGCACGACAAAACTACCAGAAGAAATCAAAATAGCTTACCTGAACTGTAAAGTACGCCCTTACGTACCAAATCCGTTACGGTGTTACAAATGCCAAAGATATGGACATGCCACTAAAACGTGTCGAGGAAAGGAGACCTGCGCACAGTGTGGAGGAAAAGAACATGATAGCGAAAATTGTACCAAGCAACCAAAATGCGTCAATTGCTCTGGCCCCCATGCAGCTTATAACCGTAGCTGCCCACGGTGGCGGGAGGAGAAGGAGATACAACATCTAAGAGTTACAGAACATTTAGCTTACCATGAAGCGAAAAAACGAATCGCACCTTTCAGAACGTCAAGAAGCATTGCTTCCACACAGTCTTTTGCTGATATTGTACGAACCACCTTAAAGAGAACAATTTCCGTACAAACAGATCTAGTACCAGGGCTTCCCGTGTTGTTTATAGCCCCCCCTCCAACAAGTCTGAAAACACCCTCAAATAACACAAGCGAAACTGGCGGGCAAAATCGGGGGACTACGACGTGCACTACAGCAAGTACGTCAAGGGCCACCTTACCCTCCGAAAGAACAAAGAATCGTGAAGTTAACACAAGACAAAAAACACCAAAACACAACCCTAGAACAAAAACTAGCAGCGGTGAAAAACACACACACCGCACAGGCAAGATGCCTGAAAAAGAACAAAAAATAAGCATAGGTCACGGTCAGTGACATCCGAAACCACAGATGATGAAATCCCTAGAGTCATGGATATGACACAGGGAGATACATCAGAAATGGATGTCTCTCAGAGTCCAGGTGTAAAACCAGGACATACAGAAAATACAAATACTCAATGAGTGAGGAATACCATTGTTTTCTTCAATGGAATTGTCGCAGCGTCCGAAGAAATATAGAGGATATAAAGGATTTGTTGCAGAAGCACAAACCTATAGCTTTCTGCCTTCAGGAAACTTTTCTGTCTCCTGACTACCGCTTTCGACTTGGAAGAAGTAATATTTATAGAAAAGACAGATCACCACAAGAACGTGGTGGTGGAGTTGCGATAATTGTGAGGCCCGACGTATCATCAAATGCTATTACATTGAACACGCAACTTGAAGCTGTTGCTGCAAGGGTGGCCTTTAAAGGCACTACCACCCTGTGTTGCCTATATCTCCGTCCAAATTAACATGTAACTCGTGAAGAGTTAAGGGATTTGTGCCAGCAACTCCCACCCCCTTTTTTACTTCTTGGAGATTTTAACGCCCACAGCACTTTGTGGGGAAGCACACACCTAGACTCTAGAGGCAAAGTAATAGAAGATTTTATTCTGCAAGAGCAACTAGTTTTATTGAACACCCAAAAGCCTACCCTTTTTAGTTCTACGTCGAATACCTTCTCGGCTATTGATTTGTCTATGTGCTCACCATCACTGACTCCCTTACTACATTGGGAGACATACGAGAATCTCTTATGCAGTGATCATTACTCTGTTGTAATCAAGTATTGTAAGAAGCAACCGTGTGTCCCGAACCGTCCCCGTCGTTGGCTCCTTGAGAAAGCAAATTGGGACACATTTATATCACTAGCTGACCTACAACAAGGAAGTTTGCTTAGTGACGACTTAGAAACTGCAACATCACACCTGACTTCAGTCCTTGTAGAGGCCGCACAGGCCTCAACTCCAAAAACATCATCACCAATCACGTTTTCCAATGTACCCCAAGCCATGGTGGAACGCAGATTGCCTAAGAGCTCGTCGTAAACGGAATGTAGCATGGACTCGCTTCAGACGATATCCCACCTCTGAAAACTTGATACTTTTTAAAAGGATGAAAGCACTGTTCCGTAGAACAATCAACCATGCCAAGAGAGAATCGTGGCAGCAATTTATATCAACAATCTCCCCAGAGACACCCTCGCAGAAGGTGTGGGAGAAGATAAGAAAAATACATGGCCATTATAGAAATAGGCCACCGTCTATAATAATGCAAAACGGACAAGAAATTACAGATGCTAGGCAACAAGCACATGCAGTAGGCGATCTTTTTCAAAATCTGTCTAGCAGCTGCAACTGTAACTTGAAATTTCAAGCTTTCCGACAGGCATCGGAGAAAAAACAACTTGACATAACTTTGGATAATACAGAACCATATAATTTACCTTTTTCTATGCAAGAGCTGGATAGAGCTATGAAGCGTGGAAACAAGTCACCCGCTGGTCCAGATGATATCCACTATGAAATGCTTACTCATTTAAGCCAATCCTCCAAATGTACACTCTTAGATTTCTTCAACCGACTTTGGGACAGGGGTGAGTTTCCTTCATCGTGGCGGGAGGCTGTGGTTATCCCTGTCCCAAAGCCTGGGAAGGATGCTTCTTTACCCACAAGCTATCGACCAATAGCTTTGACGAGTTGTATTTGCAAAACGATGGAACGCATGGTGAACAGTCGATTAATTTACTACCTGGAACAAAATGAAATGCTATCAAACCTACAGTGCGGTTTCCGCAAATATCTCTCAACCACAGCCCATATCGTTCGACTTGAGGCAGAGATACGTGTAGCCTTCTTGAACAAGAAACATCTGCTCTCTGTCTTTTTTGACTTCACCAGGGCATATGACACAGCATGGCGGTATGGTATACTGCATATTCTCCGGACCTGGGGAATACATGGAAACCTTCTAGTTTTCATCAAAAATTTTCTATCAAATCGTGTCTTTAGAGTCCGTCGCGGATCCTCACTATCAAACTTTTTCACACAAGAAATGGGTGTCCCACAGGGAGCTATCTTGAGTGTCACCCTTTTCCTAGTCTTGGTTAATTCTGTAACGAGAGAAATACCAAACAATATTTCATGCTCACTATATGCTGACGATCTCCAGATATCAGTGTGCTACTTCGACTTAAGGACCGCAGAGCGGCAGCTACAAATGTGCTTAAATCGACTATCAATATGGAGCGAAAAAAATGGCCTTCAGTTTTCAACGGACAAAACTAGAGTAGTGCTCTTTACACGCCGGCGAAATGTTGTCCGAGAACCTGAGCTCTACCTCGACGGACAACTCCTAAAAACTGAGCAACAACAAAAATTTCTGGGAGTAATATTTGACCGCAAATTAAACTTTCGGACACACATTCTCTCGCTGAGGGAACATTGTATGCGCATAGTACCGCTATTAAAGATACTTGGGAACAGAACATGGCGAGTAAATCCCACATTACTTTTAAAGGTCTACCGAGCTTTGATAAGGTCGGAAATGGACTACTGTTGCTTTGTTTATGGTTCTACTCCACGAAGTTATCTCCGCACTCTAGACACGGTACATCACGAAGCACTCCGGTGCTGCCTGGGTGCATTTCGCACGTCTCCTGTAGAAAGCTTGTATATCATGGGTAATGAACCACCACTGAACTTACGAAGAGATTTCTTAGGCATGCTCTACGCTGTGAAGACAGCGGCCCTCCCTAACAATCCCGCACACCAGCAAATCATTCAACCTTCGTATAGGCACAAATTTGAGATGAGGCTTTCAGTTATTCCTCCCTTTAGCATTCGTGTAAACCAACAATTTGAAAGTATAAACATAAATTTATCGCACATTGCTCTACGTCACACAACAGGTTTACCACCATGGGAACAAAACCCTATTGCGGTTGACCTTACCTTGTGTAAATTACCCAAGAGTAGCACCCCAGACTGTGTCTACCAGAGTTGGTTTCAAGAAGTCGAGGAAAAATATGATGGTTATACGTTTATATTTACGGACGGCTCTAAGTCGTCTGACTTGGTAGGGGCATCGTACGTCTGTGAAGAAACAACTTTTTCTGTTAGGTTGCCACCGCAATTTTCATCATTCTCCGCTGAACTCTATGCCCTACATATGGCTATGACGTACATTGAGCAACATACTAAACACCGCTTCATTATTTGCACTGACTCTCTAAGTTCAATCCAGGCTATCCTTCATGAAACGTCAACAAAAAACTTTATTGTTGCCCGAATAATAGACAAAGTACGACAGCTGACATCACTGTCAAAAGAAATTGTTTTCTGTTGGATTCCAGGCCACACTGGCATTAAGGGAAATGTAAGAGCTGACAGAGCAGCACGTGTAAGTGAACACCACCATATCCTGGAGGCAAAATTGCCGCACACCGATCTCCGGTCCCTAGCATTCAAACACTTAATGCAACGATGGCAACAACGGTGGGACTTATGCACTGAAAATAAACTAAGAATGGTAAAACCCTCAGTAAACCCTTGGTGCACAAATACAGACATGCCCAGGGCCCAAAAAATTATACTAACGAGACTACGCGTAGGTCATACGCGTATGACCCATGAGTATCTGCTAAAAGGGGAGACTATACCATTATGCAATGTCTGCCTCGTACCTCTTACTGTGATACATATATTGTCTGGATGCCCAAAATATGAGGCACAATACAAGCACCATTTCGGGATGCTCTCAGATTACTGTATCCCATTTCATCCCATACTAATGCTTGGGGAGGATCCGCTGATTCCCACAGAATGCTTGTTAAGCTACCTAGAAGCAACTGGCCTTACTAAGTTAATATAACTCAGCATCTCATCAGGGCGTCTGCTGGTTGTGGGTGTGACGGAACCAGGAGAATAAACAACCACCCGTCTGGACATACCTCGAAGTCCTGTGGACAGAGGAGTAATGGCGACTCCCTCGCCTGGGGATGCCCAGAATCCCAACATGGGTAGGGTGGTTCGGGTGAGCTCCTCGCCCCGGAAATGTCTCGAAGTCTTTTTAGACAGAGGAAAATAGGCGACTCCCTCGCCAGAGACTTTTTCCCAAAGCTTCTGGACCCTCGCAGTGCGGTGGGCGCCATGGATGCGACAGTTACAGAAGGGAGGCCGGAGAGTATCAGTGGCAGTATATTGCCGTGGCTAAATCCCACATACTTCTCCGTGCCTTGCTTCAAACTTAACAACACACCTATTTTTCTTTTTTAGCACTGTAGTCAAAACAAAAACAGTCACAGCTCCTTTTAGATCAATGACACGTAATATCCTTGTTGTTTCAAACCAGCATAGAACATGCAAAACACAGCACAGAGATAAATCATGTGTCTTGGCACTATTTGGCCTTAGTCGCTCTTGTGCCATAAAGCACCAAAACACCACTCATTCATCTCAACCATAGGTGGGGAAGTTACGTTTATTTTGTAGTGCACTACCGTTACTCACTACTTTTTCAAAAAGTAACGCGTTACTTTATTCGTTACTGTTGCGGTAGTAGCTAACGCGTTACTAACGCCGTTACTTCTGGTAAGTAATGCCGTTACTTTTGCATTACTTCACCAGTTGTCCTTATAATATGTACCATTTTTGGTTGAGTCACATAAGCGCATTCCGCAAATCAATACAAGCCATGTTGGGCACAAACAAGGGTCACGCATGAACACAACTTACATGTACAGTTTACTGCAACGCAGAAGTAGCTGATGTTCAAAATTTTCATCTGTGACCTTCGCCCGTTTGCTCAGAGGACGCCTAATGACTAGTTAGTGCTCCTTGTCAAGATTGATAGAGACGGTGGCCTTTTATCTCACACAGTACCAATCCAAACAGCCAATCCCTTGGTACTTTGTTACTTGTTCAGAGGGTAGAAGCTGTCGCTTTTGCCCCGTTCGCCCGAAAAATACCAGAGGGAGTGACAAACAGAGGTTGTAAACACAGGTGACACCTCAGCCAGGGTAGGTCAGTTTTCCTCCTGTGCTGAATCGTACAGTTTAAGTGAAGTACAGTTAGTGAAATCGACCAGTTAGTGAATAGCTTGAGATGACCCACTGCCGTGCATGAAATGAAAACTGCATTGCACGGCGGTTTTCCACCTGTATACAGGTTTTCCTAAATCCTGTGACGGACACGTGCCGGCTAAAAATGTTCCCTCACAAAGTACACAGCTGTAACCGTCTAGAAAAAGCCGTAACAGTTATCAAATAGCAGGAACAGCGATCCCCATCGACAAATTTCAGCAGGTACAAAGCCGTCACGCCGGTATGCAACTGCATTGTGCCCGCGGAATAATATGTATGCCTCATGAGTCGTGTACAGGTTGGGACAAAAGTTTACGGAACACGCGAGCGTCGTACTTTTTCTTCGGTGCGACACCCTAGCGGCCACCGGAAGCGGGTGAGTTCACTGTTTCGGAAATGTGGAAGGATGCGCTGTTAGCGACACTCAGCGGTAGCTTCCACATCCCAGACACTCCCAAGCCACACTGGAACTACCACTGTGTGTCGCTAACAGCGCACGCTTCCACCCCTCCAAAGCAGTGAACTCACCCGCTTCCGCCGGCCGCTAGGGTGTCGCACCGAAGAAAAAGTACGACGCTCGCGTGTTCCGTAAACTTTTGTCCCAACCTGTACTCGTGTGCTTGTTGAATAATGCGTGTGCCGGCTGAATATGTGTGCCTTCGTTGGAGCGTACTACGTTGCTCCGCGCTCCGCCGGTGTGGAGTGACATGGTACCGCGTATTCTTCCGCAGCGGATTCCTCAATGCTTTCTCGTCCGTTGTCTGCGCTGCAACCTCCCCTTTGAGAAGGGTGGCAACCGTGCTTTTGAGTACAGGTTTAATGTTTGCTTAAGGTAAGTCAACCTATAGCTGTGATGCATCGTACGACGCCTGCGTTTTACTCGTGTTTAACCATCGAAGTACATTCTGTTGCAGACGGTGGACGCATTGCAAACGGCGGCAGGAGAGGATCAGCTAACTTGGGCGAAGCGACAATGTACATTACAAATGAGGCTAATTGTATTCTTTCGTTATAGGTAACCGTGGGACTGTATCGATTGCAAGGACGTGAGTTACAAAATGCTGTACTATTCCAGCATTCACGTTGGAACAATACCAGCGTGATATTCATACATATATTATTTACAGGTTGTTTCCTGTTTCAAAGGTCACACATGCGTGTGCAAAATTGCAACTGCTTCTCACATCGAAGCGTGTCTGGTGCCACTTGCTTGGACAATTGTTCGTCGGCCATTTCGTTTGAGGAACTGTCGTGTTCGTGACTAAGGTTGATCTTGATTGAGCTTTGCAGTGCCAGCCTGTTCGAAGTTTCGAGGATTGTGTTGGATGTTTGGAGGACTGCCTGGTGCATCGGATGGGTTGTGTGTCCGTGCAACGTGTGCTCCATATGTGTGTGTTGGGATTAGTGAACCGTGTGTGATTTTTATTTGGGAAACGATGATGTACTTTATCGAATTTAAAGGTATGTGCACGCCAATAAAATTTACTGTTTCAAGTTTGATGTCCTTGGTGCATTTTCTTCCTTTCTTTTTCTGTTTTTGTGGAGCCTGGAGGTCATTTTACTGTTCGGGAACTCGAGAGGCACAATGTGTCTCGGGTATTAGTGAGTAGGGGTAACCCTTCAATACGTCCGGTACACTGGCTCCTGGCGTCAGCAGGGATGTCGTACGAGTTGTTTCAGGGGGCACAGAGCACCTGCAGCTTTCACAGGCACCGCGGGCCTGTTGAAGTCATCCTGCACATTTCTAAAAAAATGTGCCAGTTGACCAGATGCACCTCTCCGTCACTTGGTTTAGAGTGTGCATACAGTTTACAGAGAATCTATGCATACAATATGCATACATTTTACTGTATACAGCCAGTTTAGAAGTTGAGGCTAACATGTATGCAGTTTCTAAACAATATGCTTTTGATTTTGTATACATTTGGCTACCTAATTTGTAACCACTCCCGCGCACATTTCTTGGAAGAACGCATATAAAAACTAGATAGGAGCAGTATACATAGTAAATCCGAAAACACCCTTCTAAGTGTAAATGACATGTTCTAGGGCGCACTCGTTTTTTAACTCCTCTCAAGTGAGAGTGTTCGAGTACACCTTTTTGAAATAGTGTTTTCTATGAGAAAGACCTTTTCTAAATGGTGTATTCTGCAATAAACACCATTTCAAATGGTGTATAGTGCTAAAAACACCTTTTGAGCATCCATTTGCATCAGTGCTTTAACAGGAATACACCAATCCGCATGGTGCCCTGACCAGAATGGCACGTGCAACATGATTTACTGAAGCCCAATTAACACCATCCCGCGTATGATGTGAAGAGTTTTTGTGGACACTCCGTGACTTGAGCGAAGTTGAATTTCTCCGTTCCATATGTTCTCACAACACGCATAAAATACACGAAATTAAGTACTGCAAAACTATATATGTATATATTTTATTCCGAAAATGCATACCTTGAAAGTGGTATCCAGTGTCGACACAATCGTACAAAACATGCCGCGCACACAGTAGTAAAGTATTTCACACGTACACATGCTTCATGCGACACAGTGTCGCGTCGCACAATTGACAGTCAATGACCGGCTGCAGTCTGACTTTTTCTGGCGACCCACGATAAAACGGCGACTTCTCTGAAGCGCTAGAGAGAAATATGTCTGAAATAGGGTGTTCAATCTTAAATTAGTAATGTTCAAACGCAAGTGAGCAAAACTGAGTAAAATGGTCATAGCAACAACGAAGTTGGTTCACCCACCTTGCAGTTCGACAAAGTAAGGCCTGCAAAAACGAGAATGACATCAGCAGAATCAACACCTCACGAGACACAGGACTGCAGCCGCCGCTCAAAAGAAACAAAAACCTACAGGACAACAGTCATGGTATGAATACAAGTGAAGCTTGACCACACACTTCTATCACACAGCTTACCTTTTACGACGCAAAATCCTCCTTTGTTGTGTAATGGACGACCGAACGCTGAGACAGTTGAAACATGGTGCAACCGTTCCAACGACATTCCGATGGTGCTAATGGTGACGACTCCTTCGTGACGAGGCGAGGGCGAGGCACGGAGGCGCAGAATCAAAATGTGGAGCAAACTGTCGCATGCGCATGATCCTCATGTGGTCGTATAAGTTGGAAATATATGGTATACTGAACTGAAGTATAAAGAATACGAGGAACCGCCTTCTCAAAGCCGAGGCGAGGCGTGGAGCAGGTATTTAGAGTTTAAATCTCTAGCTAAAACGTGACAAAGTGGCATTCAAGCTACTACATTTAATCATAAGTTCAGATTCAAATACCGCTTTGTTTAGAGAGCCGATAACACGAATCTCTGTACACCTCAGGAGTGGCGTACACCCACATGGTTTTTTGCAGCACACCCAGCAATTGCTGATATTACCCATACAGCTGGTCTCCCAATGAATAGACCCACAAATATGCCTCTATACATATATACCCCCCCACCCCCCCGGCAGTAGTATGAGATGCTGGGTACCCCCTTGCGGTCGACCTCTAGTGCCTTTGCAACATCGCATGGGAGCACACTGACATTATATTTCTTCCCTAACTTAACTCGCTTTTGAAAACACCCTTTCTGACATGCTTTCGGTTAAAACGGTGTAACAGGGGGTGCAGAAGGGTGTAAATCACTTCAGCACCTTTTCTGATCCCAGCATCTGGAGTTAAAAGGATGCTTTTTTACAAACTCTTTTTTAAACACTGCCTACAACAGCCTTTTTGTGTAGAAAAGGGTGTTTTTGGATTTACTGTGTACATGATTTATCTACCTTTGACCCACCCAAGCCAGGATTTTGTATAGAGTTCGTATACAATCTGGAAAACTGTTTTCATGAGGGAAGACTGTCAAGGGTAACACAACAGCTGTTGCCACCTACCGCCGCAGTGCCCTTCGTCTACTATGAGCGGTTGGTTCGCAAAACAAGTCATTTATTTACTTTCGGTACCCTCGTATCTATCACCCGAATTCAATACAAGTCGATCTTTTTGTTTTCTGCTTCCGAGTAACGCCTTTCGCGATGAAACACCCAGCTCATCATCATCAAAATAAAGTGTTGTTGTTCGGAGACGGTTACATTTCTTTGAGACACAGGGAAAAGAGAGAGAAAACACGGAACACAAAGTACATGGGGCTGACACATAACCAGGAATGAAGGTTTATTACGTCAAGGTGGCAATAAACGAACGACGTGAAGGGAGAAAGGAAAGCAGTCGACAAATTAAGTTGAAGTGTCCATGAGACCTTCTAAAACCCCGACATTGGGAAGGCCGTACTGGGCTTCAAGATAACAATGGTGTCTCACTGTGTGAAAAGAACATCTTTGAAAGGGTGCAGTAGGTATGTTATGTTTTTGTATTATATTATTTTATAATTATCTAGTGCGTTTTTGCTTATCATTTCGAGAATTTTTATATTTCACCCTAGAAAGCTACCTAGACGTGGTTTTCACAGATGGGTTTCGCGGTCAGACAAACATCCTGCCGGAAAGCGTACTGAACGTATAATTACCTAAATTCATTAATTAACTCTTTAATGACATGTTTTCGGGGCATGCGAGACGGCAGAATGGAAGCCCGTCGTGATTTATATCCACCCTCTTCTTTCAATATCTTAAAACGTGCACGTACTGTGAGATATAAATCGCTGAATTTTGTTGTGCCGAAACCGAAATCACCCACGCAACAGCGAAATTAATACAGCTAAAGGCATCGCGATATTCATCGGGAGATTATCGGCACAGGAGAAGTGTTAAAGCCCGTAAACAGGATTTTTTTTTCGCAATCTCTTCGAGCGTCCTTGCGTTGTAAGAGCCGGTAAAACTATACTACTGTTCCAAAGTGGCTGCCACATTCTTTTGACACCTGGAGGAAGCTCGCAATGTGTGTCCTGGGTGTGTAACGAATGGGGAAATGGTACGCACGACGCATCCTTTGTAATCGAATAAATGGTTGAGTGGCCTTGGTATATCAAGATGCCTGTCACTGCCAGGCGGCTTCCTGCGGTGTGTTCCTGTACCGAAAAGGCGCAACTTCCTGTCTCTCATCCGCTATGGAAGATCGATCTGTCAAAGATGTTGCTCGTGGAGTCACATCCGCTTGTCTGGGAAAGCAATCCTGGTGGCAAGCAGCTAAACAATCGAGAGAGATGTACCTCAGTTTCCTATATTTTGCAGCGTTCGTGTCCAGTCGTAAATGGGAAGGCCATTTCCGTGGCGCCTGTCAATAGTTTGGGAAGTATATCGGTGCTTTAAGCAGTGAGGAGGAAAGGGACGCTATATACATATTACAGAGAGGAGGGACAGAAACTTCTCAATAGCCAAGTAGCACTTGTACTGTACCATGTTCCGGGACATTTCACCGAACGTCGTTTCATCGTATCAATTTTTATTTCGCTGGAATCATTCTACCAATTACCGATCACTCGACTTACCTCTTGGAAACGACTCGAAACAGTGTCCACTGTTTGCTAAGAAAATGCCATTAGTAACTATCGTTCACATGAGGCAGGTCACTCCGTTCATGCACATAACCGATGAGATTACATTATTGCAATAATATAAGTGCTATAAGTCCGATGCGGAGATCGTGCCAAAAATGAATGGTCGAGATACGCAGAGAGGGAGGGCAAAAACTATAGTACCTGATAACGTTTGTTGTTGACTGGTGTACGCTAGCTGAAATAATAAAGACTTAAAAATAAAACATTGAAAAATTCACGCTTCAAATTTCCACGCGTCAAAATTCGTTCTGCTGAAACACCCTTAGCATCGACATTGTCAAACTATAAGTCATAGTTAGGCCTAGTGGGGAACTCTGCCGTACGTTAGAACCGTCTCGTGCCGCAACACAATGGTCTATTCAACGAAATCCACAATACTGGCGTTCTCTATTCACGTGGTGGTGGTGGCGATGGAACCGCTTGCCGTAGTTCTCCATACCATCCGTACATCATAACTGTTTCTTCCCATAATATAGTTCAGGAAATCGAAACATCCAGTTTGAAAGTTCAGACGACGACGCGTATGAATACAAGAATAACGTACGTATTCCTGAGTTGAGCGAAGGAACAACGCTGTTCCTATAAGTTGGAAGGTTTCATGGCATAAAGAGACAAGTGCTGTGCGTTTGATCGTTCGTCCACTTGTTTTCTCCCCGCACTCAGGGATATGCTGGCTATACGTAGTCATGGCAAGTGAAACTGATGGATGGCTACACGTGGGTACATGCTAGCTGGCGCTTCGAATCCGTTCTTTACTGTTCACCTCCAGAGTAGAAATACAAAGTTACGAAGTACGCGGTCACGGAGAATGTACACACAGTCCACTTCAAGTAGCGAAATGGTCGTCCTCAGATGAATGCTTATTCCAAGAACGAATATATACTACTTTCCGACGCGGACGTAGAAAGCTTCGGCTGTCCACCGATTAGAGAGGATGGATTTTGAAAGATTTATTTCGATGCGTTGATTTTGTGTTGATGTTTATTTTTTAGAGTTTGTTTTAACGACGTTGATATTTACATTATTTATTGGACGTTGACTTTAGAGATTTCTTTTTCAACGTTTTATTTTTAAATTGTTTATGTCAGCGTTACCCCGATGTCACAGCGACCACATGCAAAGTCGAACAAGACTGTTAAACACAAAAAGCGGTAACCCTGTGTCCAAGAGCTTCGGTGGTCTGATGACCTGTGACCAGGTATCACTCTCAAACTAGATGACAAAACGAACGCCTTTTAATTATTTATTATGCCGGCTACATTACATTGCTCTCGTACATCTTCTACGTCTTCAACGCTTAACAAAAAAAAGAAGAGTCAGAAAAAGTTCCTTCCGACATCGATACGACTTTTTCTATTGTATTGTTAAATAATTCAGCTAACAAAATGTTACCCGGAACTACGAAATATTTTCTTATCATCTCGTGATGAACTTCCAAGCAACGTCAGTTTAATATTTGTATTGTTTCTACCTTATTGTTTAACAGTAAGCGATATCAGAAATCAAATACGACAAATGTTCTCAAGAGAATAATTTATTAACGTAACACCTAACAAAAGGTAATGCTTCATGTCCGTTGCACGCGGGTTTCGGTGCGTCTTCGCCGGACGCCTTTCGTCCAGTCGCTCTCACGAGTTGAGTTGGGAAGGTTAGGAAGCGCATGGTGTACGCCCGGCTGAACTGAGGAATAGTCGGATTCCCCCAAGGAAGATCAGCTATCGATAATGTGATAGCTCTCGTTTCATCTGTGCAACAAGCCAAGTCGGATGGACTCCTTAGTGCTGCCCTCTTTCTTGACGTCACTAAAGCCTACGACAGTGTTGTTTTCGTTTATGTCCAACAATAGACCTGTCCCTCTTTGTAAAGAAGTGACGTCATAGTGTTCGACAGCGCCACAAATTTGTTAGAATTAAACTACTCTCGAAGCTAGAGGTGAACAAGGTCGCGCCCGAAAGCCACAGTCTTGAGGGGATTACGATATGGTTCCTTAAAGGGACGCGACTCTCGGTCCTGCTTTTCATTCAGTGGGAGGCAGCGAACAAGTGTCCGTTCATGGAACCCAGCCCTCTCCTTCCGATTTGTTTTGGATTCACTCTGTCTACCAATGTCATGATAACGTTTTTCTGGTAGAGGTCTATTCGAACGCTTAGCATCTTACGCCCTGTGGGCGCACAATGGTTCAGCTTCATTTCAATGGCAGCGGTTCGTACTTCCTGAATAAAATACTGCCATTGATTGAGTATCACGTTTTATGGCAAAAAATGTGATGAAGGAACCGGAGAGAAAGCAAGAAAATATGTGGACGTGAGTGAAAGTAACTTGGAAGTTAACTTGAGTTACTTTGGCAAAGTTACCTTAAAAAAAGAACGAGTTCCTCTGAAAGTTACCACGGCGCAAAAGTACTTAAGTTACAAGTTACCAAAAAAAAGGAATTTAGTTAAAGTAACGAGTTACCTCGAACTCTGGTATGCGTGCTGGACCGACTTCAAGGGGAACTGTGCCAACTTCCGCCTGGAAAGTCTTCGTAAAACCGAGGGAAAACCTCAGTCGGTGCGAGGATACGAACCTGTGTCATCTCCCAGTCTCGGCGTGGAAAGCGATCATCGTAGCCACTATGCCATGGGAGCTGGTGGGGAATTCTCTGCTTGGTTCCTTCGCTGCTCGTCCTACAAGCGGATCTCGGTCAATTAATCACCGGGGAACTGCTCACTGCACAAGCATAATATTGCTCACCGTCGAAGCGCTGAAGCCGGACAAGCCTCCATCATGGCTAACCTTTCCTTCTTTTTTTTAATCAGCATTAAACATATCCGCCCCTTCCCCCCCGGATAAATACACACCAACTTCGTCAGCCAAGTGCAATGCCTAAACCCTGCATTAAAAAAAAAAGAAAAAATATATATACAGTGTGCCAGAGCTTACTGCAAACAGATTAAAGAAACAGATACATCGCCTTTTCCGAGGTGAAGTCGATTGCAATATAGTATATGCTGAAGGGCACTCCTTAGGAAGGCACCGGCAAACTGAGACAATGTCTTAATTAACTTTCGACAATTAACTTTTGAATTGTAAAGGCTACTAGGTTGTCCCAATGAGAACATCTGGTCCCTTCTGACCCCTCATACTGTAGCCGTTTTCAGAACAAAAATCCGTTCGATAGGTCGTCCGCAAAAAATTCGTGAAGGCAAATCAGAGACGCGTCTTCCCTTCACCCCCAATGTGAGAGGGTGAAGAAGCACACTATCGCCTCTTGCGTCCTCGAAAAAGATTAAAAGAAAACAGAAAATCAATCCAAAATAAGAGTAGTCCGATAGCGCCACCCGCCACATTTGTTTTTGTTTTGTTTCCGCAAGTTAAAGCTAAACTTTGTTTATTTTTCCCATTCGACGCATGAGGCGGCACTGTGCTCCTTCACCCTCTGGCATTGGGGATGAAGAGAAGACGCGTCTCTGAAGATACGCAATGAATAAAATAAAGAAAAAAAAAGGTGTGCCTTCACGATTTTTTTCTTTTCTTTTTTTTTTTTTTTTTGCGGACGATCTATCGAACGTATTTTTGTTCTGAAAACGGCAACGCTATCGGGGGACTGAAGGGACCAGATGTTCTCATTGCGACAACCTCGTAGCTTTTATAGTTAAAAAGTTTATTGTTGAAAGTTAATTCAGACATTGCCTCAGGAGTTTGCCGACGCCTTCCCAAGGAGTGCCGTTCAGCATATATTATATTGCAATCGATTTTATCTCGGTAAGGGCAATATATCAATTTTTAAAAATCTGTTCGCAGTTAGCTGGGACACACTGTATATGCGCATGTACAATAAATATATGCGCAACGATGCGTCTTCGGAACGCCGTGTGTTCGGCAATAGGCAGCGTGCCGCTTTTATTAAACCTTGCTGATCATTGGGCTAGAGATGTAATGCTGCCCACATTGCTCCATAGCGAAATATCCTTTCCATCCAAATATCCGAAGTAGGTCTAGCGCGGCTATCCCATTTTAGGTCGTTCCTATTAATGACACCAAATAATCAACAAATGCAAGCGGCGGCGCTCAGAGCCGTTGTAAAGCTACCCCCTGGATCATACGATATGACCGTTCATTGCTCGGCAGCTGGGAGTACAGAAGAACCTATCGGATGAAGTTGCGCTGCGCTCAGGCTGTAGGCAGGCCCTGGCCTGACGTCATGTATTTGCTATTATACAGAACCGAGCATCGGGAAGTTGTTTTGCAGCAGAGCAATCAAGCGCCGAAGCTTGTCTCATGCAGATTGTGCCACAGAGGCGGTGCTTCACGTAGCGATGTCGCGGCAATATTAATAAATGTTCGTGGCTTCCTAACAAAGATGTGTACGAATTTGGTACCGGTTATGTGTTTGGCATGATGATGATCACTCAGTTTCTGCTCCTAGATCTGTCATGTAGGTGATGCTTGAAGTTGTGCTAGATAGAAATAAAGGGTGCAACAGTATTGCAGTTTGTGAGCGTCGTTCTCGAAGGCAATGAATAGAACAGCGAAGCGTTGTCTGCAGATAGCGTAGACGAGCCAGGTTATGCTAGCAAATTCGCCAGAATAACATCCTGCGATGTAGAGCGCACAAGGCTTTCTAAACAGAAAGTTTTTCATCACCCATCATTCAAAATCCTGTATGGGACTGAGGCTTGGTCAAACTTTCACCCAGCTTTTTACCTTACTTATAGTGTAACCACACTCTTAAGAAAAAATAGTATACCCGACTCTTTTGCCAGTGTAATCTTTGTCACTGAGACCACTCTTATGTATCGTAACGTTGCTCTTTTCTTTTCCTTTCGAAAGCTTAAAGGAGTTCAGAAAGCTATCTAAAAAATGTTCAGTTCGGAACGCGTTGCGAAAGTAGGTCACTTAACTTGATGTTTAGCACGCAAATTTTCTCTGTACGTGATATTTTTTAGAAAAAAAAGACACTTGAACATGGCCGCGCACATTCCCGCTCGACTCACTCCTCAGGATCATATGAGGAGGAGAAGGAAAAAACGTCATCGGTGATGTCGTTAGGAGCGAAAGCGGAGACCGCTTCTATCGGGGTCAGTGCTGCCCGTTCTTTTTTTTTTTTTCTTTTTCGTTACTTTCTCCTTGTGAAGTGGTAGATAAGAGAGGACCTCGATATTCCCAGTCGCGAAATCCCCGATCTCGAAATTCACATTCTCGTAACAAGAAAAATCGAGGAAAATGCTCGACTGCTTCGTAAGATGATATGCCGTGTTTAAGAACACACGGATTTGCGATGTCTGTCGATGCCGTATTATAGAACGAAAGCAGCCACATTTTAGCAGCCGTTAGGCTCAGCATGGCGGACACGACGGAGCGCAGCATGTTGGTTAGTTTATTGTAGTCAGTTCGGTGTTAGCATTTTTGTGTCCAAGTTAGTCACAGTTCGCCGTTGGCAGTTTATTACTAGTTTATTTGGAACGAGGATTTCGATCAAGTGCTTTATTTCGAGGTACACCCGTGAATAATGGGGGACTTCGAAGCGCCTGCGAAATATTCACACGTGTTGCCAGTTTCAATGCATGTTGATATGTCGGCGGGCGCAAAATTAACTCGCGTTGTCGGTCACCATGTGGTAACGAAACAAACGGCGCCGGGACAGCTCGGATGAAATCAAACTGACGTGTTTCTGTCGTCCATGTTTGTATCCTCCATCGGCTAGTTCTGGTTGTTTAGCTCGATGATTGGTAAGTTGGTAATGGATGGTCAACGCCCGATGCCGCGACCTGCCGGCAACGGCATTGCGATAGATTTCACTGGATTGTGTCAGACAACGTATCGGCAAGAACACACCTCCAGCTGAATGATACATTAACTGGATAGCTAGCAAAGCTGCTAGTCGAAGCGATGGACGAATTTGTGATCATAGCAATGCGGTAATCATTTTGAAGCGTGAACTGAAACAGCGCTTACCGCTGCGCTGTGTTTATACTCATTGCCGCCAACAACAGAACAACAGTTAACAATCGTCACGATAAGGAACGCCATACAAAACACAGCCACGGACAGAACAGCGTTCAACTGGCAACTGATGTTTATTTTCATAATCCACCTACACCGGAAGGTCGCGCGAGACAAAAGCGAGCTCGAGGGGGGACAGGTTGACCGATCTTTGGCTGACGTTGTTCGGGGACTTCTCAATGAGGATGGCCTCCACAATCTTACGGCCTAATCTGGAACCATGCCTTGAACGGTGTCTGCAGACCAACGTTCGTTTACTGTATCTGATAAATCAAAGAAAAAGCGAAAAGGAACACTTCTTTCACCGCTGCGGCTTACAGCGTGGTTCAGAGTGAAAAATAGCAGACGACGTTTCTCTAAACCAACCAGCGGGCTCACCCCTCCTGACATCAAAATGAAGCGGGCGGCACGCCGGCTCGTTCCAGGCATTGCAACCGTTGCGCACGGTCGCAATTTGCAAAATCGAATTCTGCGCTATTTGTGCATCTGTTGATTGAATTACTTCACATGGTGCATTTGAATAGGCAGGATAACCGCCTGGTTTAAAAAAAAAATGGTAGTGATTGAAGGGCTTTCTGAGCTCTTTTAAATGTTACTCTGCCGTCCAGGAGGGTAACTTAACACTCAAAGGTAGTAAAAATTACTCTGTGGGGATATGTGGTAAGTTTACGTTCCTGTGTTTCACTGACCTCACTTTGTTATTGCTGTTTTTTTTATTGACCAAGAGAGCCCCCTTTGATGTTCAGCCCTTTATTGTGCATAGCGCATGTGTACATTTAATAATTTTTGCTGTCAGCATGTTTGAAACACAAGATGGTTTTTCTGCAATTACAGTATTTTCTCCGAAATATCCCCGGATCCCAACCTCAAACTCTTCCGTCTGCTGCCTGTCGACGTATTCATCAGTTTTCCCTGTGATCAAGTGGCGCAACTCCCTCATGAACGACCACTGGTCGAGCCCTCAATAAGTGACTATACCAGATAGTGAAAAAATCAAACTAATGGCATATTGTTTGCTCTCGGGAGGGCCAACGTAGTGCTGTTGGCATACTGCACCAAAACTTAGGTCTCACAGGAATTACAACTTGGGCAGGGTTCCACCAACGCTGGTTAATTTAAAACCCCGATCAAGGGTTGCTAAAACTTGAAGTGAACACTCAAATATTTTTTACAAACGTGAGTTGGTGACATGAGGACTGCTCCAGTGACAATAACTCCCTTCAGTGAAGCAGAGTTAAGCGTTAAAGTCAAGTTAAGGGGCCGTTGATCTCGATTCAAATGTTATTCGGCGTTGGTGAAACCGGGCCTTAATGTTGTTGCCTACCCCCAGTTTCCCATCAGCCCGACGGCTTCTTGTACAAAGCGTTTGACTATGGGAAAATCTACGCTCAATGCGCTTTTTCCGGGAGCATGAGTTCCTCAGGAAGAGTATACCCGTGTGAGACTACCTCCGCAATGAAACATTTAGAGAGAAAAGAGATCATGTAGCTTTTCCCCGAACATGTCAAACGCTGTCAACAATCAATTACTTGGAAGGGTAATCGCCTATTTAGCGCTACCAAGTAAGTGTGCAGAGAGCATGAATAAGCCTGTTGGTATACACAGACTCCCGAATAATATTACTTATTCATTTTGTGTGGCTCATATACCCACAGTGTGACGTATGGAATGTGAGAAAATAACTAGGCCGCATTCGACAATCTGTGTAAGCTTAGTATGCGAAGGGAATTGCCTCAGGACGAGAGCCGCCTATATTTCCAACAGAGACTGTTCTGCCAGAAGGACAGTCTCTGTTCGAAATATCGGCGGCTCTCGTCTTGAGGCAATTCCGTTCATACTTCCTTACCGGTTCGCTGGATTTCTACCCGTTTGTGTAAGCATACGTAATTCTATCTCGCCAGAAACGCTTCACGTGAGGCAAAACATCTTAAACCAAAGTTGGTGGTACGTTTCGAGTGCAATGAATGAATATAGCGATATCTCATTGTGTTTCAGGTATATTTTCGTATTCCTGTTCCAAAAGAAACAACGCTTTGTTTATCTGCTTCGAACAGTAAAGCTGCAAAACAAAATTTTTAAATGTGCTATCAACACGGTCACACTAGTTTTGCAACTGATTGTATGACGGAAACTAGCTTCGTAGCCAATATTATGCAGTATGCTATACATACCTGTTTGTGTTTCGCAACTATGAACTAAAAAGACGAACGTGCAGAAAAACTCAAATTATATTCCTAACTATTCAATTTCCCCTATAGCTTATGAAAATTAGTGAAATTAAGGAAGATTGTCACATCAGTTTGCCTGATTCAGAAGTAACCAAAAGGAATAACAAGAAATTCTGCGTCATCGTTCACCTTCTCTGTCTTTTCGTTATCTCACTTTTTCTCTGTGTCCCACGTTTTCCATATTGTGAAAAGTAGCGGTAGCTGTAGCGGAGGAAGAGCCCGCCGCTATCCGTATTTGTAGCGGAAACACTTTTTCTGTTATCAATTTAAAATGTAGCGCGATCGCTAATCCGCTACCCTAAAAAAAGTAGCGAATACGGTAGTGGCGCTACTACTAGCGCCGCTACGTACAACACTGCTACAGTCGCAGCTCAGATCGCCCCACGAGCGATTCTTCTCGCAACCTTCAGGGGCAACCTGTTCATCACTTGGCTCCTCCTCCGACGACATCAAATCGCCATGGCTGGCTGTCGTGGCGTCAGTTCACGTCTGTATCTCGCAGCCCAACCGGCGCAGGTTACGAAGTCGACGCTAGCCCCGGTTGTTCATGTAAAAGTTGTCACGGGAATGTGTTCTTGAATACGGTCATTGCAAACTGTCAACCGTATTTTCAGTTCGTGCTCTCGTGCGATTGGACGAAGATGATGATGATTTCTCGCCGCTGGACGAAGATGATTTCTCGCCCCGTCTCATGAGTTCGTTCAACACTATGCGGCGTGTTGCTCACCGTGTGGAATAAGCCTACTCTCTATGTCGTGCAACCGTTGCTGGAACGAAGTTGCTGCAAAAGTTGCATCGTGTGAATCGACCCCATAGGTTATAGCCCTGCCACACGGACACGACAAACCCAATAAGTGCTTAATCTCTTACGTCTTAGCGCCATTCGTTCGGTGCCACACAGAGGGCTTCAAGACGAAAACCCGAGACTGGGAAAAAGACGAAAAACAGACGACACAACACAAAGTCTCATGGATCTTAGCGTCATGGATCTTAGCCACCAGCTCGCTTGCTTTTTAACCACTTTATCTGTAACACAGAGGGATTTAATTACCTTTGACTGAATTACAGTTTCTGCTTAATGAGATCGCTACAACTTATTCGTCGATGAAATGCATATTCTCGCTCCCATGGTTTGCGCGGGGTCGAAGTTTTATTCTTCCATGAAACCACTTTGTACCGTGCAGCACAATATTATTTCATAATTTGAGGTTACACGTGTATTCTTTGACAGGTATACTGGCGATAGGCTCGATGCAACAGATGCCATATTGTTTGTTTTGAATTGGGTGCCAATTGGCAAATAGCTTTTACGTGACCACTTTAGTAACGCATATTACAGCTTATCCGCATGAAAATAAAGTTACTATTGTTAAATTTCAGAACATGACATGCACTCGCGACCTGTCTAATAAGCTCTAACGAATGGCATTAGACGATAATGCAACTTGTTCTGCCCGTGTGGCATAAGTCTTATGCGATAACGTGTAAGACAAGTGTATGTCCGAGAATAAAAGCGTAGGAGAGGAGAGTATAACTGTTCCTGTCTCGGTTCCGTTCCGCTCTTTAGACGTATCATTTACGCTGTTTGGTGTGTTACGAGAATCTTCGCAGGGTAAAAGGAAGCTTCGGAAGAGTAAGGCGAAGTGAGTAAAGCAAAGAAAGGGACAAAAGAGAGTCATAGCTTCACTCCATTTATTCCCTCACCGCTCCCCCCCCCCTCCAGCAGCCGTTGTTTTGAACGAAAACAACGAAGGCAGCAGCTTGCAGTGTCATAGAGTAGACGGATCCACGTTTGTCGACCTACCATCTCCATATTTCTCCTTGTATATCCATCCACCCGCTCTTCATATGTCAGTCGTTACAGCTACAACATTGAGGCTTCTCCGGCACTGTACTTTTACCGGGTCGCTGGATTTTCTACTTTTCAACAAGTGGATAGCAGTAACCCGCATTCTCAATGCCTTCCAATTCAAATGCTTTCGGTTATTGCCCATCTGAAAACATACTTCTGACACACTCAGAGTGTGTGACCAAAACTGTATGTCACAAATATTAGGAAGAGCAGCGTCTGGTGTGCAAGCGTGAACGCAGAGAAGCACCTAAGGACGACGGAAGCGAAAATAAGCTGCAAAGCTGTTTGCCTCATATTGCGATGTGTACCAAAACAATCCGGAATTTGACTTAGATTTACGTATATTAGTTGAAATGTCACCACAATTGCGATATAAAATTCGGCCGCGGAGCGCTCTGAGCCCCTGGTGAGCGTCGCCGCGCCGCCGTAGCAGACCCCGGAAGTGACGCACGTTGTCTCTTCCGTTGGAGCACCTGACTTTGATTTCCCGGTTGTTTCGCGCTCGGAGACTGATTTTCGTGACAAGAACAGTTGTATATATTGTACTCGTGAAGTCTTTTCTGACTGTGCTACAGCATGTAGCCGACTTCCTTTCAGCAACGCGAGGACGACATAGTGTTCCCTGCACGAACGACACACGGATAGACAGCAGAAACATAGCGTCAAACATCGATTGACGTTTATTACAAAGACAACACTACCGAGGCTGGCCCCCAAAATCCATCCGACGGAAGGTGATCTCATACTACTCTCTAGGGGTGAGAGTCTTGCTGTTTACATTGCCGGCTGTCCTACCTTGCGTTCGGCCAGGATATGTTTCAGAACAAACACGCTCTACCTGTCTGTGGTTATTTCCGTGGCCGTATTGGCCTTTGGCGCTCGACTGGCAATCGAGAGATGCGAAGTTCAAATTCCGTCGATGTCTGACTTTTTTGATGACTGTCATATTTCAATTGTTTCCGAAAGACAGGAATCTTATCCTCGCCGCGAATTCGTCTATGCCTCCTTGCAGACAGGTGAAACAAGACAAGCAGTGCGCAGACATATTGTTGACGAATGGTTCAAAACAAATCCAGAAGTGCTCATTAGCATTGACTTGTCAACGAAGTACACCAGGCTGAAAGAAGGAGCGGCCCCTTCTGTATTTTCACGAAAACGGAAGGCACAAATCTTTACCTCCACTTGGCATTTCGGCGTAAGTCTGATTCCCGGTATGGGGAAAAAACGGAGACGAAGAAGCATAGGTACGAACCCATCTCTAAGACTTCCACGAGATCTCCGAATCGAACATCTTCAGGCGTTATTTGGAATTCGCCGTGTTTATCCCGTTCACCGGGCAGCCGCACATGGAGCACGAGAGACATTTGACGTTACGCGCTCCTTAGCTTTTCCCGCAATGCTTTGCGGCAGCGGACGCGCGCCATGGGTGATCGTGTCGGGTGGGCGGCACAGCGCGCTCGTAATCGTCAAAAATATGCCCATCCGTACAGCGTACTCGCAAAATACTAGTGGCACCATAATTCTACGTAATATTTACACCTTCTTTGGACATTTTTTTGCAATGGACAAATTTCGCTTCCGTTGTCCTTTAAAGATATCGCCTCTCCTGCTGGCTGCTCGCCGCCTAGCGGACCCCAGCAGAAGCACTGAATGAATTACTCAACTGCCGCAACTTCCCTTCGTGCGCGATGGAGTTTCCCGGCTTACAGAACCCAAACAGCAACAGCACTGCTCAATTCCGGAGAAGACTACTGCGGAGAAGAATATTCAATGTCGAGGAGGGGGAGAGGAATAAGATACTATCACAGGAGGGGCGTGAACGAAAACGAGGAATGCAGCAG
Source organism: Ornithodoros turicata (assembly GCF_037126465.1). Lineage (NCBI taxonomy): Eukaryota > Metazoa > Arthropoda > Arachnida > Ixodida > Argasidae > Ornithodoros > Ornithodoros turicata. The sequence continues at coordinate 76,835,104 of NC_088202.1, forward strand.
GGAACCGTGCGCGAGTTATGTTATTTGTGCAATTTTTGAAGCGTGTCTCGTGGAAGAAAGCATAAAGCAGGGCGATTCATTCATCGGCAATCATTCTTTTCTCCGTCATCTTGAGGACGACGCGAGCGCCTCTATACGTAGTTGGAGAGGCGAATAGAGATCCTTGAAGCAACATAAACGCGACGGAAATCAAAATTGATCCAGGGAATGACAAGGTATTTTGGTTCCTCCTCTCCTTCCCCATGTATAAAAGAGCGCAGTATCTGCGAAAGAAAACCGAGTTTTGGATGCTTATAATGCTCTACCCATAGTACAGGCCACGATGAACTCAAGGTGGAAATATTTGGGTGAAGCTTGCCGTTCACCGATAATTTATGACATGAAAACCATCTCCTTCGTTCCATTTGTCTGTACGCGCAAGGATAAGTGGCACTTCAGTTGCAGACCTAAAGCTGCCATTTTCGAACTATGTATTTTTAATGTAACATTAGTAGTTCTGCGGGGATACCTTTTGAAATGCTCAGTCCAGAAAACGGAATGTTTTTGTAAGACCGACTGCGTTCCGTTTAAGCGATAGCTGCTGCATTTCAGTGTTAACGAATTATTTATTTGTGCACAATTCTTGAATCCCCACTTTCAGTCATCGTCTGGTACTCCGTTAGATAATCCGTAACCTTCCCTTTTGTCCATTCTGGGCCACTCGTTTCCCATACTCCTGAGGTTAGGCCTCATATCCTCCAAATGCCCATTTCCACCGACCTCCCAAATCAACCAAAAGCTCGTTTCATCCGAAAAAATGTTCGGAGCTTCTGGGCTTTCGGTTGATCTGGGCACGCGGGCGACAGTGACCCATATCCCCCAAATGCTCTTTTCATCCGAGCACCCAGAACCACCGAAAGCGGGGTACTTGAAAGGACACGCTTCCCTCGTTTGACAGGGAAAGGAGGAAGGGTGAGTGGTTCTTGGGTGTGCAGGATTCCAATGTACTTCCTGCAACTGACTCAGAAGTGAAGTTTGCCAAGGAACGGTATTGATGTCGATCGCGTTCAAGAAGTGATCCGATCCGAATCGAGAGATATTTTCTGTATGAGTGACTGGAGTCCAAGGCACATGATAATGGAAAACGGATAATAATAAAGCGCCCACGGCATAGGTCCCTAAAAAGGTTACAAAAAGGACCTCCTTTACTTTTCTTTAATGCTTTCTGTTAATACAGTTCAGACGTTCAGAAAACACTCAATTAACCGTCTGAAACAAACCCTAGATTGAGCTTGCAAGCAGTAGGAATGCATGAAACCAACATATCGTCTAAACTGTCAAACTCCTCAGAAGGCGCTTGAGGTTTGTGTGTTTTCCGCCGTCCCGCTACGTGTTCCAGCCACAGGACATACCATTCCCACCATGTTCTTTTTCCGTGCCTCATGAGTCATGACGCGGACCTCCATGAGCTTCCGAAGATAGTGCTTCTCCCGTGAGCGACGAGTATACGAATAAAATTCATTTTAGAAATATCTGTCTGTTCAGATCACTTCTTGAACGCGATCTCATTTGTGAGTGTCGTGTCCCAAGCTCAGGCTTCTTTAATTTAGATTCCGTGCATCAGCTCTAATTTTTATATCAGTCGTATCTGTTACATCTAGCGGAGTTCCAGATGCTAGATCTCTACGCTGAATTATTAAGTACGGGAACAAAAGAAGCTGTAGAAGTCGGCGGACTATATACATCACGTTACAGGACATCTCGAGCACCGGATGAGCAGCTACCAAGGACCCACGTGACGGCTAGGATCACGTGACCCTCTCTGGTGAGTTGCAGGAAGTACAGCGCGAGGCAAACTTAACTGGAACGCGACTTCGACCGCCGATTCGGGAAGAGAGCCACACTGGCGGCGCTTAGAAGAAATACAGGGAAATAATGTTTCGACTGTCCTACTTATGGAGAATTCGGGTGGTGATTTTATGGCAATACGGCCTAGCGCTCGAAAATTGCTAGGTCGGCTCCCGAGCTGGATCACGTGACAGTTGCCACCCGAACATGAGTGCCAGGGATCTAGCGGTTTTAAGATCAGGATCAGGCTCGCCTCATCCCTTTTGAATCAGGGCAGAGTTCGTACACTTGGATCAAGCTTGCGGCATCGCGATCGCCCGTCGTCGGGTTCCGTCATCTGTGAAATTGCGTGAACTTCGACGTGCGGGCCAATGAGGGCACTTGTCACCGTTGCAGTGCTGATTTGACGACACCGGATAGAGTTGGGCAACCCGCTGCTCGACAGTTTCGAGAGAGCACGAAAAAAGTGATAGCTGGCAAATTCTGGGCGTTCGGAAAGCGCCACGCGAACATGCGAGATTGCTTTGTTTCGACCAAGGAACATGACTGTTCGAGATCTGAAAAAAAAAAAAAAAAGTTACCACGAAATGACCACCCGAATTCGCCATTATGCTGCGAGGGTGTCCGCCTTGCCCTTGGCAAGAGTTGTGGACTCGGCATTACCATCAACTGTGATTGTCATCGCGACATTTGTTTGGGTTTGAGGCGATTATGTAAAGGTGTATGCTGACCGATATCACGCGGATGCGATGCTGTTATCTCATTAACACATAAAGGCGGACACCAAATCCAATAAATTTGCCACTAGACTCCGTGTATCCTCCTTTGTTTCATCAGAAATTTGAAAATGCCCCACTGAGCGAACGCGACCGCCCTCGCGTTTATCAATGAAATAAAGTCATCGCATCCATGCAATTCAGCCGACATACACCTTCACATAATCGCCGCAAACACACAAACAAACATCGCCGTGATAACCACAGCTGAGGGCAACGCCGAGTCAACAGCTCATGCCAAGGCGGACACCCCCGCAGAAACAGTGACACAGTCGAAACACTATTTGCCTTTATTTCTCGTAAGAGCCGCTAGGGTTGCTCTCTCCCCGACTTTAGCAGAGCCGTTTGGACAGAGCTCTGGACTTTAGCTCCGCCAGTCGAAGTAGCGTTCCAGTTAACTCTGCTTCGAGCTGTACATTGGATTCCCGCACACGTGGGAACCGCTCACTCTTCCTCATCTCCCTGTTAAACAGGGGAAAGGTGTCCTTTCAAGTATCCCGCTTTCGGTGGTTCTGGGCGCTCGGTTGGAAAGAGCATTTGGGGGATATGGGTCACTGCCACCCGCGTGCCCTGATCAACCGAAAGCTCAGAACCTCCGAATATTTTTTCGGATGAAGTGAGCTCTTGGTTGATTTGGGACGTCGGTGGAAATGGGCGTTTGGAGGATATGAGTTGCTACCTACTCCTGACCCCCCTTCCGCGAAACTGGGTTGGCGAGCCTTTTTGTTCACAACAACACCTTTTACTGTTCTTAAACGGTTAGAGGTCACTTATCCGTCTGCCCAGCTATTCATTGTACACAGACATGTGGCACCATACCTCCTTTCCTCTTCCCTTTCTTTGTTCAGCAGTGTGTTTAGTCGTGTATATGTCTATACTGTATATACTTATGTGTGTCACCACCTCACTTTGTACCTGAGGAAGCGTGGACCTCCACGCGAAAGCTTGTACAAATTAAACTTAAACAAAAATCTTCAGTGTCGGCTTCTGTATTTTGTTTATGTGATCTACAGGACTTGACTCCCCTCTTCGTATACGCTTCTGTTAACGAATACGTAAAAAGTAAAATGGAAGTCAGATCAATGGACTGTCCGTACAGTTCAAAACCGCACCGAAAATGTCCTGCACCGAAACGTCTTAACATCGAAATATCCGTGCATACAGAAGGTCGTATACGGAAAGGCCCACACTGAATATAGCACAAAAACAGCGACACCAACACCTGATACTGAGGCTGTCCTATATGCTCAGAATAGTAACTCCTGCAAATCTCCGAATACAGTGTGGGACCAGTGCCAAAAATCTGTAAATGGTTCATAACATGTGATGTGACGTGATAGAAGAAGAAAAAAAATGTGGATTTAAGTCACGACAAAGTCAGACTTGCTACCCCAGACCACTTATACCCTAGTCAGACGGCAAACCTAGAAGGCCGTTAGCGAAACGGTGGTGACTTTACCTGTTGTTCAACCATCATTTCGAATGACATCGTTATCTGCCTTGATTTGTTGAAAACAGGAGGCGTACTCCTTTTTTGTGGCAATTATGGACTGCATAATTGTCACAAAAAAGCCTCCCATTTTCAACAAATCAGGGCGGAGAACGATGTCATTAGAAATGACGGTTGAACAACAGATGAAGTAGCCGCCGTTCCGCTAAGGGCCTTAGGTTTCCCGTCTGAGTAGACTATTAGCCGCAGTTAGATGAAAAAAATAAATAAATATCTAAGAGGAGACAACCCAGTCGTCGGGAGCGGGAGACAAATATCCCGGACTAGTGGGAATACTTGTCACAAACGAGGGGCCAGAAAGTGTCACAAAATGTCAATCAGATGCGTTTCTTCAAGGAGACATAGGAGCGCTTTCAATGTAGCCGCTTGGTGATTGAACATAACCGCGCACACGGAGGTTAAAAGAAGTGGCTGCAGTTTCAAATGCCGTCTGATTCCCCCTTTGTCCTCTTACATGCCGTCTATGTCTGCTGTGCTGTGCGGTGCCTTCAGCACAAAGGAAGCGTGCTGTACTGTGCATAACGAAGAAGAAGAAAAACACTCAACAAAGTCCGACGAACATTTTCTTGGGCCACTTATGCTGGAAGACAGTGTTAAGCCACAAATTGTTTTCAGACAACGACCATTCACGAGTACTCCGATGCAAGCATCCAGAACGAAAACACAATTGTGCCAGTGGAGCTGAAAAGCAAATGCGAGATACTTGCTCCTTCAGAAAGTTTCAGAATGGGTTGGCGTGGAAACCCTTTGTTATGTAGTTGAAGTATCCACGGAAGACTAAATGTCTTGCAGAAAATACATTCTTGAAGAAAGTACGTTTAAGTTCACCGGCGAAAAAAAGACCGTCACGAACAACTTCTATATGTCGTTTGCGCTACGCAGAGTGTACAGCTAAAGTCGTATAGTTCGATTATAACAATACGTGTCCACTGCAAATGGTCGTTGAACAAAAGAAGGAACAGGGAAACTAATTCCTTGTGGCCTTGTTACTCCCACCGCGCTTTTTGTGCCTGTTTGTGAATATGACGACATCCCTGTAACGTGTTTCTAAATCAGGAGTCGCCCATCGTATAGAGGATCAAACACACGTGCAATTCAGAAGGCTTCAATCGTGAAGCTGTTTGTGACGACATAAGAGACGTCCTTCTCTCAGAAGCATGCGTAATAGCAGGCAGACAAACAGAGACCGTTCTTCTTCTAGGAATATCGGCGGCTCACATCCAGAGGATCTTCCCTCGCATGCGTTTAGAATGGTCAGAAATGTTCGGGGATATACAAGAGGTCGTCGTATCCTGTGGAAGAACGCGGGCGTGGATGACAGTGTTTAAAAATCACTGCCTTAATATGAGCGACTCCTTTCTCAGCCTATTCTATAAGCAGACGAAGGAACAGACACATCACTAATCTTCTGGGAAAAAGCAAAGAGCACAGCTGATCTTTGTGAGCTGAGCTTTCTGAACGCATATGTTTTATTAAACATTATGATTCTGAAATACAATCATGTTCTGTATTGCTGGAAAACAATACGAGCCGTTCGCTCTTGTCCTTCGCGTGTATGCATCTTGTACACTTTGAATTATAGGTCATGCATGTGTGCTACTATATAATGCTTACGAATTTTGTCAAAATTCGGAGCATCGAAGTGACGTTTAACATGACTGGAAACCATGCTTCGTTTGTGAGGCTGTCCACAAGGTGTCACCATGCAAAATATTTTCGCTGGGCGGCGTATTGTCACTGCGCAATAAAATTTACAAAAGACAGTCGGAGAAAGCAGTCTCGGACGAGAGTCACGAGCCCCGCGTGACTTAGAAACTGCTCAGGGCCTTTTTTCTTTGTTTTTTCTCCTCGGCTCACGCGCCGCTTATACATGCTTAAGCTGTGCCGTTGGACGTCACTGGTCACGTGCCGAAGCCCGTGATACGTCACGACGTCTTCTGCTTTGCCGATGCGCTCATTGGATGAGGAGATGTTTTTTTTTAGTTGTGCGGAACAGAGTCTTGCACGTGCTCTGTAGGTTACCTGAGCTCATCGTTCTTTCGCAGGAGCTCATTTTATTCGTTGCAGAAGACGTCGCAGCGAAAAAAAAATTGGGGTCACTTCCATGCTCCTATAGTCGATCAATAATTGAATATAGTCGGTCGCATTCGATGGTCATTTGCCGTTATTCAAACGGAGCATACAGGATGCAAACTATAAACGGGAAGGCGAAAGAAATGAGAATAACTAGTAGTGGGTTACCCCTATACACTCTCAGAAACGAAACGGATAAATTTACGCTTACGTCCAATCTTACCCTTACTAAGCGTAGATTTCGACAAAATGGCTGACGCCGTATCCGTCAAATTGTCTTTTATTCCTAGTACACGTAAACGCGCCCGCTGTAAGCGTAAAGGGCGGAGTTTTATGCGTAACTGGCACGGGGAACATGATTTACTCTTACATCCTGACGCATAAGATTTCGTCTTGACGGATAAACTGAGGCTCTGCGTTGGAGTACTAGCCCTTTACGCCTATATTGACGCGTATTGTTTTTCAGTTGTTATACGGGACCTGCCTTCTGAGAACACGTGCATGGTTCCGTGTGCAAAGCGTCTTTTCTTTCGCTTGGTTAACGGTCACTTTGGCATCTGGCGTCTCATAGTCTCACATCACGCACGGTCTACAAATATGTAAGTTGTCACATTTTGGGCTGGGTGTCTGTAGTTTTTTTTATAAATTTCATATTTCATTTGTGTCAAATGGTTGGAGTTACGTTGCGAACGACCTTGAGTTAATAACGTAACTTCGACCATCTCTGAAGTAATTTTTTTTATGTGCTGTTTCGAGTCGTCATGATGAACGTTTGTGAGTAAAATGAACGATGTCACGAGTGGGAATATATGGGATGCGCGCTGTCGAATTTATGCATTTTCCGTAGACGCTCCTCACAAGAAGACTGTTCGGGGCATTGCCCTAATTCACAATACGATGTACTCGCTATGCGAAGAAAGGGCATTTCGAGACGAACACAATGATGTAGATTACTTTCGGGAATCAGAATTGGGAGAAGAGTTGTGAGGTTCCCAAAACGTACCATATTTTACAAACGAGGCAAATTTACGATTTTTTATCTTCTCTAAGGCAAACCTTAGGACCTTCAGAACTTAGGATGCAATGCTACCAACACTAGACGATACGTGAAAAAAAATCAGCTGAATATGTCAAATACTTATGAAGATACATGGCGTCAAACTGCGTAGGAAGCGCAATGGTCGAAATGCCCACATGTGAATGATAATTCATTAAAAAATAATCAAAAATCATGCTCAACTACTTTCAGCGCCAATATGCCTCCTAGGGACGAGGCTTTAATATATGTTTGAAAGAAAAAAATGTAAGAGGTCGAGCGGACCACCCTGCCTGGTCCGGCGTGAAATCACCTTATAGTCATAATTGGTTTATGACCTGTCTGTTGTGGATTTCGTTTTGTATATGTCTCATATTCTGTGTACCTCGATGCCTTATCCTGTGATATAACGCTTATTAAATGTTTTTACATTATAAACGTAATTTAATCCAATTACTAGCTCAATTTATGTTTTGTTGTGTTGAAGCCCTATTGAAAAATACTTCAGAAAATCTTACAAAAGAAATCTCTCAGACTGCTGAAGGAATTTCTATGAGGTTATGAGACTAAATCTTACAAAATTTCTCTCAGAGTTTCGCACAGGGATCCTGTAGGATTCCAGGGAGGATTTCTTACAGGCAGGGGCAATGCAGCTTTCTTACAGGGCTTCTTACAGGGTGGCCTGTGAGGCTTTTTCACAGGATTTCTTACAGGCCTCGAGACCCGCAAGAAAGCCTGTGAGAAAGTGTAATGGGCCACCCTGCAAGAAACATCCTAAGAAAGCTGCACTGCCACGTATGATAATTGAAGGGTCCCATACTTACTTGCTGAGAATTATTGAGAGTAAGTCGCATGCCGTCACTGTAAGGAATGTTGCAGAACATTTGTGGCCCAGCCAAAGTTCAGAAAGGCATGACCCAACGCATTGTACACGTACTTGAAATGTCCAATGCGACGACCAAGAAATTTCTTCATGTGATTATGACAACTTTTTGTTTCGCACATTGGGAACGCGTAGGCTTTTTTCCGTAAACGCATCATCCAACTTTCTCGAGACGAGAATGGGTTACGACCACGTACGAATCCAATTAATTTCTGCTTGCTGCCGCTTCTTCCGAGTTTAACCTAGAAGAAACAGCACTTTAAAAAGCACGGTTAAAACAACATGTGTGTGCGTGAGAGATAGGCATAGAAATATGTAGCATACCGTTTTCCCAAAGCACAGTTGCTATAACCATCTCACTGCATTCTAACTTCCATTCCTCAGAATACGTGCGAACAGGGGTAAAGACGCATAAAGAATGAGAATGCGTAGTACGGACGATTATATACCACACACACACACGTGCTATATACCTCAAAAGCGACGAAAATCCTGAATTCCTGGCGATATTTGCATGAGATGCGTAGCTGCATCCATGCGCTTCAACGTTTCAAAGCAGACTAACGAACTTGCTGGCAGTTGGAATAAACGCTGTTTCTGAATCACGCTGTTTTCTGATAGAAATCACAAGGCCACACCCTGAATTATCCCACAGGATATTTTCACATTGGTGTGCCTGTGATGATAGGTATTCGAATCTGCATCCTTTGTGGGAAATTCTGAGAGACGAAGACGCGTCTGTAAGAAATTCTGAAGGAATGCTATGTTTCTATGAGATTTTCTGAAGTATTTTTCAATAGGGAGTGTTGTGAAGATGCACAAATGTCATTTCATATTAGTCAGGTATTGTAATCTGTTGGTTTATGGCTATTATGCTGTACTCTTTTTTTTATGTTCGGTCACGTGCGCTTTATGCCTCATCATTTTCAGGCCATCGGTGCACTATACTATATAAACAGATGTATCACTATTCTGGGCTGTTTCTTCAGTGGAATTATTTGGTGAATTTCTGCCGTATTACGGTTTACATACGTGCTACTAACGCTGTGGGAAATACTTCCATGTATTCAGCTGTTCTGATTTAAATGAGATAGCGGCGTACACGGGCCATAGTGCGACGATGAAGCTGGTTCAAGTAATGCACTCGTGCTTCTTATTTTTCTTTTGACTGTCGCGAGAACTCTTGTATATTGCTTGCCTTGCGCAAGAACGTGCCTTTTATATCTGTTATTCACGTGATGGATGGGTTTGTCTGTGTAATGCGATTTTGCAGTGCATAGGGCCTAGCTATTGTGGCGCATGCCAAGTCTTTTGGGTGAGCAACAAGCTATGCCTATACCATGGATACCTTTTAAGCAATACCATATAAAAGTGAACGGGCTTCCGTCCGTATACATGCTTCGTGCACCTATGGGGTACTGTTGACGAGTCTCGGATTATACGAACTCCTGTTTCATGCCCCGTGCGATTCGTATCATCGAGATCCTGATGTACCAGCTGTTCTTTTTTTTTTTTTCTCTCCTATGTAACGATTTCGCATCGTATACTGTCTTTGCACAGAGAATTGCACCCCGAGAATGTCGCACAGGACGCGTCATATCTGGGAACCTTAGGCGCCGCGTGATGTCAGCGTCCCTTGGGCAGGCAACAGGTGTAATGGAAAAATGACACGCAATCCGATTTTCCGGCTACTGCTCTGGAAACTGCTTTCTGATGCTTTTGGGTTGGCAATCGGGAACCACATACCTGTTTAACAACCGCCGGAAAACTACATTGTGGGTCATTTCAGAATTGCAGCCATTGCCTGTACAAGGACCGTGAGGGCACGTGACATCTAACGTGCTCAGGTTTGGCGCATACTGCGTGGTATTTTTGGGTGCAGTAAGCGATATTATAAGGATAGCCAAACAGCCCATAGAATACCCGGTATCAACCACCGCTTAAAATAAGGGTAAACAATTTTACGATTTTTTACGCTTACTATCCGTCATCCTTTTATGCGTAAGGTGTTGACCCTTAGAATATGGGTAAAAAATGTGACAATTTTTGACTCTTACTATCCGGTTTCTTTCTGAGAGTGTATAGACAAGGGACCTGCAACTCGCGTACAAAGGCGTATAAAACCGCGCACACATTCGAAGACGAGAACTCATTACATTCCTATGGGATATGACTGAGTAAATTGGACAAATAAGTGGGCTATCTGTGCGTGGAACTATCCGTACTTCGTTGCAAGTGTCACATCCTGACTGACGGCCCAGTTTTAAGCACATCCCGCATGAGGACGTGCAATGCTTGCACATGTCGCTCGGCTGAACAGCACCCCAAATCCTGTGAATGGCGAACGGCCGATCATCCGGTCGAGCGAGGTAGCAGTTAACAAAGCAGCGATATCCTTTCGATAGCCTGAGCGATAGAGTAGGATATGCTACATGTCCCCCATGCCATGCACATACGTACGGTCCGAGGGTTAGACGTTGTCCAATTTGTTCACGTGGCGAGCACCGTTTGGCACGTTAAGTCGGAGGGGATACAATAGTAGCACAGTTGACTACAGCACAATGAAAGCCATTGTGAAGCTCAAGTGCGAATCACCATTCAACAAGATTGAATTCGTCGTACCGACATTTCCCTGCAGGCCTGATCTCAAGGAACACAAACCAATCGCTTTGCATCACTCTTTGTGAAATATATCCGACGGACTTAGAACCGAACTAAGGGGGCAAGACTTCAACTATGTCAGTGATCCACTGGGTTCTCCGTTGTGCACAGCCATGCCCTTTAGCATTAAGGTGACACGACGGACTGAAACTCGTAGAGAAACACGCGATTCGGTTCGGGAAGAAACGTGAAATTTGTTTATTTAATTCGTAACATAAATAAACCCCGTTCAGACTCAAATCGCAGACTATGAATGCCGTTATTGAACGTTACCAGCTTCCTCAAATTTTCGCAAAGAAGCCGCAAAACACCACAGATTCGGATTCTCCAAGAGTATAGGTGTCGTCATTGAGAGTCGCCGATTCTGGAGGAGGAGGAGGAGGAGTGTCGTTGGGAGGAACCCGAGAGGTCTGCCTGCCTGATTAGGCGGCATGTTTCTCGGGAAGGGAAAGATGGTGGAGAGGAGGAAAGGGTGAAGTGGAAGACCGAGCGGAATCCGCTCGGGGGGAGGATAGCTGCGTCCACGGGCCGACTTCAGGGGAACTGTGCCGGCATACGCCTATTACACATCTGAGGGAAACCCAGGAAAAACCCCAGACGGCACAGCCGGCCCGCAGATTCGAACCGCGGACCTCCCAGTCTCCAAGCGCACGCGTTACCGCTGCGCCACCGGAGCTGGTGTCGCCGATTCTCCTAGCAGCAGTGCGAGCATCTCCGCTCACAACAAAACGTCGGAAGTCTGCCAGTAGCTGTGGTGAGGAGACTGAATTCGACCTTCGGGGAAAATGTTGCCGGTCGCACTGCACTGCGTGCCCTTTGCGACGTCGTGCTCGTTCAAACATAGAAATGCATTTTGTGCTGTTTCCGCTTCGCATAGAGAAACAATATCGGGGGCGAGGGGGAGAACGAAGTGCGAGATAGCATGGATTGCGATTGCATAAATTCGGTAAGAGTGTGGAGACACGATATTTAGTCCATAGTGGCAGTTTGCAATATGAACATCGCAAATTCATCGAATTGTCCCTCGTAACGACATCTTCTTTCTCCTATCTCACTTTTATTTATTAATGCGATATCATAACTGCCCTAGCCACCGTAGCCCTCGCTCCGAAGAAATGGCAGTGGGCTGCGCCTAAAACTCAGCTTCTGTGGTGCAATCGTACCGTTTCCTTTCTTTTTTCTTTTCTGCTTTGGGGTGTACCGTCTTTCTGTTTTGGGGGGCTAGCAGAATTCGCGCAAGCGAATTCAACCTCCCCTTGTTATTTTATCAACCACCACCACCACCACTCAGCTTCTACGATAGATGACGCCACGGGAATTGTGGGCACAGGAAAGTTTATGGCCGGTCTAACAAAAACAAACAAAAAAATGCAGTAGTCGCATGGCCCCACGGGTTCCCTGCAGGAAGCTCGTTTCTGACCCCTTAAAATGATATGCATGCGGAAGGTGGAGGGTTGCAGTGTTGTGTGACCCTTAAACTCATTTATTTATTTATTTATTTATTTATTTATTTATTTATTTACCCTCAGGACTATGAGGCAATGCAGAGAGGAGTGGATAAATTTAACAATACAGTTTTAAAGGGACTATGAAACGATTTTTTTCTTCGTTTCGTTCGAAAGAAGACATTTTTCTGAGTCTAGAACCGAAATTTTACTTTCGTCGCGCGAGCGGATTTCTCGGGAGCGAATTTAAACGGAGCGGCGAAGGGAGGACAGCTAGCGCCGCGCCGTGGCGAGCTGCCGACCGGAGACACAACGGGCAACTTGACGCGACCACGGCCGGCTCAACAACACGTCATCGTGACGTGTCGCCGAGCCGAGGAATCCCGCCAGGAGCATGCGCCGTAGGATTCCGCGTATGCGTTCATCGGGAGTGGAAATCTCCATGACAGCAGCTTTCGCGTGATCGGCAGTGGCGGCAGCCACAGCGCGAGCTCGCGGCATTACTTGCCATTGTGCAACACCGGTGACGTAACGGGGAACCGAAGTGCGGTCCGTACAGTTACACCATCGGCAGGGAAATATGCGCGGGAGAGGAGGAACGCGGAAGAGACATTTCCAGCGCGCGCTCCTCGCAGAGTGGAGCGATTTTGTCCGGAAAAATTTGTGGCATATTAGTTTCTCTGCGGGAAGAACAGTTTCCATCGAAAAAAAGTATGGGGGTTCGGGAAATTTCATAGTCCCTTTAATATGAGCAGCATACAGAAACATTTCCGAAGTCCACGTGATCAACTTGCACAGATAGGTGGAGGTAAATAAGAAGAAAACAAAAGAAAACGAAACATTCGTGTAAACAACAAGTGTACAACATGGAGATTGAAAAATGACCATGCAGCGAGGTGCATAAACGTTTCTTAAATTGCTTGGCGTCGGTAATGGAGGTAATGGCACCGGGAAGGCGGTTCCACTCCTGCGATATACGAGGCAGAAAAGAATCGTGAAATGACCTTGTTGAGCATGAATACCCACTTTCTGCGGATGATCGGTACGAGCTGAGATATACAGGGTGTTTCACCTAACGTGATAAAAAATTCTGACTGGCGACGTACTCGCCGGAGGATTGTGGGACTTTCCGCAATTACCTTCTGGAAACTTTTGCCACCATTCAGGAAGACTTTGAACAGTTTTTAATGACGGGAAATTTATTTTTTCAACCAAACTTTGAAAATTGCAAAGCGAGCCTCACTTTTTTGTACAGAAATATGAAGTCATCCACGCATAACCACATACCCAACAAGAACTATGCACAGTATCGCAACAGAAATAGTCCAAACAAATTAGTAAAATTTCCGCTTGAGCCCCGCCCGCTTGATTGTCGCAAAGAAGAGCGCAGGGAAGATGCGGGGAGAGGAGAAAGTGTTCCCGCGTCTTGTTTTACCTTTCTTTTCCCTGCTTTGACCTTGATGCTGGTGACAACCGTCTTATCACAAACAAGGCAAAGCAAATTAAGGCGGGGACACTTCCTCTATTAGACGCACATTTCGCGCGCTCTCGTTTTTCGAAAATCAAGCAGGCAAAGCTAAAGTGTAATTTTCACTGATTTTTTTCGACTATTTTCGTTGGAATACTGTGCAGAGTTTTGTTGGGTCTGCGACTTCATACTTCATATTTGGAGGACTTCATATTTCTGTTTAAAAAAAGTGAGGTTCGCTTGGCAATTTTCAAAGTTCAATTAACAAAAATAAATTTCCCGCCATTAGAAATTGTCCAAAGCCTTCCTCAATGGCGGCAAAAGTTTCCAGCAGGCAACTGCCGAAGTCCCACAATCATCCGGCGATTACGTCGCCAGTTAGAATTTTTTATCACGTTAGGTGAAACACCCTGTATGTAGGCTGTTGGATTAACGATAAGGAAATTATTGTGATATTAAATTTTGTAAAAAAAAACAGGGACGAGTTACTGCTCGGCGAGTGGAACGCAGAGGCAGATTGCGGCTACTTTCATAACAGTGACACTGGCGGTGCGGATTACCGAATATGATCAGTATCTCACACGGAGGCTGCATATTCCAACTTTGGCAGAAGCAGTGATTTCAAGGACCACCATTGTGGAACCATGATGCGGGCTCGCAGCTCTTTCACTTTGATATCGGGCAAGTACGTTGCGAGATCGTTATACAGGGTGTCCCAGAAAACGTGTCATTGAATTCTAATTAAAAAAACTACGCCACCTAGATTCATGCGGTCAACGGCATTTGTTCTTATTAGGTTTTTGCACCCTCCTGATGTGAATGTCATATAACGTAAGGTTTATTATGTAGATTTTGGCGAATTGAACACTTAAATTTGCCAAGTAACCGTGTATCCACACGAGCGCCTTTTCTGACTGCGCAGCGACTGAAGGAGGAGAAGGAGGTATCAGCGTAATCACCCAATCATCCAACCATTTGGTCGCGAGCGGGGCTTATCGTACAGCAGAAATGCAGAATCTAGGAAGCGCGCACATTCTTATCTTATTTTTGGCGAGATATGAAAGAGCCTAGTGCAACATCACTGCGCTCGGCAGCTCCGTCCGTCAGAAAGAACCACGCGGATAGTTTGTTCGCGGGGCACAGAATCTGACGACTGACGCGCAGAGCCTTCCGGGAGGACGAAAAAAAGAAAAAAGAAGCCACCTTTTGTTGCCAATGTGACAAGCTCTTTTGTTTTATCTAATACACCTGGTAGAGCAACACTCGATTTGTGGAAACTTGCCGATGAGCAATACCGAAACGTACAATGGAAACATGCCATGTGAGAACAGATCGTTTTTGAAATAAAAAAGAGACACCTGGATGCCGAAGCAACGGTATGTATGTACACCAAAGCACGTTTTGGGTCCCCATATTCGTTGGCGTAGTCGTTGTAGCAGTTAAGAACGCGTTAATTATTAATAACGAGTTGGCTGCATGCTCGCATTCCAAACCAAAAAGTATCGGCTCAGGATGCTGGTAGTTTCGTTTAAAAACGAGAAAATGTGTGAGCAGTATGTCAGCAGTACGACAGGCAAGCCAAAGGGGCTCAAAATTTAATCCACGAACCAGACACTGCGGAGGTCGCGCATATTCATAGTGGTCTTGCATCATAAATTAACCGTGTAATGCTATAATATTTTAGGGCTGTAATTACACAAGCTTACAGGTAGCACCCTGTGTTCACCATCACGTCTTGCAGTGCGCTCGCGGGAGGCCACTGTGTGCATACATTGTGTCCTTACAAGCATCAACGAGGACGAACAGTTGTAATAAACGGAGCCAGTTTTCCTCGGTTCGACTATTTTTGAGTGTTTCCATCCATCGCGCGGCCACAAAGTTTGGGAACTGCCACAGCGCTTCAAAGAAACGTGTTTTAAATCTGGATAAAGCTAGTGCTAAAAATGCAACATATTGACGAACTTACGTTATAGCGTCTTTCTTTGCTATAGCATTTCACTGGGGGAGCTTCTTATACAACGCGATATGCAAAAAGTGCGAATTCGTAAATTTCGTTTTGTCCCATAATGTTATATGCATGGATGGGACGGTAACGTACCCCCCACCCCCCCACCCCACCCCCCCAAAGAGAAAAGGAAAGGAAAAGATCAGGAAAGATCACAAGGGTTGTTTGAGTGAGAGAGGATTATTTCGAAGAGAAGTTCTTTTTCCGTTCTAATTGCACTACCAACGGCGCGGGTTTATGGTGGTGAACTCTACTTGGCTATGGCACCGGTATATGCGATGAACGTTTTACTGCAATGAGTAGTGTACGAAGGCAGTAGACACAAAACCATGGCCTGTCCAACGCCTAAAGCAATGGGGCCAATGAAACGCAGGAATTGGAAGCTCCCAGAGGAGGGCATCGTACCTGAATCATCCCATTTTTGCACTCTAAAAACTGAACTTCAGGGCATAGCAGGCTATGCTCCAACCATGGCCACGGGCGATAGGGTCATCGCTTCTGATTCGAAGAGAGAGGAGGGCGAACGGTTTTTTGTGTCACTTATCAATTATCATACATCCGAATTGACACAAGGGAGCGGGGTTATGGCAGGATCGGCTCGACGTTTTTTTTTTTCACACAGAAGTGGGCGTCGTCACGACTTTAGCAAAAAGAAGAAAAGAAACAAGCCGGATGGAGGATAGAGGTGCGCAGAGGGTGCATGAGTTCGCCGGGGGAGCAAACTGTTAGATGGGTCTTGGCAAGACCTGCCCTCTGTAGAAAGAGGACAAGGTTTCTTGCTTCAGCAGAACGTGCGGCAGAACTACTATATATACACACACACACACACACACACACACACCACTGAGACAAAAAGGTGTACGCTCCACTGTGACCTCCAATCAGAAGCGAGCCAGCTGGCTATTATTCGCGGCAATGGTTGGCGCAGAGTGTGCTATGCGACGAAGCTGTTTTTACTGTGTTCTAAAGGTGCGACCTTTTCGCCACAGCCGTCTCTGCTTTACATCACACTCATCACCGTCACACTGCTGCGGCGTCACGGTAGAAAACGAAGACACACAGCCTTCATAGCACTCTCTCCTGCACTCTTTCCCGCTCAGTCTTATTTACGAACGCTTTATGCATTTAGTGGCATGTTTAAGCGCACATAATTCGAAGGAACCTGTTGCAGATGGGTTACGGAAAAACGATCACTGGCTAGTATAATGTCCTGCATATTCATCTCTATACTCTCCTTATGCGCTTTGCTATGCGGAGCAGAATGTATTCAAAAGCGGCCGCATACTTTCTCAAAACCTTGCGGTAGGCACATGGGTCCTCGTCTCGTAGCTCCCGTAGAAGGCTATTTTACAGACCGTGCTCTTTCCTCAACACCCATTCTTTCGTCCATATCTTCCTTAACCACATCTTTTCATGGCAGCATTCACTATCATCAATGAGAACAGCAAAAGCGTTATGAGTCTTCCAATACTAACAGAATGCTTACGGTAATTTACGATAATTTTTTTTTTTTACGGTACGGGTAATTTTCGCTTTCTTTCGTCCATTGGGTACCAAGCGCCGTGCACATAAAATTAATGCTGCAACCTTCAACCGCAGCGCGAACGTTATCCCCGGCATCCGAGCTGACAACACATTGGAACACTATCTGTGTAGGCATTCCAGAGGGGCGTAGCCTCAGCGTCTTATCATTTACCCTCTCGCTCCTTCAGTCGCCGCGCCGTCAGAAAATACGCTCGTGTGAACACACGGTAAAGGTCACTTTTTTTACTTCACCAACGTAGAGAGCGTGTCGTATTTACTCGAATTCATGATAATTGACAGGAATATTGAGGAGCTATCCCATCGGAAAAAAAAAAACAGCCGAACATCATGCTTTTTCAGGCATCAAGTGCATAGCGTTCGACGAGTTTTTGAGCGCAATCTTGTCAGTACGACGAAAGGAGGTCGGAAACCGAGCCCACAGAGTGATAGTAAAAAAAGTCACAGCTTCTGAAATTGGGAGAGTGAAAACATGGTCCCAGCGGAAGCCGGATGCGATAAGCCTTGCCTGTGTTATCTCTTTCTACTACCACTCTGTGGGCTGGGTTTGCAACCTCCTTTCGTCGGACTAACAACGATTACGCTCAAAAAGTCGTCGAGCGCTATGCTTTTGGTGCCCCGAAAAGCGTGATGTTCGGGTATTTTTTCCGATGGGATAGCTCCTCAATATCCCTGTCAATTATCACGAATTCGAGTAATTTCGTCACACTCTTCACATTGGTGGGGTAAAAAAGTAACCTTTACTTGGCAAATTTCCAAGTTCAGTTTGCAAAAATTTACATAATAAACCTTACGTTACATGACATTCACATCAGGAGGTGGCAAAAACCTAATAAGAACAAATGCTGTTGACCGCATGAATCTAGATGGATTATAATTCAATGACACGTTTTCTGGGACATCCTGTATGTGCTACTTAAGGTATTCATGGTGCGACTAAAAAAGTTTTTCTTCACGCTAAACCCACAACGCGTTATCCGCTCTGGCCAGGGGTGGGCAGTAATAGTAATACTTTGCACTATAATTACTCATTTTCTGAATGTATTTGTATCTGTATTATATTACCGAAGTTGAAGTGTTACATGTATCATAATACTCTAGAAGGTGTAATAACTGTTCAGAAGTTTTGCCTACCTAGCGTCACCAGTGCGCTCTATCAGTAAGTGACCAACAAATGACAATGAAACAATGACCAACTAATCGCTTACCCCAAATTCCCCGAAATAGAATGACCCCAGGGCCAGAGATTACTGGAGGCCCCCATGCATGCGTTCTAGGTCAGCGTCTCTATAAAGATTAAGTAATTCCACTTACAAGGCTTTTGTCATCTACAGCAGTGCCTGTGCATCTAGTCAGTGGTGTATAGGAAGCCGCACGAGTTTGAACGACCGATTTTTTGTCGTCCAAACTGAGCCGAATAATGACTGCGCCAGACTGAGAGCAAAGCGTCGATTGTGCTACAAATTCATGAGCGCGTCGAGTCACTCCACATCAAATTTAAACTTCATCTCAAGGTGAGCAACAATAAGTCACCACCTGTTTACATAGCTTGTGAACAGTACCAGAATGATCAACGTTGCCCTTCGTTGGTATATTATTGTGTACCAGCTATGATTAACTGCATGAGGATCATTCCAACAGCGCTTTCTACACTGTAAAAAAAGAAAGAGAGAGAGAGAGAATCGTAATTTTACACAATAGTAACTGCTAACTCTGTTGCCAGGATATGTGCCGCAACCTAGTTATTGCAGAAAATTCGGTTGGAGTGCACACTGCACAGCTCCCATACGCGAACAGAATGATACTTACATTAAAGGGATATTAACCTGCGAAAGCCGAGTCCGGAACTGTGCAATGTGCACTCCAAACGAGTTTTGTGCAGCATGTAGGTCACGGCATATATATGCTGTGCAAGACAGTTAGCAGTCACCTGTGCAGTAAGACTACGGATGTTTCTTTCTTTCTTTCTTTTTTTTTTCAGTGTAGAGCACACTTGCAGGCCTCGTATTTCATCTATTTTAGCTGAGCGTATTGTAATATTCCCCACTGGATGCACCTTTCTGCACATCGAAAGTATGAAGAAGCATAAAAGCAAACAGAGGCCCACTAGAGAATTATCTCGTCGAGAAAATTATCCTGTTAGAATGTAAATGCCTCCAATGAACAATGATTGAAGAAGATAATGAACGCCTCAAGTGGGCCGCAAATTGCGTTTGTGGCCGTATTTCTACCTTTTGTTTGGTGATGGGATGTCTGTTTGTTTTGTGATAATCCGCGTCTTAAAGTTGAGTAGGGTAAAGTACTGGTATACTACTGGTGTAATACACAGAAGTATTAGGATTACGTCTTATAATAGCTTAAAATCAAAGTATTATGTATTAGTATTGTAGTACTAATTTCTGGCAAGTATTATGTAGGGTAAGGTGGGGCAAGATGAGACACGTGGCAAGATGCGACATTTTTTTGCTCGGCGCCGCCTGTCTCAGAGACGCGTTGCTCCATGCGCTTGAAACTTTTCTCATAGGTGGCTCTGCATGTCCGCTTTATTGCACGTGAGAATTGTCCAGATTGGTGTTTGCGTTGACGCGAAAAAAAATCGGTTACTTCTGCCTGGAATGTAAAGACCCGCAAAAAAGGCGTGATTTTCTGTAGTCCTTGTCAGGTGTGCAGCAGCGCGTCGCAGGCTTATTCTGTCAATATAAGTACACATCCTATTTCTTTATTCGTTCATTGAGATATGTGAAAAATATGGGCACTCTTGGTTATCCGGTGTGTAACTGAAAAATTATTGCATCCGATGATATGCACGAGGCAAGACGCCACAACTTAATGTAACTTAAGTTTAATGTAATTTAAATTAAATGTAATTTAGAAACTGATGATTGAACTATCAGGTGGCTTTATTCTTGTTCCTCAGAGATTCCTTTTTTGCATATTGCCTAGGATTTTTCAGCAAATTTTCTTGTTTCCTAGGATATTTCCAGCAAAGCAGAAGCGCACTCAAAAATGAACGACCAGCGACACATCAGACCGGCGGTGGATTGTTTGCAAAGGGCGGTGGCGCTAAAGAGCACCGGGTTCTGTGTGGTTTTATTGCACATTATGTGGACGGTGAGCTCAAGGGGGTTGTGTAGGGGTCCACGGGCTTTACTTTGTTTGCTTGGATTGCGAAAACTAATTTGTGTAGTTCCTTACCACTGCATGTCTCATCTTATGCCACGCGATGTCTCGTCTTGCACCGAGGGTTGGGGCAAGATTAAACAATCTGCACTTTTGAATTTCTTGTTCTGTGTTTATTTTAGGCACAGCTACGTCCGTCTTGCATTTGCAGGTCAGAAGCTCTAGACACCTGAGAAAATGTCAAATGGCTAGTTTTTTTTTTAACACGGAAAATAAAAACTTCACAATCAGCTGCAAATTTCTGTCTCATCTAGCCCCACCTTACCCTACTGGTTGCTCGTGGAAGCCCGTGTTCTCGCCACTTCTAATGAAACTCTCATTCTCGCGACATGGCTCCTATTAGAGCGGACTGGCGGTCCATGAGGAAAAATAATACTGGACTCGTAGAGGGGGCTTCGTGCCGGCACAGTACACAGTAAATCGAAAAGCATCCGTTTGGGTGTAAATTAGTTTACACCCCTTGTCCTATAACTGACTCCCTTTTTTACACCCCACAGTTGCAAACACCCTTTTTCAGAAGGTGTATTCTGCACGATACACCTTTGCAAAGGGTGCTTTCAGCATAGAACACCTAGGTGAAGAGTGTATTACATGCAAAACACCTTTTTGGACACTCCCTCAAACACCATTTAAGGGAGGTGTATTGCAGCTTTTATGCCCTTCAAAAGGATGTGATGGAATGCTATAAAGCATGTGATGCACCTCCACATTCCAGGTTTACAAGCCCTACACTCTAAACCCAGTGACGGATAGGTGCCGTCTGATCAGATGACTTTGTAGCGGCCCGACGACAACGACGAGCATCACCTGTGACTCACCCGCTCGCGCTCACCCCCTTTTGGTTCTCGTCAGTAAATATTCTCTTCTGCCCGCAACTGGTTTCCTGTGCGGTCATTTGTATCATTGCTCCTACAAATTGTTGACCCGGACGATGCCACCCCCAGACCGACCGCCTTCTTCAGTCACGCCCAACACGGTGGACACCCCGCCGCCATCCACAGAGCCACCGTCATTTCCAGCCCCCCAGGTAAATGTCGCCGACCTCAAGCTCCCGACTTTCTGGCATAACGACCCCACACTGTGGTTCGTCCTCGTGGAGGCCGAGTTCGGCAAACGACGCATAACCAGTCAAGACTCCAAATACCACCATGTCCTTACTGCGCTCTCACCAACCGTAATGGCGGAAGTTCGAGACATCTTCATCAACCCGCCATCTTCGAACCCTTATGACAAGCTTAAGGAGGAGCTTATAAAACGGCTGTCTGAGTCGCAGCAACAGCGCTTACGTCAGCTGCTGACAACAGAAGAATTGGGAGATCGTACTCCAACGCAGTTTTTACGTCGCATGTACCAGCTTCTCGGCGACGAATCATCGGCCTTGGACGAATCGATTTTAAAGGAGCTTTTCCTGCAACGGCTTCCCCAGACCGTAAGGATGATCCTCTCTGCCTCCGCCTCCGTCCCCCTCCGAGAACTGTCCGAATTGGCGGACAGGATCATGGAAGCCACTCCTTCCTTCGTCAAACATATTCCAACTCCTCCTACCCACAGCCCCACACCTCCCCCTACGCTACTACACCCATGTTCTGACTGCGTTTCGCTACGACAAGAAGTCCAACGCCTTCGTTCTCTCGTTCAGAGCCTAACCATCACTTCAGAGCCTCGTCAACCCACCCCTACAGTTTCTACCTCCGAACTTCAAGACGAAATTGAACTTCTGCGAGCCCAGGTCTCCGCTGTCTCACGGCGGCCTCCATCTCCCGGCCACCGCCTGTTCCACCACGCTATCGCTTCTCATCCCGGCGCCGACCCCAGTTCCAACTGTTCTGGTATCACGCACGCTTTGGCAAAGCTGAAACCAAGTGCGAAGAGCCCTGCGTTTTCCAGGGAAACGCAGGCACCGGCAACTAGAGGCGACCGCCGTTGCCGGCCAAGCCCCAGGTCGCCTGTTCTTCGTTTCGGACCGATCCTCCAACTCACGATTCCTTGTCGACACCGGCGCCGCCGTCAGCATCATCCCCGCATCACCATCTGATCGTCGTCATCGGCATTTTGACGGCCCCGCCCTTCAGGCCGCTAACAAGACCCCAATCGCCACCTACGGCGAGCGTTCACTAACCCTCGACCTTGGACTCCGCCGCGTTTTTCGCTGGGTCTTTTTCATCGCCGATGTATCCCACCCCATCATCGGCGCAGACTTCTTGCGCCGCTACAACCTCCTCGTCGATATGCGTCACCATCGACTCACAGACGGCACCACTGCACTCACCGTGTCGGGAATAGCCACCCGGGTTCCATCGTACCGCTTGAATGTGCTGGTGCCCGACTCCAACTCCCCTTATGCAAGCATTTTAACCGACTTCCCAGAGCTCACATCACCATCTAATGACCTTCGCCCCGTCAAGCACGGCATTTATCACCACATCGAAACCACAGGACCTCCTGTTTTCGCTCGGCCCAGACGCCTGGCACCGGAGAAGCCACAGACTGTCCGAGCCGAGTTTGAACGTATGTTGGAGCTTGGGATCGTCCGCCCGTCTTCCAGCTCATGGGCGTCTCCTCTCCACATGGTGCCCAAGAAGACGGGAGACTGGAGGCCCTGTGGGGACTATCGTGCGCTGAATCGCGTCACCATCCCAGATCGTTATCCCATGCCTCATATCCACGATTTCGCATCCTCACTCCACGGTTACTTGCTATTTTCCAAGATCGACCTTGTAAAAGCGTATCATCAGATCCCCATGCACCCCGACAGCGTTCCGAAGACCGCCATAACAACTCCCTTCGGCATGTTTGAATACCAACGGCTGCCATTCGGTCTTCGCAATGCTGCTCAGTCATTTCAACGGTTTGTCGACGAAGTCACCCGAGGACTACATTTCTGTTTTGTTTACATCGACGACATACTAATTGCGAGCACTTCCCCTAACGAGCATCGCCAGCACCTTCGCCAGCTTTTCACGCACCTGCAAGAATACGGACTCACCATCAATCCCAGCAAATGCTTGTTTGGCGTTGAAGAGCTGGAATTTCTAGGCCACCTCATCAACAAGAGTGGTATCCAACCTCTGCCACATCGTGTCCAGGCCTTGCAAGATTTTCCGCTACCAGACTCGCCGAAGAAGCTACGTGAATTCATCGGCATGATCAACTTTTATCGTCGTTTCGTTCCCCATTGCGCGCACATCATGCAGCATCTTCACGCCTTATTGCCTCAGAAGCAGTCTCGCTCAGTCACTCTCGTTTGGACAGAATCGGCTCGAGAGGCGTTCCACAATCTCAAGTCCTCTCTCGCCGCAACTGCTCTTCTCACGCATCCTCTCCCCGATGCACCAACGAATCTCGTCGTGGACGCTTCCACCAACGCTGTTGGTGCCGTGTTGCAGCAGGAGATCGATGGCGTGTGGACACCACTTGCATTCTTTTCGAAGCCCTTGCGGCCACCGGAGCGCAACTACAGCACCTTCGGCCGCGAGCTGCTGGCTATTTACCTTGCCATACGACACTTCCGGTATTTCCTTGAAGGCCGCATCTTTCACGTGCGCACCGATCACATGCCTCTCACCCATTCCATCCACTCAAGTAACCCAACGCTCAGTCCACGTGAAATCCGTCAGCTCGCCTTCGTCGCCGAATTCACCACCGACCTCCGGCACATTAGCGGACCCCTCAACGCTGCCGCAGACGCTTTGTCACGCATTCATATTTCCGCGGCGCTCTCAGTCGGTGAACCGATAGACTACGACGCTATGGCTCAAGCGCAAGCCCACGACGCCGAGCTCGCGTCCCTCCGTTCCTCCCCTGGTCCCCTCTCTTGGAAGGACGTCGTACTCCCCAACTTGGCTACACCTTTTACCTGCGACGTTTCTACTGGCACCACCCGCCCGTTCGTGCCACAGGCCTTCCGTTTCCTCGTTTTTAAGGCCATCCATTTCCCGTCACATCCAGGCATTCGCGCCACCCAGCGACTCGTCACTGCCCGTTTCCTGTGGCCAAGAATTAACTCCGACATCCGACAGTGGGCCCGCTCATGCCTGCAATGTCAGCGAGCGAAGATCACCCGTCACGTCACTCTACCGCCCAAGACCTTCTCATCGCCCGGCAGTCGTTTCGAGCACGTGCATGTGGACATTGTCGGACCATTGCCCCCGTCACGGGGTTTCCGGCATTTGTTCACCTGCATCGACCGCTACACCCGCTGGCCAGAGGCCCAACCTATACCCGATATCACCGCAGACACTGTCGCCCGCGCCCTCCTCTCAACCTGGGTCGCCCGTTTCGGCGCCCCGGCTGTCATCACAACCGACAGAGGACGGCAATTCGAGTCGAAGACCTTTAAAGACCTTCTGTGCTTCCTCGGCTGCAAACGAATTCGTACAACCGTATACCACCCTTCGAGCAACGGTCTCGTGGAACGACTCCACCGGCAGATTAAGACCGCTCTGCGTTGCCGTCCCGACCCCACGCGCATGGGCCCAGGACCTCCACGCCATCATGCTTGGGCTCCGCACAGCTGTGAAAACCGACTTACAATGCTCACCGGCGGAGTTAGTCTACGGCACTGCCCTTTGTCTTCCTGGCGAATTCTTGCTCTCCCCAACCCACCATCCTCCCGTACAATCCTCCCTCGACAACGTCCGGGAGATCTTCCGGCACATTCAGCCCACACCAGCACGCCTACCCTGCTCCACAAGCCCTTTCATCTTTCGGGATCTCGCTGACTCGTCACACGTCTTCGTACGGACCGACCCCCCCCCCCCCCCCGCATGGTCCGTTGGACAACACCTCTCGTCAACAGCGGAGGGAAAGTAGTGTAGCGGCCCGACGACAACGACGAGCATCACCTGTGACTCACCCGCTCGCGCTCACCCCTTTTGGTTCTCGTCAGTAAATCTCTTCTGCCCGCAACTGGTTTCCTGTGCGGTCACTTGTAGCATCGCTCCTTCAACTTCAAGAGGCAGAGGTGCCCTGTGCCCCCTGAAACTTCTGGTACGACATCCCTGCTAACGCCAGGAGCCACAGTGTACCGGACGTATTGAAGGGTTACTTGTACTCACTAATACGCGAGACATTGTGCCTCTCGAGTTCCCCAACAGCAAAAATGACCACCACACTCTTAAAAATGAACTTCACCGCATAGCACGGTCTTAGCCAACATTCATCTCGAATGATATCGCTATCCGCCCTCATTTGTTGAAAACGGGAGGCGTACGCCTTTTTTTGTGACGCTTATGCTGTTCATAATTGTCACAAAAAAGGCGTACGCCTCCCGTTCTCAACAAATCAGGTCAGATAACGATATCATTCGAGATTATGGTTGGCTAGGAGCGTGCTATGAGGTGAAGTTCGTTTTTAAGAGTGCATGCTTCGCAAAAAAGAAAAAGAAAAGAAGAAAATGCTCCAAGGACATCGAACATGAAACACCAAATTTTATTGTCTTGCATCCAGTACATCATCGTTTGCCGAATGGAAAGCATACACGGTTCACTAATTCCAACACACACATATGGGCCACATGTTGCACGGACACACAACCCATCCGACGCACTAGACAGTCCTCCAAACGTCGAACGCACAATTATACAAACTTCGAACAGGCTGGCACTGGAAAGCTCAATGAAGATCATCCTTAGTGACGAACACGACAGTTCCTCAAACGAAATGGCCGACGAACAATTGTCCAAGCAAGTGGCTCACGTCCTTGCAATCGATACAGTCCCACGGTCACCTATAACGAAAGAATACAATTATCATCGCTTGCAACATACATCGTCGCTTCACCGATGTAGCCGATCCCCTCCTGCCGCCATTTGCAATGCGTCCACCGTCTGCAACAGAATGTACTTCGATGGTTAAACACGAGTAAAACGCAGGCGTCGTACGATGCTTCACAGCTAGGTTGACTTACCTTAAGCAAACATTAAACCTGTACTTAAAAAGCAAGGTTGTCATCCTTCTCAAAGGCGAGGTTGCAGCGCAGACAACGGGCAAAAAACCGGGAAGGAATGCACTGCGGAGGAATACGCCGTGCCATGTCACTTCTCACCGGCGGAGCGCAGCAACGTAGTACGCTCCAACGAAGGCACACGCATTATTCAACAAGCACACGAGTACACGCTTCAGGAGGCACACATCATCCAGCGGGCACAAAGTCGTTTCATACCAACGTAACGGCTTTGTACCTGCTGAAATTTGGCGATGGGGATCGCTGTGCTTGCTATTTGATAACCGTTACGACTGTTTCCAGATGGTTACGTCTGTGTACTGGCTGCACTTTCTGAGGAAACTTTTTTAACCGGCACCTGTCCGTCACAGGATTTAGAGTGCATACAAGGGGCACATGGATCCTTGATGTTGTACTCACAGCACTCTTCCGAAAAGAGCTCACCTGACTTATCATAAGGCTAAAAATTTCACACGGGAATGTAAGCTGTTGGATACAGGAGCATGTCTATTTCTCCAGCAACGTTGTTGCTCAAATAATTAAGTTAGTTACATGCTTTTCTTGCAAAATATGCTACGGTTTCATGCTGTGGGCTTAACCACCTTGTTCACAACTTGTATTTGTAACTGTAAAATAGTCTGCTGATCTGAAGTCACTGGTATCATGCTGGTGTTTGGGGAAATCGCAACAGGACAAATGGTAGAAACGTGGGACATGTGATGCATGGAACAGACAGGAAAACTATGACTTGGTGTGTCTATTTGCTGCTCCCGTCCCATTGCAACTATTTCCAGATACCATAGGAAAGCGTAAAGCATTCCAACAAATGTGTCGGAGCCCATATGAAATTGTCATCTTCAAACACCATTTTAGACACCGTCATTGCTTTAAGGGTGTAAAATGAACAAAATGGGAGTAAAAATATAAATAAACCCTTCTGAAAACACCCGTAAGTAAAAGTGGGTGTAGTTCCTCGCACCCCTCTTGTAACACCCTTTTGACACCTTTTGATCACATTTTTGGAATGAAAAAGGGTGTTTATGTTCCAAAACACCCTCCTTTTGTGAACAATGGTGTTTTTTTTATTTACTGTGTACGTGTTATATGCACGTGTGCGCGGACATAAGAAGGAATAACGGGGTGGCAAGGAAGGTAAAATTAATAGGGAGTTTTAGGAAACCATGAGCACCCTCGAATTCCTTTTCCGTATCGCTATCAGCGATATCAGCTATTGCTACGCTGATAGCTGATTGGCTGATCGCGTTGTGGAAAATGAAAATCGGAGGGCGCTATCACGGGTTCCTAAAACTCCCTATTGACTTGTAGCACCTCTCCGGGATCGCCTTGCGTCTATTCTGAGACTTAATCTTAGAGTCTTACTGGATTCACAGTACACACCCCGTTCCTCTTACTTGTTTCTTGCGTCTGCACTCGTGCATGCATCATGCAATGCCGTACTCTCACCCAGCTCCCCTCAGGAAATCCAATATCGCTTACCTCGTGGCCCGCCAGTCGAGCGCTTGCATGGTCCAGGCCACGGAAATGAGAGATTGAATAGCGATATTATAGTTACATATACGTTAAACGGAATTGCTTTCTTTTCTTGGGTCAACATTTTTAATGTACAGTGTACTTTCTGCAAGACGAATAATTCTTGTAAAATCACTGGATCGGTAACTCCTGTCACAGAGGACGCCAATATGCATGGAACCAGTCTTGGGAAAAGTTACTATGAAAAGTAACTAGTTATAGTTACAATTACCCGAGCCAAAAAGTAGTTAAGTTATAGCTACAGTTACGTCGCGAAAATAGTAACTAGTTAAGTTACAGTTACTAGTTACAGTTACTTTCAGAAAATTTAGTAATCAAGATGACGTATCAACTTTTATCGCAGAATTACATTTTATTACGCATATTATCTGTTCATATTAAGGAGCAGCAGCTGCTCGAAGTTTGCATCACTGAGTTTGCCTCTCTTAATTGCGAAAATATCCCGGCCCACGCCGAAAAGCCGCTCAACTGGGGCGCTGGAGGGAATGCCGGTATTATATTTAACGAATATTCTTCTTATGAGTGGGAAATCATTCAGGGCAGCTAGGGTGCTGCGGCTGCCTTCTTTCCACCTCTCAAATACCTCGTCCTCCTGTACAGTTCTTCTCTGTCCCGTCCTGATTTTCGTTGTTTCTTTCGCGTGTACAAACTCAAGGCGGTCATATGACACATGCTTCTTTTCAGTGGCAGCCTAGGCTGCGCCACGTTTATATTCTTCAAAGATGGCAGTCCTTATTGTTTTGAGAGTAAGGAACTACAGCATAACCGCAGAGGCGGCCAAAAGGTCGTTAAAAAGAGAAAAAGGAAAAGAGAAGACAAATGAAGTTCGACATGAGAGAACTGATGTTCTGAGGCTGGAACAACGTAGAAAGTACAAACACATACAAAGCCTCAAATTGCCTAAGAAATGAACGATGAAAGATGAAAGTCACTGAAAAGGTTAGCCAGCTGTAGGACTCGAACCCACATCTTCTGGATTAGCGGTCCAGGGATCCAGTGATTTTCCCAGGATTTTCTTCTAGGGGGGGTGTTGGAAATCTGTGGGAAGGGGGGCGACATAATACGTGACGGTGTCACATGACGTCACAACCACGTGACCATATCCTATGACGTCACGTATGATGTGACCCAGTGGCTTTTCCCAGGATTTCCGTTTTGGGGGAATCGGGATTTGAAGGAGTGGAATGGGGGTACAAATGCGCTTTAGAAGACTTGCCCATTAACAACTGTGTTTCTGGCTAAATGAAGTGACATTCAATTTTCAAACAGTAACGCTTTATTACGGTTAACATTGTTTTGCTGCTCTCAAAATACAACCTAGGTAGTTCAGAGTTGCGAGCATCTTCATTTCTGGTAAAAATGTTGTGTGACATTAAAAACAGAAAACGAGGACAGGTCACGAGAAACGCAAAAAAAAAAAAAAAAAAAAAGCACAAGCGCGCACGACGCACATGTGAAGCGGTACGTTTCCCCTTCATAGTCTCCTTGATTTCCGGACCCATTTTTCAAAAGCTTTATCTATTAGCTCGTGGTACTTGTCAGCGCTGCCATCAGGCGTCACCTGCTGTCGCGGGATCTGTGGTCCTTCGATGGATATCTTCATCAGAGCGTCAACATGCGTGAGACGCGCGCATCTCGCGCGAGAGCTGCACAGAGCCGAGCTGGTTCTACTGGCAGCCGAAGCGATGAAACCAATATTTTAGTGCAAGAGCACAACACTCGGTCTCGTTCCTGTATATCTCGATCACAAATACAGTTACCACACATTTAGCAACGTGATCCACTGAGTGCAGCGTGCTCACTCACGATGATCCGGTGGAACCACGTTAAACCGCTGTTACTTTTTTGTGCTTTACTCACAGCGTTCAAAACCAGTAGGCATCGTAATATCAAGGTTTGATTTGAATAGTCGACAGGGCCAGGTGACACTCCCCTGGGGGGCGGGGGTGTTAGGGGTGTGTGAAGGGGTGCTGGGAAAATCACTGCAGGGCTCTACCAATTGAGCTACGCTAACACACCTCCACAGCGACTTCCAAGGGCGCGTCAACTGAAAGGACAAACCAGCCACTCCCTCTCACTCATTCTCCTTTCACTCTTACATTTTTGCTCACTCATGCACACATTCACACAAATGAAGTTTCATGCGAGGTGACTCCGAAATGGAAAATCTGCGATTTCGAAAAGCAGTAACTAGTTACCCAGAAAAGTACCTAGTTACAGTTAAAACTTACATTTCCCGTACCAGTAACTACAGCTTTTTCCGCCGTTATTAATCCTCTTGTCGTACATTTTAATCCTTATACCATGACATTTAATCCATTTGCCATCGGAATTACTCCTCCTTTCCTTATTTTTAATCCTCATTTCACATAATTTATTCCGTTTCTCATGCAATTTATTCCAAGTGACTATGTGTGGGCTACATGCCTTTTTTTGTATTTTGGAACAATTCCCATGTGTACGCATATTGCACATGCTTTTCACTAACATTGTGGGTTTCTGCACCATAACGCGATACTGTAGGACTCTCAATCTGGATTACGGTGTTGTGGGACTATTCCCATCTCTACGAGTATTACCCATGGTTTTCATTCAAAACGTGGGTCTCTGCATTGTAATGATATACTGTGTGTCTGTCAATTTGGATAACGATAGTGTGGGACTATTCCCATGTGTGCGGGTATTACCTATGCTTTTCATTAAATATGCGGGTTTCTGCACCTTAATGGGATACTGTGGGACTGTCGATCTTGATTACGATATCCTGGGACTATATTCCACTTCCTTTCCATTAAAACGGAGTTATTTGCACTGTAATGGCGTACTGCGGGTCTGTCAATCTGGATTACGATATTGTGGGAATACTTCCGTGTCTATGGGTATTACCCATGC
The DNA here is from genome assembly GCF_037126465.1 of Ornithodoros turicata. Lineage (NCBI taxonomy): Eukaryota > Metazoa > Arthropoda > Arachnida > Ixodida > Argasidae > Ornithodoros > Ornithodoros turicata. Next base: position 76,865,897 of record NC_088202.1, read on the forward strand.
TTTTAATTCAAATTGCAGGTTTCTGCAGTATAACGGGATATGGTGGGATTTTCTATCTGGTTTCGGATATTGTGGAACTATTCCCATGTGCGCGGGTATTACCCATGCTTTTGATTAAATATGTGCGTTTCTGCACTGTAATGGGATACTGTGGGACTGGCAATCTTGATTACGATATCCTGGGACTATTAGCGTGTCTATGGGTATTCCCCCTGCTTTTCATTAAAAACGCGGGTTTTTGCACAAATCTGATACTACGGGACTGCCAATCTTCATTACGGTGCTTTGAGACAATTCCCATGTCTACGGGTATTGCACATGCCATTCATTAATAATGCGGATTTCTCCTGGGATACTGTGGGACGGTCAATCTGGATTGCGGTAACGTGGGACTATTCCCATGTCTACGTATTTTACCCATGGTTTTGATTAAAAATACGGGTTTCTGTAATTGACCGCCCCACAGTATCCCATTATGGTACAGAAACCCGCATCATTAATCAATAGCATGTCCAGTACCCGTAGACATGGGAATTTTCTCAAAATACCCTAATCAAGATTGACAGTCCCGCAGTATCCCATTAGTGCAAAAACCCGTGTTTTTAATGAAAAGCACGGGGAATACCCATAGACATGCTTATTGTCCCAGGAAATCGTAATCAAGATTGCCAGTCCCACAGTATCCCATTACAGTGCAAAAACCCACATGCTTAATAAACAGCATGGGTAATACCCGCACACATGGGAATAGTTCCACAATATCCTAAACCAGATAGACAATCCCACAGTATCCCGTTATACTCCAGAAACCTGCATTTTGAATGAAAATCATGGGTAATACCCGCAGGCATGGAAATAGTCCCACAATATCGTAATGAAGATCCGCAGTTCCACAGTATCCTATTACAGTACAAAAACCCACATATTTAATGAACAGCATGGGTAATACCCGCACACATGGGAATAGTTCCACAATATCCTAAACCAGATAGACAATCCCACAGTATCCCGTTATACTCCAGAAACCTGCATTTTGAATGAAAATCATGGGTAATACCCATAGACATGGAAATAGTCCCACAATATCGTAATGAAGATCCGCAGTTCCACAGTATCCCATTACAGTGCAGAAACCCGCATATCTAATGAAGCGCATGGGCAATATCCGTACACATGGGAATAGTCCCAGAATATCGCAATCCATATACACAGTCCCACAGTATCCCATTACAATGCAGAAACCCATGTTTTTAATAAAAGCATATGTAATATCTATAGACATAGAAATAGTGCCACAATATCACAATCCAGATTGGTAGTCCCACAGTATCCCATTACAATGCAGAAACCCACATTTTTAATGAAAACCATGGGCAATACTCGTACTATGGGATTAGTGCCACAACACCGTAATCCAGATTGACAGTCCCAAAGTATCCAGTTATGGTGCAGAAACCCACAATATTAGTGAAAAGCATGTGCAATATGCGTACACACGGGAATTGTCCCAAAATACACACAAAAAAAGTCATGTAGCCCACACATACTCACTTGGATTAAGAGGGGATACCACCCGTCGCGACCCCATGTATTTTCTACGGAGCAAACTTTTCCATTTTTCTCGATAAATAGTCGTCCGGTCTTCACAATATCGGTCTCATTTGATAGCTTATAACAATTATGAGAAAATGGATTTTTCAAATTTCCAATTTTCGCTTGGATTTTTCGTTGAGACTTTGTAGAACGTGTGGAAAATAGCCAAAAATTGACCTTGGACTTCTGAAACGAATAGCAGAAAAAGAAATCATCCTAGGCGACATTTGCTCAATCCATTTTCTTCTAAAATGTGTCCTGAACGTTTTCGTACCAATATGTCGCGTGTAAGGTGAGCCGTTCTTGAGATAAATGAAAATATCTTAGGGTACGTACAGCGCTTCCTCGGGACAACTTTATCTGCCGCCCGGTGCTGCCACGACGCGGGCTTTACGTCCAGAAGGTATTTATCCGCTAAGTGTGACCCTTATTTCAGCATACTATCCGAGTTTCCCTTTCCCAGGAAAAAAAAAGGAAGGGCGCTAAGCTCCACTACAGCGGGGCTATTCTTTTTCCTGCTGTGTGGCTTACCGCACCGGCCTTTGAGAAGCGGGTACAAGTGGGCATGTAATGACTCAGCATGCTATTCTCGGTATTGGGCACGTCCTTGCAGTTCGGACTGTCCCGTCGATTCGCTTGGTTCCTGTGTGCGTGTGTGTTCCGAACATCTGGAAGCGTCGAAAAATATGTTTGGCGCGTGACGAGCGACGATGATGAGCTGAGCAACTGAAAATTCGGCACCTGCCAAAATTATGATGATAATAAATACTAGTGAGATAAGCACAACATCCCCATTGTCTTGCGACCTCCCAAATAGAACAAACGCGTTTCTTTATTTGTTTATTTATTTATGCTGTTGTATGAGCCGTTCCAGTTGCGCTGGTTGCGTACTCTGTGTTCTGCGTCTGCAATTGATAAGCGAAGCTCTATGTTCTTAGTGTAATTTTGTTGTAATGTGCTCCGTGTACAGTATCGTTATAGCCCTATTTATTAAAGTCAGTTACCTGGCTATCTGGGCCAAGGGCTATCTCCTGACCCAGTAAACACCGAAACGATAGAATAAAAGACTGAGAAGCTGAGCAGCGCGACTCGGGTCATGCCTGCTGTCAAACAGGTGTTATTCTTATTTGCCCCGAAGCAATGTCTTCAAGCTCTGGCACGAGGACAGTCGCTGGTTCAAAAAGGAAAACCAGAGAGAGAGAGAGAGAGAGAGAGAGAGAGAGAATATGCCGTTGTTTCAACCGCACAAGCATCATAAGGAGAATGAAATGCGAGCGGAACTTTGCGCCTTCTCGGTCGCCATGAACGATAGCGTATACGTGCTTTAGAGCGTCAAAGAAAGACGCTTGGAATTCAACAATTCGCACAATTACAACTCGTCTTGAGTCCGGTTTTGCCCTGGATACCATCAATACGTCACTTTGTCAAAGCTTACCCACATGACTCACAAGTGCTTGCCAGCCTGACAGCAATAGCAGGTTTGTTGAAGTGCAAGAAGTGCACTCTGCCTTTATAAAAAGGGACGAACCACAAGTACAAGTAGAATTGCACCCGACTGGGTTTTGGAATGGCCACATGAACAAAATTCAGCAGCCAAAGAGCGCAATTATTTTCTTTTTGTAAGCTAGAATGCATGTACCTCCGCGAAACCGTACTTTACTTTGACGCTATGCCCTCCTTTATTTTCTCACGGATGTCGGAAAGCACGTCGTCAGTTACACGGGTTTTATTTTTATTACCTCTTCGTCAACCATGGGTCTATGGATAGAGAGCCTTCACTTGAAGAGATTAAGCCATTAATTTTTATTAGCTTCTCAGTTATGAGCTTTATGCAACTGACTCACGGGTAGCTTTTCGCTGCCTTATTTGCCGAAACCAAGCTGTCAGACTTTTTTTCGTCGCTCTGTCTACTCTTTTCACTATAACATATGAAGCTGACCTATCACACCCCCAGAGATAGCATTGAAAGTGGTATTTGCTTTATAAATATCTGGAGAACGTTCACCTGCATATTATGGGAAAGAGAATGGATTGGGTTTCAGATAGCCAGGTAACTGACTTTAATAAATAGGGCTATAACGATACTGTACACGGAGCACATTACAACAAAATTACGCTAAGAACATAGAGCTTCGCTTATCAATTGCAGACATTTATTGAACGAAAAACATTGCCCATCGCTCTGACCCTTTGCTCCACATCTGTTGCAGGCTTTTGGCTTCCTCCGGTAGGTCCATTGTTGTGTGCTCTTGCCTTTTAGAGGCGTTCCGTATCGCTTCACCAAGGCCAGGGAAATTATTCCTGCAAGACAGGAAAGGCCCCGGCCCTGGGCTATATGGTAGCCGTCCCTGGCGAGCATTCCCGGCTTTGGCACCTTGTCTTTCGTGTGGACCTTGTGCTGCATGACAAACATTCCAAACGAAAACGAACGAACGGCTGGTGATACGCGTGTTACGCACGGACCAGCTGATTTTATTCTCACGTTGAGGTGCGCACATGTGAACAGTTTCTTGCGATGTCGGTCTCGGGTGTAGGAAGAAATGGTCCCAGAAAGAATAGTCCCGTAGGAATGGCCCCGGAAAAAATGATACCGGCCAGCAAGAGAGAAAAGAAAAACGGTCCAGTTGACTTTTTTCTCTCTCTCTCTCTGTCTTTGCTTCCGCTCAGAATACAACTTCACTGCATATATTTTTCTTTTCTTCTTTGTATTTTCGCGCTGATAAATTGCTATCTTAAAAAGTATTGGGTAGGGGTGTCCGAATATTATCATTTGGACTGGAGACAAACATACGGTATTATCGTTATCTTATGCGTTATACGTAATTAGAATATACGCTCGAACGCAGGGATGATATTGTTCTCTATCGCGGGTGCGCGTGATCAAGTAAAAATTAATGCCAGAACAAACGTTTAGCAAACAAGATAAACGCTAAGAAATAAAAGTAACAAATAATCGTACTTATGATAAATAAATATAGATAATAGTAGAATAAATACGAGCGAGAATAAATACACAAGTCATACTCTCGTGTAAAATTTGTACACAAAAGGAGGTGTTCAGTCAAAAGTGGCGTTCAGTCAAACGTCTTGAACAAAACCGCATTCAACTGAGCAGCATTCGGTCAAATTCGGTGAGGGTATTGCAAACGAACATTGCATAGCATAAGTACAGCCCCACTGATGCCAACACAAAATAAATTATTTCGCCATCGTGAACCGTTTTCTACTCTTTCAGCCGGGAGATTTTGGTGAAGCAGCAAAACGATACACAAGTAGGGTTACCACTTTTCGTAGTGAAAAATACCGGCTGAGGGAGAGGGGGGTGGAATAGAGGGAAAGGCTTGCGGGAAAGGGAAGTGGGTGAGGGGTGGAAGAGCACACACCGAAACGAGAGAGAGAGAGAGCTCAAGACAATACCAGGAGACGTGTTCCTGTGTGTAACAATAATAATAATAATAAGGAATAACTAAGGAAACAACTGGTGACTGCGCGGAGTTGGGTCTGTGCTCCAGATTTATTCAAGCTGTATAGTGGAATGTTGTAGAGAAAATCACGCAAAAGCCCCGATGAAAGGTCTTGAGCCACAAATATTGGCAAAAGGCTGCCTGTATCACCTTCCTACCGGCAACCAGCAGAGCGAGCAAATAACCGGCCATGCCGGTATAATACCGGCCCGGTGGCAACCCTATACACAAGTCGAACAGAGTGCAAACCAAGGAAGCAGCCGACAGACACATGAACAGATGCGTTTGTTCCCCAAAGCTGCGTTCTCCTCAAGAACCCCTCTTTTCTTAGGAGATTAACCGCGCATTCCGAGCGAAGTCAGGGCCAACAAAAACAACAGGGTCACGCATGCTGTGGGGACTACATGCCCCTGAGCTGTATCGCGCGCTTCTTGAACAACAGCACTAGTTACAGCACTCGGCGCCCCTAGCGCCACCTCGTGGCTGGGTAGATCCCGGCGCCATCTGGTGCCCAGAAACGACGAAACGGCGCGGGTGACATCCCCTCTTAAATTGCATGAGAAACGGATTAAATTATGTGAAATGAGGATTAAAATAATGAAAGGAGGATGGATTAATTCCGATGGCAAATGGAATAAATCTCATGGTATAAGGATTAAAATGTACGGCAAGAGGATTAATAACGCCGGAAAAAGCTGTAGTTACAGACAATAGTTACATTTTTTGTAACTATTTACTGTAACTAAGTTACTTCCCAAGACTGCGTGGAACTTAGGATGGCTTAGGCGCACGAATAAACAATCCGATAAACATATATACATTTAATTTTGTTTCAAACGGTTCAATATACTTCATTGAGTGTGCCTCATGATACACGGAACCCATGATGCGTGATATAGGGGACGTCCGCTTTCCTTGTGGTCACGGCTATAGGACTTATCGCACACAACTGGCCTTGTCTAAATGCGATTGTGTGTCCTTCTTCTAGGTCTAGGAAAGTCGACTAGACTTTCTCCCAGGCAACTCTGTGAACAATAGTTAATATGTTCGTTCTCCATCCTTATGTGTTCCACGATGCTTCAAGGAAAGACAGAATCAGCGACAGAATTAGCGATATTTTAAATTTGTAAACCAAAACCAGCTGGTACATGTTGAATGAGTGCGCGAGACAAAAGTATCCTGCATAATGTCCACACCCTATCCGTAGACCACAGTCCATCTGAATATAGTCCGATTGCCGGGAGTAGACATCTTTAATAATTTGAACCGCACCGGCTTTCAAAAAACATAACAAAATACAGTTAACGTTTCGGGTCCCATTCGAGTCCCATTATCAGAATGACGCTGTCCTGGTCGTCACCGGGTATTTACGTAGAAGAGGAGCGTAGCATTCTGGGAGGGGGCCTGGTTGTCGATTGATAGCTTCTTTTGTTTTCTTTATGTGCCATGACTCCAGCTATCTCCTCACCCCCATTTGTTCTCTTTCGCCAGAATGCATGGATTGTCCAGGTCTAACACGTGCGCTGTTTTGCGCGCGTGTTCACACAGTTCTGTGGGGTTTGTTGCTGATTTCTCTTTCTTGTGTTCCTTCATTCTTGTTCGTGTCTTCCTTCCTGTTTCTCCGATGTACACGGCAGGGCAATCTTGACAAGATACCTTGTATACAACGCCTCGTTCTTCTTCCGGTGGCGTTCTGTCCTTGGGATGGCTTAGTACGTTCCTCAGCGTTGTCGTGGGCTTAAATGCAGTTTTAATGTTCACCTGGGAGAGCACCCATCTAATTGGTTCTGACACACCCTTCAGGTAGGGGATGGTAACGTACATGGGTCTTTCTTGACTACTTTCCGCCTTATTTGTTCCCTGCTTTCAAGTGCCATGAAGATCCCTTCAGATCATCAGACAAGACATGAAGAAATAACAAAGGCCAAAGCGGATCTACGAAGAAGGGCATACCCCGAGCATTTTATCTGTGATACATACCGCCGAATGATGAATACACGCCGGGAACAGGCGGAAAGTAGTCAAGAAAGACCCATGTATGTTACCATCCCCTACCTGAAGGGTGTGTCAGAACCAATTAGACGGGTGCTCTGCCAGGTGAACATTAAAACTGCATTTAAGCCCACGACAATGCTGAGGAACGTACTAAGCCACCCCAAGGACAGAACGCCACCGGAAGAAGAACGAGGCGTTGTATACAAGGTATCTTGTCAAGATTGCCCTGCCGTGTACATCGGAGAAACAGGAAGGAAGACACGAACAAGAATGAAGGAACACAAGAAAGATATCGAGAAGTCAGCAACAAACCCCACAGAACTGTGTGAACACGCGCGCAAAACAGGGCACGTGTTAGACCTGGACAACCCATGCATTCTGGCGAAAGAGAACAAATGGGGGTGAGGAGATAGCTGGAGTCATGGCACATAAAGAAAACAAAAGAAGCTATCAATCGACAACCAGGCCCCCTCCCAGAACGCTACGCTCCTCTTCTACATAAATACCCGGTGACGACCAGGACAGCGTCATTCTGATGATGGGACTCGAATGGGACCCGAAACGTTAACTGTATTTTGTTTTGTTTGTTGAAAGCCGGTGCGGTTCAAACTGTTAAAGACCACAGTCCATACGAAATGGATTTAGCTGTGAAAAATCTTTCAGCAGTGACGTCAACTCCGGCTGCTCATGAGCGGCGCCGTGAGATCACAATGTACTTGGTCATTCCTTGACGCATTGTACTCCACGCTACCCTTCAAGGCTTTCACTTCAGGCCCCTTCAGGCTTTCCCGTCACTTCACGTCCCTTATGCATTGACTGCGGCTCAGCGACGCCTCCCTTTGTTGCGGTATAATTTGGGTCCCAGCAACACATCGCTATGCACAACCTGCACTGTCGTAGCTACCACTGGGTACAACCTCATGAGCTGCCGACGCGCGCCATCAGACCGTTCAGCATATCCAAGACTCTTTGACTTCGGCGCAATCCCTCACACCACCGGTGATCTCTTTGGTTATGACTTTTCTAACCGCCACAGCCCTGCCGGACGAACTGCAAGCCTTTGCCCTGCCCCTGCCTACATTCGTGTGAGGAAACTTACACACACTGGCTTAAAGCAACAATGAAACAAAATTTAATATTACGTTTCCATGCCTGTTCGGACGTCATCATCAGAATGAAACAAGAACGGTACGCCATCGGAGTTCTACTTATAGCTTGGTTATGACCTTTTAGCAATCAGGTAGTGGCCTTTGTGACTGTTACATGCGTTATCATCACGGTGAATGTGCCAAGATTCCAAAAATTTTCTTACCCCCCTCCCCCCATCTATGCCCGTGTGCCACAGTCTTATCATTGTGAAAGTCAAGAGAATGACCTGTTTTTAGCATGTGCTGGACAAGTTCTGTGCGTCGATTCACTGCCGGCGGTTTTGATATCTGTTGCTGATGTTTTTCAGTCTCGTGGCTTTCTTTCATCCAGTTTCTCCCACGTTGCAGGCACTGCATTGTTCACATTCCAACCTGTATACAACACCAGATTCTTCCATACTAGGATAAAAATAGCCGGAGCTCTTTGGCAGCACGTATAGCATATGTTTGTAAGTCAAACGTCGCCATGCCAGTACTGGACAGCTGTTTCGGCCTTCTTCCAAATTCTTCCATGTTTTTTTTTCTCATGTTAGCGCCCCGAAGCAACTGTGGCTATGAGCAGCGTACAGACGTGGACAGATGGAGAGAGGACAGCAGGAAGGAGTGGGGGACAGGCTTGTTCGTATGTGTCCTGGACCGACTTCAGGGGGAACTGTGCCAACATTCGCCCGGAAAGTTTTCGGAAAACCCAAGGAAAATCTCAGACAGCACAACCGGTGACAGGATTCGAACCCGCGTCACCTCCCAGTCTCGGCGTGGAAAGCAATCACCCTAACCACTATGCCATGAGAGCTGGTAGGTTCTTCCATGTGGGACACAGGGTCTTTGGGGTGGCATAAATTATAGTGTTTTGATGGGTTTAAAAGCTGTGTGTATGCCAAGTGGTGTTAAAATTATTCGCACAACTTCTGATGGGCCCCGAACATAGAGGACGCATACAATGTTTTCAGGAGTGGGATTCTTCTCATGAACACTAGACATCCTAGAAATGATACTTTTGACGAAATCGACAGGGTAATGGTTCTTGGTGGTGATGTCACTTGATAGCTTACGTTCGGTTTCTCTTGCTTTGCGAGTGCTTGAAACATCCAGATGTTTGTAAAGGCTTCTGCCAACAGCACGTTTGTGTCCAGGTGCGTGGTACGAATACTGCCACCCCAAAGACTCTGTGCCCCACATTTAAAAATCTGGTGTTGTATACAGGTTGGAATGTGAACCATGCAGTGCCTGCTACGTGGGAGAAACTGGACGAAAGAAAGCCACGAGACTGAAAGAACATCAGCAAGAGATATCAAAACCAGCGGCAGTAAATCACCGCACAGAACTTGTCAAGCGCGTGCTAAAAACAGGTAATTCTTTTGACTTTCACAATGGAATGACCGCGGCACAGGAGCATAGTTGGGGGGTAAGAAAATTTTTCGAATCTTCCCAAGCAGCACAATGTACTGAAAGTCGAGTGCAATAGGGGTGGACGGTATGTGTCTTATCAATGTTCCTTAGTTTCAAGAGTCTGTTCAAGGTCTTCCACCTACCCCTCCACCCCTATTGCACTCGACTTTCAGTACATTGTGCTGCTTGGGTTGGCATATTCACCGTGATGACAACGCATGTAACAGTCACAAAAGGACACTATCTGATTGCTACAACGTTATGACTAAGCTATAAGTAGAACTTGATGACGTACCGTTCTCGTTTCATTCTGATGATGACGCCCGAACAGGCATCGAAATGTAATATTAAATTTTGTTTCATTGTTGCCTTAAGCCAGTGCTTCCTCATGGTGTCCCCTGGCTTCTGGTCTATCGTCTACATTCGTGTGCGTATCATGCGAACTGGTTAAGTCACATCAACTGACATGCACTGCAAGGGGAAGCATCCCATGGCATCTGCATCATCCGATTTAGTCCATTTAAGCGTTCCACATCTACCAGAGACAAGTCTTCAGGTCTATTTACAAGTGGAAGAATTGCTTCTCCCGGAAAATATACAACTACATCTAACGCTGCAGAAACATTGATAAAAATCAGAAGAATAAGTATTTTGCGTCTCAAACGGGGTGGTGAGGGTGGGGGGCTGCTAACATCACCTGATAGCTTTACAGGCTACATCAGGTTTACCTAATTTGCCCTGAGAATCTTCATAGCCTTTCCCTAAAGTGCTCCATCCCACAAGTGCATTCAGCAGTAGGCCCACAAGAGTTTTATGTGCAGGGCAACACCCGTTCTCAAATCTGATTTCTAGTAATGTCAGCGTTACAGATATTTCTCATCGTCAAAGTCGTGCAAGCTAACACAGCAAAAGGCAACAATAGAAACACGCAGCGCATTTAGCATTCCCACACTAGGGAAGATATGCCGTCATGCGCGCCGAAAATGTCTTTATGGTGAGGAATGCAATTATAGCTAATCCTCAGCCCACTATATGCCCGACGTCTGCTCATAAGATTCGTGCACTTTCCATGGAAATATGTTTCTATTCCGATGTGCTCCTGGCTGTCACTAATTCTGGCTCTACTTCGTTTATGTAATGGGCTGCGCTTGCCTTAATGCAATCAAATATTCACGATCTCTCTTCAGTTGGTCTCTTTCGCTACATGAGGCCGAAAAATCAGGTCCATTAGATTAACTTCTTCACCTGGGTGTTCGTGAGCCTTCCTAATCGGCTAACTCGACTAGAGCACTGCACGGGCCGCATTCTTAGGCCTTTAAGCTTTCTCGCCACAAGCCCTGCCCGACCCCGATAAATTTAGAGGCTGCCCAGCTCGACCCAGCCCGGCCCAGTATATCCGGCTCTAAAATTTTCCCGTGGCTAACTAACAGAGGGGTAACACAAGCTCGAGCCCGACCTAGGTCCGGCAATGTACGGGCCTGGGCCCATAATGGTCAAACCCGAGCCCGGCCCAGGCCCGCAAAAAGAAGGCTGTACCCGGCCCACATGTCGGGCCTGGCTCGGTTTTTCGGGTAAGCCCGTGTCCGTGCAGTGCTCTAGACTCGACACTTTGTATCTGTCATACACAGGCTTTGTTTCGGCGTGACCGTCAACCCCCGTTTCGAGCACTGGCTATGGGAGGTCCTCGGTATTCCTGGTTGCGAAATTCCCGATCTCGAAATGCACAGTGTCGAAACAAAGACGAAGCTCGATTGCTTCGTGAGATGATATGGCATGTTTAAAAATATCCGATATCGCTAATTAACCTCTCAGCGTCAGAAGTTTTCGATGTCTGTCGAAGTCGTTTTAGCGAATGAAAGCCACAATTCGCATGATGAATGGGAAAGTCAGGCAATGATATGTAAGAGTAGAATATATGCCAGAATAAAAGCGTAAATGAGGAGTGTAATAGTTCCTATGTTTACGCTCAGTTAGAGTATCATTTACGCTCTTTCGTGTGTAACGGGAGCCTTGGCCGGTAAAGTACGTAGACTGGGATGAGTAAGGCGGGATGATGAGAGTAAAGACGAGCCATTGAGACCCCTATCAGGCAGGATAGAAGACCCATGCCGTAAAGCCGTAGCGAGAGAGGGCATGTAATATATTAATAACCCTTTATGAGGTTAAAGCAATGACAATGAGGAAAGTGACAGTATAAATGCTGTCGTTTCTGTAGAGCATTCGTTCGTATATATGGAGCGTCTGTTGGGGATAATCTGCTTTAAAAAACGGGGCTATCGGATAGTAATGTTGAGCAGTTGTTCCTGCGAGCCAATAATACTCTTAGTGAATGCCATTTCCAACTTCATGCTCTTCGTATTTTTTGATAGCGAATTCCAACTGTGGCATCAAAGTACCTTGAAAGTAACGAGCTACTTTAGGAGTATTTACTACTCCATCTTAAATACTTTTCAGGATTGGATATCTAGTACTCTACTCAGTTACTTCTTTGCCTGGTACTCAGTAACTTAACTTGAATACTTTTTGTGAGTATCTTGTACAAGTCTGGTAGTGAGCGACAAAACGAGTGGCAAATTCCCTCAGTTATCGTCACTGCACATCACTCATCGTGACATATTTATTCTTCTTCTTCACGTAATAATGGAGCACGGGTTCATCTGGGCATACCGAGTCCCAAACCCAGATCGTGAAGAGGAAAGGCGAACGAAGAGCTGTCGCACGGCTCATGGGGGTAAACTCGAACAGCTATTGATGCACTGTAGATATTACGCACGAGTACGCGTAGTTCACTTTTGCACTCACTAAAGTGATATGTTTGAATTGGGTGCTACGTCGTCGAAACAGGAAAATATCTGACTAAGATGAGCAAAGCCGCCTTTCGTCAATTTTCGTGCGCCAGCGCCGGGAAGCAAAGCATGAGCCCTTTCATTCAAAGTGCAAATAAAGGAATTCCAACAGAAAAAAGAAAAACTACTATGAGGACGACAGAGGAATTGCGAGGTTGTATGGTTTAGTTATTGACATTCTCTGAAGTGGGGACAAAGACGCAGAACTGAAAGACTCAAATCCTGCAATGCATCTCGATTCAACAATGCTTAGAAAAGTCGCTTCCTATGCTGTCGGTATACGACCGCATTATGGGCGCAATGGTCCCTTTGGAATGGAATGTAACCATGAGAACTCGTCATGATGGGTGTTTCTTTTTGCTTTATAGATTGTGCAGGCCGATAAGAAGCGAGTCGCAAGGCATTTGAGCTGCTGGAGTTCATAATGGACCAGCTGTCCTCCAGTTGTTTGGGAAGTAGCAATATTTCTGCGCCTTTAATGGGCGCTGAACGTTCAAAGCTGTTCTAATATCTATCTATCTGTTTCTGCGTATCAGCGGTGTATTGTAAGGTATTGCATGCGTAAGCATAATTTCAAAAATAACAATCGTTTCGCTATCGATTCAAACATAATTATTTTAATTTGAAGCAGGTTGATACGCTATCTCTCCGGTGGGAAGTCCCCTCGTAACGTTCTCCCATTGCAGGGTGCAGCTCGTTGCACAGCGATTCACCGAGTTGTCTCCTACCAGAACAGCGCAGTAGCTTGGATCATATAAAAGCCAGGGGTGACCTTCGATGTTTTCAGCGGTCGGAGAACGGAAGTGGGCTCCAAACCATTAAATAGCAAATTCTTAATTTTTCCGTCGTGTGCCGTTCTTATTGCGATCTACTAAATGCAGGTATGCTGCAGTGTTTGTGAGTACTTTTATAATGGGTTAGCGTGTTCGGTTTGTCTATGATCCAACCTTGAGCTTCTCCATTCGGCATTTACTCATCAGTCGTCGTTTGTGCTTGCGCATAGAATTCTGTTCTGATGTTCATACCCGCCTACAGCAGGGATGCATATTCAACTGTACACTCAATTTTTTTACATCCTTTAGGGTGTATTAAGGGTGTAATCCAAAAGTGCGATAACTCACCCCCTTTAGGGTGTTATATTACACCCTAAAGGGAGTGAGTTATCGGACTTTTGGATTACACCCTTAATACACCCTAAAGGGTGTAAAAAAATTAGGAGTGTACACTCAGAACTCCCACCTGTTACAAGTCACTTGTACAAAGGACGTCCATGGTATGGCTTCTCGTACGTCCTCAAGAAGCACATTGACAATAACGAGGGTGAAGCTGCCCAAACCTTTACACGAATTAAGATGTCAGCACGGGTTGTTTGATCAGCGTCATTTCATCTTGGTTCTATACAAGCTCTACCTGCGAACAGTACCTGCGAACAATTATGTAATCCATCTTGACCAACAAATACTCTCACATCTGAATTTCCGACGGCCTGCAACTTCTGCTAATGCATTAGCTCGGTTCACACATCGATATAGAGGACTAACACTGTGAGATAGTTGGTGACTTTGAAACGTGACAAACAACTTCAGACAAAGGACGGAGAGAGTAACAGTGTTGTCTCTGGTTTCATCTATCCGTCACTGTCTGAATTCGATCTGATCTTTGTCATGTTTCGCTACAGAAGATATCGTATTAGTAAGTATTCGCACGCACTCTGCCTTCAGTTAAAGGGGCTACACTCTTAATTTTTTTACACCCTTTAGGGTGTAATAAGGGTGTAATCCCAAAGTACGATAACTCACTCCCTTTAGGGTGTAATATAACACCCTTTTCAACCGCCTACAACCTCAAAAAAGGGTGTAATTTGATACTTCAAAAACACCCTTTAGGGTGTAATCCAAAAGTGCTATAACTCACTCCCTTTAGGGTGTAATTTAACACCCCTGGTAATATTACACCCTTCAAAAAGGTGTTGTCAAGTAATACATGTGCTACTTGAGAGATAGATGCTATAGTTCTCACAAATGCCAGCAGCCAGAAACTGTGAATCTATGTATATGTACGCAGTCCAATAAATGAGGAGTTGAATTACTCATACATAATTCAGTATATCAAAGTGTGCCAAAGCTTAATGTGCCCTCAAGGAGCAGCGAAAGAGCGAGCAAGGAGAAGCGGCTTTTTCGCTTCACAGGTTTTCTTGAATGCTCTGAAAAAAAAAAGTCATATTCAGCTGGACATGTACTGCTGGCGACATACTGTCTGTCATTTGGGTTTCATGGTTTCGCTGCTTGCTGCGGCATGCTGCAGGCAGTGAGTAATAAACTGGCACAGCAGATTTTTTCCGACCTGCCTGCTGCTTACTACTTGCAACGACTCCTCACAGAAGCTGCAGAATGCTGTGAAAGCCCGAAACCCAAACTTCAGACAAGTACGTCCCAAATAGGTACAATGTACATTCTAAACCCATTGACGGATAGGTGCCGCCTGATCAACTGGTACATTTCACAAAAAGTGCACCAGATGACTTCAAGAGGAAGCCTGCGAAAGCTGTAGGTGCCCTGTGCCCCCTGAGACAACTGGTACGACATCGCTGCTGACGTCGGGAGCCACAGTGTACCGGCCGTAATGAAGGAATACTTGTACCAACTAATACGCGAGACACATTATGCCCTTCAAGTTCTCTAACAGAAAATGATCTCCAGGCTTCGGGGAAAAAAGAAAAAAGAAGAAGAAAATAGGGGAAAAAATCCACCAAGGACATTGAACTTGAAACACCAAATTTTATTGGCGTGCACATACCTTTAAATTTCATCCAGTACATCATCGTTGGCTGAATGGAAAGCATACACAGTTCACTAATCCCAACACACACATATGAAGCACACGTTGCATGGACACAACCCCTCCGATGCACCAGGCTGGCACTGCAAAGCTCAACCAAGGCCATCCTTAGTGACGAACACGACAGTTCCCCAAACGAAATGGCCGACGAATAATTGTCCGAGCATGTGGCACCAGACCCCTCTTGGATGTGAGAAGCAGTTGCAGTTTTGCACGCATATGCGTGACCGTTGACACAGGACACTACCTGTAAAGAAACCGAAGTGAACATCACGCTGGTATTGTTCAAACGTTAATGCTAGAATATTACAGCTTTTTGTAACTCACGTCCTTGCAGTCGATACAGTCCCACGTTCACCTGTAACGAAAGAATACAATTAGCCTCTCTTGTAATATAAATCGTCGCTTCACCGATCCACTCCTGCCGCCATTTGCAATGTGTCCATCGTCTGCAACAGAACGAGTGTTAAACACAAGTAAAACGCAGGCGTCGTACGTTGCATCACAGCCAGGTTGACTTACCTTAAGCAAATATTAAACTTGTAATTAGAAAGCAAGGTTGTCGTCCTTTCAAAGGCGAGGTTGCAGCGCACATAACAGGCACGAACGCAGCGACGAATGCACTGCGGTAGAATACGCGGTGCCACGTCACTCCTCACGGGCGGAGCGCGGAACAACGTAGTACGCTCCAGCGAAGGCACACATATTCAGCCGGCACACGGATTATTCGACAAGCACACGAGTATACGGCTCAGGAGGCACACATATTATTCAGCGGGGCACACATATTTGTCGATAGGGATCGTTGAACTTGCTATTTGATAGCTGCTACGGCTGCTTCCAGACGGTTACGGCTGTGTACCGGCTGTACTTTCTGAGGGAACTTTTTTAACCGGCACATGTTCGTCACAGGATTTAGAGTATAGACTCAACATTTCTGCTGAGGTGCCCTATTGTATGCATCTGTAGGTAACATGAAGCATATCATTGTGCTTTCAAAAGAAATACAGTTCATGTAAAAGCTCTATGCCCGGTACACCCATTTTACGCCTCTTTTACACCCGAGCTCAGTGGACATTGTAAATAAGGTGTTACGTTATTACTACACCCATTTAACACCCCTCATCCCAGCATGTTTCTTCGAGCTGGTGTAATTTGGGAGTAAAAATTAGTTTACACCCCAGTTACACCCGGATTACACCCTAAAGGGTGTTATAAATTTAAGAGTGTATTGTATTCTTCCCGGTCGATTCCGAAACTATAGTGCCGTTTTACTCCGTGTTCATCACTGGTAATAACGCCCAAAATCCGATGCGGATTGGCGGCGTTGCTCCTGTGCAATTTGACGTTACACATGACAAGAGCAATTAGCGACATATACAGGGTGTGCACGCTAAGTGTGAACAGATCTTTTAAAAATATATATAACACTTTTTCCAAGATGAAATCAATTGCAATATAGCATATGCTAAAGGGCACTCATTAGCAGGGCATTAGCAAAGTCCAAAGGCAATGTCTTAATTAACTTTCATTAATTAACTTTTTAATTATAAAAGCTACAAAGTTGTACCAATGAGAACATCTGTTCCTTTCGGTCACCTGATATCGTAGCCGTTTTCAGAACAAAAATCCGTTCCAAAGATCGCCCGCAAAAAATTCGTGAAGGAACGCCATTTTTTTCTTTATTTTGTTCATTGCGCTTCTTAGAAGACGCCCCTCACTCATCCTGAAGATGTCATTGCGGGACAGCAGTCACATCCTGGAAATATCCCCACATTATCCTCAATTTCTTAGAAAAGTGTTAGAATGAGACTCCAGAGATGGTCCTAGGGAGAACATCTGGGGACAAGACTGGGATACTCTCAGGAGCACTATAGGATCATGTAAAATCCTCCAGTAGATCTTTCATTTCTCACTTGTTAGAAGTGAGCAGACGTTTACAGTGGAAACGGACTCTCTCTCTCTTTCATGCAGTTTTCAACCTCGGCCACCAGCTTGTCATTTACCGTCTCTCACTTTTGATTCTTTTTCGTTGACGAACGATGGATGGTATAAAAAGCAAAAAAATATAAAAGGTCGTGTGCCAGTAAGTGTAAGACTAAGACAGCCGACTTTGAAAGGAATATCCAAGAGTGGCATTTCCTTTCGCAGATAAAACATATACTATATATTGCTTGACTTGCGAATTCCCGCATGTGCGAGACTCCTCCTAGCATCTCAGTCAAAACGAAGGGGGAGGTAACTAAGTTTAATGCAATTTCATGTATAAGCAACACACCAGTGACTAATTCCTTGGAGTATAAGGATACAACCAACGTAATGTCCGTGTTTCCTACTTAGTTGATTTAAAACATCCACCGAAAGTCAAGCATGCGCTGTAATATGCCCTCACGTTTCTGTACCTCCCATGGAAATGCTCCGTGCAGCATCCCGTCGCTTGTTTTTTTTTTCTTTGTGGGTGAGATATGTTTATTAAGAAAAAAAGAAAGGAAAGGCTAGCCAGGCAAAGAGTTGGCTTGTTATTCAAAAAAAAAAAAATGAAAGAAGAAAAAAAACGGAAAAGAAGAAAAAGAAAGAAAGAAACGAAAAGGAAAGCAAGGAAGAATTGTTTCTATTATTGTCTACTATCTATCTAACTATTGTTTCGCGCCCGCATGTATGTGTCCCGTGTTTTGTCATTCGTTGGATAATTATTGACCGATGAATAATATTGATTTCTGTTGTTTTGAAGACACTCTGGGTGCTTACACGCGACGCTCATTGTGAGAATGACAAATGTTACTGTGTGTGTCCATTTGTAGAGCTGGAATCCCACTTGACAAGTAAATTCTTTGTGATTACCTTTTCATGTGACTCGCGTGATGAAGTGATGAACGAATGCGTGAAATATTGGTTTAAAAAATAAGATCTATCGCGTTTTTAATAGAGTTGCCTGTTGTTGCTTGATAGCATGTGCGTTTGCCATGCTTGTAGCTGTGAACAAGCTTACATTTCTTGGAAACATGCAGAGTATGTCGTCCTATTATACTGTTCAACAGTTTTCTGATAGTAGAAAATGACGTGTTTATTAGCGTGTGTTTTGTCATGGTTGTCAGTATGCAGTTTGCTATTTGAGCAGGAATGCGTGTAAGTTCTTATTTTTGACTGCTCACTCAATGTGTGAGCCTTCGTTTTTCACTTAGTCTACAGAGAAGAAATCCGTGCAGCTTGGTCCTGCTCAGTAGTGTTCTGTCAGGAGAAATGGGTTTTGTTTGTCAGTTGATAGTTGTTGCTGTGTGTTTTGTCATGCTTGTCAGTATAAGAAATAATTTCACTTTGCTCAATAACTATTATGCTGATAAAGCAAGCTGTGGTAAATTTTTGCAATTATGGGTATTTGCCATTTGAGCGAAATGCTGTTATCTGAGCGCAGGGTAGAAATTTCTATAAAGCACATCTCCATCTTTTCACCCTCAGTGATACTTCGTAAACTGATTAATGATTCTGGGTGTGAGTCTGCTTCCCTGCATGACAGGACGCGGTTCCACTTTCAAGGTATATAGCAGGCAGAAATGGGAAGTGGGAAGAACTTGGAGGCCTTGATTGCTAGCAATCTACTGTAGAAGTGTTTTTTGTTTTCATACATGGAATTGTTTTCCGCGTTTTTCGCTCATTCCTCCCAAATTGCGAATTTAAGTTCCCGCGAATAATTTTGGCCATATGAGGGCGAAAATCGTGCAGCGGTCAACGCTATGCTGTGACTATCTTGACCCTTTGTGCTCCATACAGCGTAGGTAGTTTAAGCAAGCCGCAGAAGACTGTTTTATCCCATCAGGCAAGTTGTAAAGAAACGAAAATTGATCACGTTTTTATTACTCCTACAAATGCCATCCCACTGTATGCCTTTCCCCACCTTCTCAAAATCAGCTTGTATGACAGTATGACATCTCAACCGCACTGTTCACTGCCGTGAGTGATAGTGAACGAAAACTGCTAAAATGACTGCGCTGACCTGCACACGGCCAGTACTATGGCCTCGTGCAGGGTACCTAAAGGCCATTGTATGGGGCTTTCCTCCCATATATGTGAGGAGCGGAAAATGATTGACCTGGAACGCCGCCATTTACGTTAACAACGCATATCTTGATACGTGCTGAGATAGGCACGAGTATTGACCACGGCACGATAGGCCAGAACAGAGCACCTCTAGAAAACTGTGTCACGCATTTAAGTTTCTCGCGAATCACTCCTCCAACTAGTTATGTTCGAAAACGAGAAAATATTTTCCACACAGAAAAAAAAAAAAAAAAAAACACTCCTACATTAAGTAATGGCACAATTATTTCATGAAGCTGGTGCAGCAGTTTACCCAAACAGTAGGATTTTACTTCTAAAAGATTATTAACTAAAAGTAGTAAAAGTGCTTTTTGGTAAGTGTGTTTAGTAAGTCTATGAGCTTGGGGTAAATGTGTGCATCCGCTAACCTCTCTTGTGTTTTCCGTAATGAGTGAATATAATTTTATGGCTCCTAAAATTATAGTTGTGCTTTATAATGATTGAGTGGAGTAAGGGCATTTTATAATAATTTTTCTGAATATTAATGCGAGAGCGAAAATTATAAATAGTAGGATATAGAAAATAATCTAGTGACATAAACAACATAATCCTTCATATGGATGCCTCCTGCCTAGAGCACGTTCCTCGGTCGCGTGCTGAATTTGGTGATCGCAAAGTCAGGTGCGGCCTCAGACAATGAGAATGTGAGCATAGACAGAAAAGGTTGTGTCTCACACATTACATAAGCCTAGGGTCCCACTTATTATTATATTCACTTATTATTGCTGTGGTAGTCAGTTAATACGTTCTTAAACTGTTTTTCTAAAGTGCAACGCAAGAGTGAAAATCATTAATACAGTCGACCCCCGTTTATCCGGACGGTGCCGTTCCCGGCGAAATCGTCCGGATACCGGGGCATCCTGATAAATGAAACGACCGAATAGAAACGTCCTACACAGCAAGGTTTAATTAAAACACAGAAATCTCGTCCATGACAGCTGTTACATAGTAGTGTACGCACTCGATTCCTGCAAACTTTTGCTAATTGGATAGAGTTGAGCCACGCTGTTGCGCTGCTCGAAGAATGTCAGTACGGACGCAAAATGTCAACGTCGGAGCCTTGTTTCTCACTGGCGTCATCGGCACCGTCTTCCTGCACATTATCGGAGGCAACAGCAGCAATCACACCGTCATCAGTCATAGCTGCACACGCGTCATCATCCTTATCAACGTCAACGTAGTCAGAAACCTACGGCAGTCGCAGTGAGCCTCTGCATCAGGGATCGCAGCTCAGCTAGGGGAATGCCTTCATTGGCCAACGGGCCGTGAGCAGCAGGCCCTCGGCTTGGAGTTTTCCCCCTAGAACCGGACAGTTGCTCGAGATATTTCCAAATGACTCGACTGGTCAACGTGAGCCAACGTACGCAAATAGAAAAGGGGGTCATCGTGCACGGTTGTCTCCCCTACGAAGGAATCTAGGTCCCTGACGTGTGACTGGAATAACCCCAGCACAGCGAAAAGGGTGGCGAAGCGGAGTCAGCGTCTTCTCTTACTCACGTTAGTCCGGATAGCTGAAGCTGGATTACAAGAATTTTCCACTTTCGTTCCTTGGAATTCTTGTCCGAGTCCGGAAGCTGAAGTCCGGATAAACGAGAACAAAATACATGGAGGAAAATCCGTTCCCGTGCCCTTTGTCCGGATACCGCGGGATCCGGATAAATGAAGTCCGGATAAACGGGGGTCGACTGTAGTAGGATAAAGAAAATAATGTCCTGACGTAGAAAACATATTCCTTTTTATGGAGGCCTCCAGTCAAGAGCGTGTTCCTTCGTTGTTCATGAACTTTGGAGCGCCGACCGTTAGGGCAGCGACTGGGAACACAGGTGCAGCCTCAGATAGGAAGTGATGATGTCATGCAGTGGTGGCTTAGTGCTCCATTGTTTCAGGTGGACCTGTCCGTAGGAGTTGTGTTGACCATTGGCTGTTAGTGAAGAAAAAAAGTGTGGCCTCAGACAATGGGATGACATCACGACCAATGTGCGAGACCAGTAAAAAAAAGGGCGCCAAGATTCAGTTCTCTGTTTGCCTCTCGTGGGGTACACGTGTTGCTCCTCACTGGTGGATGGTGTGCGTTGATTCTGGTGGATTTTGTGGCGAGTGGATTACAATGACGACTGTTTTTCAATAAGTGGTGTGTGTGTGTTTAGAAATAATTTGATGTTAGTGAGTATCTTTTCTACTTTCAAGTGTATTTTTCTGTAGGCCTACTCTGCAAGCAGTGCTTTCTCTGTGCTTGCTTTCCTTTGTTGATGCTTCTAGCAGTCATGCAAGCCTGTATTTCTCCTCCCGTGACAGTACTCATTGAGCAATGCGATTCCTGTCCGGATGTGTCTGGACCTGTCCCATCCCCTTAGGCCTAATTCTGTCTTATGATGCACGATTTCCTTTGTTGACGCGTCTAGCAGCTTTGTGAGTGGTTGTCTTGTATTTTTTTTTCTGTTTTGACAAGCAACATTTGTTGAAGCAGTATCATTCTTTTCTTGTCTTGATGACGATAGTGCGGCCACACCCTTGATCCGTACAAGAGTAGCGCTGGCATGATTCTTTGCAATTAAATTAGTTCACAAAGTAACCGCTACGGAAGTAGATGTGTGATTTATTCAGGAGAAAAAAAGCATCACTCTTCAGTTCTCTGCGTGGTTTTGGAATGGAGAAGACATGCCACGATGTGCTCCTCGTTATCGTTGCTCTGGTGGACAGTGTGCTGATTTGTTGTGTGCCTTGTCCTTGTTGTGAGCTAATGTTGGTGTCCCTTGTTAGCATACCTTCTTCTTTCTTCCACAAAAGTTTGCATTCCTCTGCCTCAATTATTAGTGTTTTTCTCCTTGTTTGAGTAGAGCTATCCTACCCTGCCCAGACCAGACATGATGGCGGGAGCCGTGAGGTGTGCGACGAGAGAATGCTGCAGGTGGCGCTAAGGGAGCACGTCGGGCATGTGCGAGACGAATACGCAGCGAGGGGGTGCCTCGGCTCAGTTCTCTCTCTACCTCTTTATGCTAGCGGTGACATGTCGCCGCACTCCGACGCCGCGATGGTGAGGATTGCATGGTGTGGTTGTCGCACGGATATCTGCGGGAAAACAAAGAGGTGGGTTTAGTGCTTTCTCTGCTGCGATTGTGACCAGTATACATACATTTACTTAGTTGTAGTTCTTGCATGGGCCCGCGAGCCGCTAGGCAGAGCATCTTGTGTTGGCTGTTGAATTTCGTAGAGATGCATGTTTAGAAATGTATGCTGTTGCGATGAGCAGTGTCTGGACCCATTTACGAATCTGCGTGTTTGCTTTGCACCTAACCGAACATGGTTACTGCAATTAGGCATGAGGGCTCATCTTAAGCCTTTTCCCCGGTAACTAGCTTGAGCCGAGCAGTGTCTGTACGCACTCTTGCATGTCTTTAAGTGTGCATTCTTCTTTACACATTCGTGGATAGCAGTGTTTCCTTCATGCATGCCAGAACATGTTTTCGATTAGGCCTTGCACCGCCTGCTCATCTTAAGACTTTTTCCAATGCCTAGCTTGTCCTGAGCAGCGTTTGTACACACTCTTCCATGTTTAGAGGTGTCGGGACTTGTTTAGCAGTGTCTTCATTGCTCAAATTTTTGCCGCCGCTAGTACACTAAAACCTCCAAAGTTGGACACCTCTCTACCTCGCACAACCCCCTATGTGGGACAAGATGTCACTGCACCGGCGGGCTCGCATTGACAATACATGGGGAAGAGATTCTGTACCTCGGACGACCCCCTATCTCGGAAGTAGGACACTATTTTGGGTGCTAAGTCGGACAAGGTCGAACCAAGAGGGGCCATTCATTCACCACTCTGACTCATTTCCTTTCGTTCCTGGGTAATCCCCGGTCACTTGACGCAGGTAACAACCGGTTGAGCTCAGTTTGTTTGCAGCGCTCGCACAGTGCAGCGTATCAGAGCCGTACAGAAAGCATTCAGGGTTCTTCACGCAATGCCGAAGAGAAAGCTGTTGGAGTTGACCCTTGACAAGAAGAAGGAGGTCTTGGACAGACTTCAGGCAGGAGGAACATGCAGGCAGGTTGCAGGAGAGTTTGCAGTGTCCAAGTCAACGGTTTCTAAAATCAGCACAAGTAAGGAAGAAATTTTACGCGCTTGGGAGGAGAATGGCAACAGGAAAAGGAAACGACTCACGAGGAAGACAGAGTACGAAAACATCAACGCGAAGGTACTGGAGTTCTTTGTTGACTGCCGCTCGAAGAACATTCCAGTGTCTGGACCGATGCTGCGAGAGGCAGCTCTATCTATTGCAAAGGACGAAGGCGAGTGCGAGTTTAAAGCAAGCAATGGGTGGCTGGCAAAGTTTCATGAGAATCATGCCATCGAATTCAAGGTACTCAGTGGTGAAGCTGGTGAACTTGACACTGCTGCAGCTGAATAGTGGCTTAAAAGAATTCCCGATGTCATCCGAGGTTACAATGTGAAGGATATCTTCAATGCCGACGAGACGGCACTCTTCTACAGGCAGATCCCAAAGAAGTCCTTGGTGACGAAGGTGGACAAGTGCCAAGGAACGGGTATCGGTGTTGCTGTGCTGCAGCTCGCTGGGGGAGGAGCTCAAACCCTTGGTAATAGGACATGCAGCACAACCAAGAGCCTTGAGGAACCATAGAGTGAAGCTTTCCGCGTTGCCTGTGGATTGGACGTCGAACAGGAAAGCATGGATTATGTCTGTGATATTCAGTGAGTGGCTCAGCAGTGTCAACAAGAAGATGAAGGTGGAAAACCGCCGTATCCTCATCATTGTAGACAATGCTCCCAGCCACATCAAAGTCAAGAACTTGCCGAACGTTCAGGTGAAGTTCATTAGTGATGGGCAAGTCAGTTCATTTTCGTGAACTAATTCATTTAGTTCAGTTCACTCCACTGAACTGTCTAAAAGAATAGTTCATTCG
Source organism: Ornithodoros turicata (assembly GCF_037126465.1). Taxonomy (NCBI): domain Eukaryota; kingdom Metazoa; phylum Arthropoda; class Arachnida; order Ixodida; family Argasidae; genus Ornithodoros; species Ornithodoros turicata. The sequence continues at coordinate 76,890,185 of NC_088202.1, forward strand.
TTCACCTGTTCGCAATTAAACACAATCAAGTAATATAGTCCCAAACTTTAAAGTGGCTCGACCAAGAGAGATACAACAAAATGATCTTGCAATTCAGTTTTCCAAAGGTTCGAGAACATCAACATAGCAAACGTAATCTTTTAGGTCGCTTTTTTATTTTGCTTTAATTTTTTACGTATATTTTTAACGAGAAAAGTATTGCACAGATCAATATGCAAGGTGCCGTCGTCGTTCAATGTTACAATCGTGTATTTCTGATCACTTACGTCTGCTTGCTGCGAACTTGAGAACACAGAAGTGTGATAGAGTAACCGCAGTTTCAACTCATTTCATTCAAATGCATGAGAGAGCTTGAAGAAAAGTACAACGTCTAGCGTTGTGGAGGAAAAATTGGGAAACTTGCAGTGTATTGCCGCAAAAATAGCGTGCCCGCTCCAGGGTGTGCCAGCCACACAAGCAGTCAGCCAGAAGTCAGAACATAACGGCGCCACTAGCAGTCCACAATTGCGAGAAGGAGCTCAGAGCGATCTCAGCGCAATCAGTTCTAAATGATTTACTCTTGTTCAGCGTTCGCCGTTCATATAGTTCACTTGCCCACAGTACTTCAATCCATACGGCGTTCAAAGCCGCTCTGCTGGCTCTCCCTCCCCGCGCTTTTCCTTAAGCGCATGCACCGTGGACGAGTAACAGTTCTGACAGGCGCTGCGAGTACTTCCAAACGACCCACGGCATCGTTTAGTTCTTTAGTTCATCCAGTTCTCTTCCTTCACACAGTCCACTCGAAGCTCTCCCTCCCCGCGCTTTTTCTTAAGCGCATGCGCTGTGGACTAGCACCTTCTCTGACGGCCAACGGCAGACCCTGCGAGTGCTTCAAAACGTCCCGCGGCATCGTTTAGTTCTTTAGTTCACCCAGTTCTCTTCCTTCACACCTTCACTAAGTCCACTTCAGGCTCTGCCTCGCCGCACCGCCCGCGCTCTTCCGTAAGCGCATGCGCTGTGGACGAGCAGCAGTTCTGACAGGCAACGGCAGGCTCTGCGAGTCCTTCGAAACGACTCGCGACGTCGTTTAGTTCTTTAGTTCATCCAGTTCTCTTCCTTCACACAGTCCACTTCAGTGCAGAGTCACAGCCACTCAAGGCCACAGCGTATGCGCCGTGGTCTCCCGCCCTTCTTCTTGCGCGCATGTGCTTTGTTAGCTTTACAAAACGTTCGTTAGATGGCGCAGATGTCACACTTGGAAGCGTATCAAAGCGTATGCGTTGTGGGTGTCGAGGCCCAATGAACTGAATTGAGGAACTAATGTTTTGGTTGTTGTTGAACTAGTTCGTTCAGTTCACCCGAATGACTAGTTCAGTTTGAAGGGTTCGTCCACGAACGACACATCACTAAAGTTCATTCCTCCAAACTTGACCAGCGCAGTCCAGCCACTAGATCAGGGCATCATACACGTGGTCAAGCTGCACTACAGAAAGTTGCTTTTGTCGAGTATGGTGACGAATGCCTGCACTTCCTCCACCGCGTCTGAATACCTCAGCAAAGTTACTGTCCTGAATGCGATTTGGTGGCTCGCGAAATCGTGGAACAACGTCCGTACCGAAACCATTCAGAGATGTTTTGCCAAGTGTGGACTATCCAAAGAGACTGAGTCTTCTTCTGACAACATTGAAGACGCCACTCAAACCTATGATTACTTCCAGGAAATGTTTGGTTTGGTGAACACAGATGAGTACGGGTTTCTTGACCAGAACGTCGAGATCCATGACTGCAATACGGGTACCTCAGACACCAGCGACCTTTACAAAAGTCCAGGTGGAAGTTGCCAGGGGTATGACTACCGGAGCGACACTTCCGAAGACGACATCGACAGAGCACCGCGACATACACCGGAGGATGCTCTTAATGCGTTTCGTGTGTTCACACAATGTCTGCACGATTCACGCGACTGTCTGCAATAAATAATATCTAATATGTTTTTGAGACGAGGCGTATGTTTGTTGTTTATTTCAGAAAATTTTGCCAAACACGATTCTCTAACTCGGACACATCCTGAAGTAGGACACGTTTCGTCTGCACCACAGGTGTCCGAGATAGGGAGATTTCACTGTATTTTGTTGTTTTTTCTGTCTTCCACAAAAACCGCCATGAGGGGACAGTGGCACCACCTGGTGTGATGCTTTGCAACTAAGTAGCCACCTTTCGTTGATCTCTGTAACCAGTCATGGCCCAGATAAATTCTCCCTCCACTCTATTTCTGTTTGTTTCTTTTCTATTTTATGACCCCTGGTTGCCGGCAGCATACAGAGCGGTCTGGACACGTTTGTAGACGACCCGCAATTAGTGTATTGACTCATTGGATGGTCCCCATTACTGTGGGGGTCCTAATTACTTGTAATTGCTAATTAATGGTGTCCAGACCGCTTTAGGTGTTGTCGGCTGCCGGGGGTCAGTAAGTACTACTGATATAGGGGGAAAACTTTATTTGCTTGTGCATTGAATACTGAATGCAGAACCTACACTGACGACTTTAAAGCACAAGAAAAGAAAAGGGGGATAGTAGATAAGATTAGAGAGAAAAAGAAAGGGATATTATAAATTCAACAATAGCCGAATAGTGGATTGCAAACACGTAATCAAGAGTCATATGAGAGCAAGGACTGGAAGCTCATTCCTATAGGCTCCTTCACCTCTTTGTATCTGTGTATGGCTATGTAACACAAACAAGTTTGACACAAAAAAACGCTGCAATCTTGTAGCATACGGAATTTGGTGCAAAACCGGGTGTTAAGGTGAGTACAAGGGGTGATGCACACCGGGAAACTGTCTATGAGGACCCTTTGACTACTCCTCCCACTCAGATTCAATCGCTTGTTTAGAGGATTGAAACTCATGTTCGATATTCACTTTGACGCACGCTGATTACAAGCGCAGCACGTACCACATTCTCTGGGCGCCTTGCAATGAGAACGCTTTCCATGCCCCTTTCCCTCTCCAGTCGACACCGCACGTACACCGGCAACGTGTGCTGTCCTCTGTATCAATGGGCCGCGCCGTTACCGTTACTCATTAAGATAATTCGCTGATACGTTGCTTCCTGGAGGAGCGCATAGCAATTTTGCTAGCTTTAGTGGTCTCAATTAGCTAGCATACCGTTCACTTTCAGCGTTCCGTTCAGCTTTCACCGTTCAGCGTTCACTTTCAGTCGTTTCTTGTTTCCACGTTCTCTCAGACCGACGCCATGGAGTCTTCGATACTGGACGAACCGATTTTTTATCGATGTTTTCACATTTTCACTGCCGCTGAAACTCTCGAGATCTGTTGGAGGAAGTCGCTAAAAAGTCGTTAAGCCCAATATATAAAAAAGTCGCTCAACAGGGCAAAAAGTTGCTAAATTTAGCCACAAAATCGCTAGAGTGGCAACCCTGAAACATACCCTCTAGGGAATATATGTTTATACACGAATATACACGTTTATATATGAATGCTATACCTATAGAGAGGTATAGCGGGATAAGCCGATTATACCAAGAAAGGTATAAACGTTTTTGACAGCAGTACGTTTTCGGGGTTGGTAAATCGTTGTTCTTGCCTTACTCATTCATGCAGTAGGGTTTTCCTCCTGAAAAATCGTACAGACAACAACTGTGAACATATGGCACTTCTTATCTAGGCGCGTCGACAGGGCGTACCTGTACTGCAAAGAAACTCTTCCAGACGACACAGGTATATGGTAGAGAATAAACGTTAAAGGTACTGTAAAGCAATATGCAGAAAATTTTACTGGATGGGTGCTCTGTGTACAAACGCCACAAATTTCGTTCAAGTGCCCCTCGTAGTTTTTTAGCAAATTAAGATTTAATATTACGGGCAACCCTGCGTCTAAGACCCGACACGAGCTCCGCAGTTCCCGCCATGTAGGGTGGCGGACATAAACATGCTAATATAGCAATGGGAGCATACAGCGACATCTCTGGTGCGCTATCATCAGGACGCATAGCAGGACGTGGTGCACTTTTGCGTAGGTGCCTCCCATTGTGATTCTACTGAGAGTTCTGTTACTCATTTCAACGATCCAATGTTCTTGCATCTTGAGGGAATATATGTCTGGTACTATCTCATTTGAATAAACTTTTCAAAGAAAGTTCAATAAACCGGCTGCTTAGCCCGTGACTTGGCCGATAGAGGGTTGGTGACATGTAACACTGTTGCTCGACGAATAGGCGGTTGTTTCCCACCAGGCGTCGCCCCGAGTCTTTTCACCGCAATTTCAGTGTTAATTAAAAAATATTTGGAGTTTTCTGTCGCACATAAAATGTTCAGTGTGGGTTTCTTTCAGAATAAGCTTTCAAATGCCGCTGCCATTAACGGCTTGCCTGCTGCTTTACAGTACCTTTAACTCCATTGCCTCTCTGGAATATTATTCGCGATTCCAGCGAAGCCGTGGCCACCTGGCGGCGATTTCGAAAAGCTGCTAGTGGAGTAGTAGATATTATGCAGCAAAAAGACAGGGACACATATAGAGGAAGGCACAACACGATGACTGCAAACTCACAACTGAAGATTTATTCACAGAGCAGAACAGGGCGTGAAAGGTTAGGGAGGGGGAGGAGAATAGGTTTAAGGGGAAAGCCGGGTCGCTCGGTTTTGCGGGTCAGCGTCCGCAGTGACCCAAATGCTCCGATTCGGGGACTGTCAGGGCAATGGACGAACAGCTTATGCATTGTTCCGTTCCAAGCTCGGTAATGAGGGAGGCTTCTATAAATTCCCCAGTCGGTCTTGTGTTTTGCCCTCGCTACAACTGAAGTCTGTTGGAAGAGGGGATGGCATCCGCAATTCCGGCAATGTAGTGCAAAATGGCCCGATGGGGTTACGTTGGACACCAACGTCTTGTGTTCATTTAGTCTGGTATTCAGGCACCTCCCCGTTTGCCCGACGTATTTCCTACCACACGACATAGAATCGAGTAAACGACCTGTTCCTCACATTCTACAGCCTGGAACCTATGTTTGAAGTTGCAATCAACTGGTTCCCGTGGTTTATTTACCCGCCAATACACGCTTTGCAGTTTGATCGGTGCTGAGATGACTACTGGGACTCCGTGTCTCCCTCCTATCTTTTTTTTTTATGAGGTTATGCGAAAGCCTGTGTTCATACGGGACCGAAACAGGCCTCCCTGGTAATCTTTCGCGTGTGTTCTTGTTGCTGCCTCTCAACTTCCACAGCAGTTTTTCGGCAACGTCTAGGAGAAGCCCAGTGGGATATCCTCCTTCCTGCAATTTGTCAATTCGCGATTGAAAACTGATTTGTACGAAGTGCTCACAGGATCGGAAGAGGGACATTTCTAAGGTAGCCGAGGCTAAGCCTCTTTTCACGATCTTGGTGTGGGCAGAACGGTACGGCAAGATCCCTTTCTTGGATCTTGGGCTGTAGAGCCAGCACGCGTGCGTATGGGAGATCTTGATGTTCAGGTCGAGGAATTGTTAAGATCCGTTCTGAGGGAGTTCAAACGTGAAGTTTAGTCCGTGGGAGGAGTCTAGAAAAACCTGTATCAGGCTATCCACTGTAGTCTCCTTACTCGGGTCACAGTCTTGGGGAAAAAAAAACAACAAAAAATCGTCAACATAGCGGAATATCCTGAACTTGCAGGAACCCGCGCTGAGGGTTTGTTGGATGCGAATGTCAACTGCACCGAAACAAAAAATGTCACACAGGGCAGGCGACACTTTGGATCCTATTGGGGTGCCAGTCTTCTGCAGATATAGCTGTTTTTTTATCTGCGATTACAGTGGTGCTAAGATAAGCTAGTAGAAGCTCAATGAACGACGAAGCGCTCGTACCCGCTGCATTCTGGAATTGAGTTAAACCCTGGTTTTCGATGAGATCTTGAACGGCACTTAGAAGTGGAACCTGAGGTTTGGAATAGAAAAGGTCCCGTACATCTATCGCTTGTGTCAAATAAACCACGGGAACCAGTTGATTGCAAGTTCAAACATAGGTTCCAGGCTGTAGAATGAGAGGAACAGGTCGTTTACTCGATTCCTATGTCGTGCGGTAGGAAATACGTCGGGCAAACGGGGAGGTGCCTGAATACCAGACTCAATGAGCACAAGACATTGGTGTCCAACGTAACCCCATCGGGCCATCTTGCACTACATTGCTGGAATTGCCGATGCCGTCCCCTCTTCCAACAGACTTCAGTTGTAGCGAGGGCAAAAGACAAGACTTCTCGGGAAATTATAGAAGCCTCCATCATTACCCAGCTTGGAACGAAACAATGCATAAGCTGTCCGTCCATTGCCCTGACAGTCCCCGAATTGGAGTATTTGGGTCACTGCGGACGCTGACCCGCAAACCCCAGCGACCCGGTTTTCTTAAACCTATTCTCCTCCCCCTCCCTAACCTTTCACGCTGTTCTACTCTGTGAATAAATATTCAGTTGTGAGTTTGCAGTCATCGTGTTGTGCCTTCCTCTATATGTGTCCCTGTCTTTTTGCTGCATAATATCTGCTATGTCACGTTACCAACTACCCCAACTATCAACAGTGCTCCCAGTGGAGGTCCGAGAGCGCATCCGGACAGGGAAGCGGTACGGCGGTACACGTTTCTCTTGCTTATGGACAGAATGTCGGCAACAAAGAATGTATCGAAATTGAAAAGAAGAATTTTGCACTACTAATTTCTTCTCAACCTGTTGGAAATGCCCCACGCGCTCTTTTAAGTTTCCTAATCAAGAAAAATGGAATGGAAGCCCCATGTGTCGACCCATTGCACGAGTTTCCTGATGAACTCTGTCACCACGATTTATCTTTAATATTATCGTTGTAATACCGAACGAGGAACCGGCATTTCTTTGTCGTGTGGACATGCATGAAGTTTCAGACCTGAGGCAAAGTAAACAATATTACCGTACTAATGCGGCGTAGACAAGCATTCACTATGGATGTTCTCTGGCAGGGAAAGCTTCTTTCTGGTGCCGCACACGTATCAACGAATGACTCCCAAAGATTAAAAAATATCACACCAAGTTGTATACAAATACGAAGAGCAGCAGAAAACGGATACTTCGGATGCGCTCAGATGTTCGCCGCACAGCATATGGCATGCTAAATAGGTGCACATGTGTGGTGTTAAGCAAAGACAAGGTGTCAGATATACGCGTGTATGCCAAGGGTTTTCAAAATATGTATTGTGCACGTATGCCTTTCACATACAACCATAGAGTTCTGCAAACATCAGGGTGAGAGCTAACGCACGAGCGTGTGAGCATGTTTTGTCATCACCACACCAAACAAAGAAGTGTTCTCTTGAGCTCTTGCAAATGCCCATGTGAATGTTAACTTCTGCATTACATTTTTTTATGATTAGTTCGAAACGTTCCGATAAAAAGTATATAATTCCTAGAGACACTACACTTCCAACGGGGCTGTTGTTCCCTTGCAGCCCTCACATGTAAATACTAGAGACTATCGGATGAGAAACTCAAACATGGTTGCTTGCAGACTACTAATCCACATTCCGAAACACATGCTATGTCTTGGAAACTGATCGCTGCTTTGCTTTCTTGGATTCTAAACTGCCTCCTTTGTTCGCTCGACTGCCGACGTTTGTCAACAAACTCCGACGACGGAAACTTTCTGCCTACTTCTACTCCGAGTTGAACTGCACAGTGTGAGAGGACTAGAAGACAAAATTAATTCAGTTTTCATGATACATGTCAATTTGTGGTTATTAAAAACTAAAACAGATGAACGTAATTCGACCGACACCGCATTCACTACGCTCGCTTCGCTCGGGAGACCTCCTTTCGTCCGCCATCTTGTAAGTTCGGGGCGCCATCTGTAGTTCATTGGAATCGCGAATATGATTGCGGTACCTATCGCTTTCACCGACAATAAACTACGCGTAGGTGAATTATTAGGGGAAATGTGGGGGGAACATGGCGGCTAATGAGGAAACCAAGCAGGTCGTTCCTGTTCTTGTTATCGTCCTTCCAATCTTATAAGAGCTCCCGCACCTTATCGTAAACTTGCAGAGCTTGGTGAGTTGGGCTGTTTCCTAGCACCATAGTAAGTCCCGCTATTTATAAAGCGAAAGCGAATTAGTCTCTGGGTCTGGAACACCGTATTGAAACACTGCCAGCTTGTGGTACTTCGGAAATGAAACGCGCCTTTCTTGTGCAGGTTGGAGTGAGATGAAAAATCGCCAGGAAGTCTTCTTATGTCAACTTACGAAAGGGATGGGTCACGTACATTTGCCCTGCATCAGCTTTCCTCGTTACGTTACATTATCTAATGAAATACAAGAACCACGTCCTCAGAAATATGGAGGGAGCTGCAGAGATTATGTTTTTGATATTTTTGCCGTTTTTCAACTGTAAAATGAACACGCTTCGGTTTGTTAAGTGGAAGCAGCAGGTTTCTGATGCAGCGAAGCCTCGCACCCAAGGGGGTGTCGGGTGCTGGTTGGCTGGTTCGTGTAAAAAAGAAAAGTATGGAGATGATGGCCCAACTTTACAATGGGCCGGCTACTCCAGCACGCTTAGCGTGAAACAAAAAAAGTATGAAAGAGAGAAAAAGAAAGCGATTATTGTGCACGTCTCGTATCGTGCACCGTTCAGCTTTTTTATTACAGTTTGTAATATCGATTTTCAAGTACGAAGCACTATTCTGTTCCAGAAATTAACACACGAAGAAAGTGCAGTTGTTTCTATTAACAGGGGTGTTTTTTGTTTACTCTTGTTTCCTTTCTTTCCGGCTAGTTTTGGCTGAGCCATATGGAGGAAAATAAATATAAGCGGACAGCAAAAGGTGCTTTTTTGTGCAGCTGCGACGTTTCCCAAAAACAACAAGAACAGCTTCCTTTTTATGATAATTGGGGAGTTTCATCGCCAGGGGCGATACTAGGTAATGTGGTGAAGCATAATAATGAGTACATCGCCTAGCCAAGGGCCCGAAACTCACGAGTACCTTTGCGGGATGAAGTTAGGCGCTTCATGCGTTTCACGTCATCGGACGTCAGAAAACGTCATAAATTGAACGTCATGGAGACATCCGGTGCCTAGTGCTTACTGATTGGTTCCCATGAGGATGAATTCGGTTTCTGACCGATGATTGGCCGTTTTCAAATTTGTTCGCGAACGCTGAAACAGGCGACAGCGCGGCGGCTGTGCCGGGTGGAACCGGCGTCCACGGAGTCGCCTGCGTCCGTCTCGGACGGTTCGTGTTGTGTACCGGTTGGGTTGCTCTATGAGTTCTGATTTTTCCTGTTTAAAAACGCAAACTGTATCATGTGAGTGTCCTCGAACAGTCACAGCTGCCAAGGAAGATGCCTGCGCAACATTTCTGCTCTGCTTCTTGGTGTAGAAACGATTGGAGAGTCCGAACAATATATTTCTACTACAGCTTCGCGCCCCTGGCCTAGCTATGTATTGCTTCACGTGCGGAGCAAACACCTTAAAACAGAGTCAGTGGTACGTTTGGAGTGCAATGACTACGGCAATATCTCGTTTCGTTTCCGATATATTTTCGTATTCCTGTCCCAAAAGACACTACGCTTTGTGTATATGCTCCGAACAAGTTTCAAAACACAGTTTAAAATGTGCTGTCAGCACGCTCACACTAGTTATCCAACTGATTGCTTTACGGAAACTAGTTACGTATAGCACTGTAACGTAGTCAAAGTTACCAGTAGTTTATTAAGACCGTTTAAACCGTCCAGTTCTGGCTACAGACTGTCACGATGTCCTTCTCCTCCTCTTCCTCTTCACCTCGGTGCCACTTCTTCCTTTTCCGCCACCTGACGGGTACGCGGCAACACACTTCCGCATTACGCCGGCGCCAAGGAAGACAACGTCCCGTTGTCTATATGTACAATCCATGAAAAGAGCTACATATACAATGAGTATTTACATGCGGTGAAAGAAGTGGGGCACTTAATTCTGGACGAAGTCCGCAACAGGTTCCAGATAAGGTTTCAGTTTTCAACGTGAACAAGATCTGTTCCTCTGCCGTCGCTGTACTAGATCTCGTACACGACCAGGGACACCCTTGACAAGATGCGGTGTGGTCCCTCGAAAAGAATTGCCTTCTTCAGCCGAGTTAGCGGAGCCCTCAGCAACACTAATTGGCCCATTTTGAAAGAAACCTCACGGTGACGCTTGTCGAAGAGTCGCGTTTGCTTCTGCTGAGCCAACTTCATATGCTTCGAAGCCAACTTCCGAGCTTCCGCCAGATTGGATCGGACGACGGCAGCATAATCGGACGCTTGCTCCAGGTCAACGAGCTGCCTGCGACTGTAGATGACGTCTAGTGGAAGCACGGCATCCCGGCCGTACACTAAGTAGAATGAGGAAAACTTACACACCGTGACTTGACGACACTAAGTAGAATGGATCTTGACGCACAGTGTCCTGGTAGCCGGTGTTGTAGCAGAACACCACGTACGGCAGTATGCCAGGCCACTTTTCTGCGGTCTCCGCCTCCAACATACGGATCATAGTCTTGAGTGTCTTGTTGGCTCTCTCAACTAAACCGTTGCCTGCCGGGTGATAAGCGGTAATCGGTGAGTGACGAATCCCACGATGTTCAAGGTACTTCTCCGTGGATCTGGCCATCATTTGTGTTCCCCGGTCGGTTATAAGCACCATTGGGCAGCCGTGCTTCAGAATGATGCGACGCTCGATGAACTTCTGGATCGTCCTCGCCTCAATGTTCGTGACCGCCTTTACTTCGACAAACTTCGTGAGGCAGTCAATGGCTACGATGATGTGTCTGCATCGACGAGCCGCTTGCAGTGGACCTACGATGTCAAGCCCTACTGTGTGGAATGCGGTGTCCACATCCACAGGCTGGAGCAGACCGCAAGGGGCCGACGACGTAACCTTCATCCTCTGACATAAGTCACAGCTCTGAACGAAGCGCTTGACCTCGTTGTACATCTTTGGCCAGAAGTACTTTTCACGAATACGCTCAAACGAGGAGCGAATGCCCATGTGACAACCGAACCTCCCACTGTGGAACTCGTGCAGGACCTCAGACCGCTTACTGCTTGGAAGACACAAAAGAAACCATTGGTGGAGAGGGCCGGAATCTTTCTTGAATAGGACGCCGTCGAACAAGACGTATCTCTTGCTAACTCTCTTCTGCACCTTTTTGGTACCTATCTTCTGTGCAAGAATGTCGAGGTATTGCTTGCAAAACGGATCGCTTTGCTGATGATGCTTGATTTCCATTGATGTAGCCTGCATTGTCTCACAGGAAACCGCAAGGATAACATCTTTTGTTTCAGGTGCTGAAGGTGGAGTGCGCGACAGGCAATCTGGACAATTGTGAGACGCTCCAGACTTGTAAATAACCTCGAAGTAGTACTCTTGGAGTGCCAATGACCATCGTAACAGCTTTTGGTTCCCCTCCTTGTAGTGAAGGACCCAACACATGGCATGATGGTCCGTAACTACTTGGAATTTTCTCTCAGCGAGGAATGGACGCTGCTGGTCGAGTGCCCATTTAACAGCAAGCGCTTTCAACTCTGTAGATGCATAGTTTTCCTCTGCGGAGTGAAGGGAACGGCTCAAGTAGATGACCGGGCGAAACTCTCCACTTTCATCTTCTTGCAAAAGAATTGCCCCAAGGCCCTGGTACGATGCGTCCGTGTGAACTTGTACCGCGAGGATGTACCGAGGATCCTCAGAGAAGTGCTTCAGGACGGGCGGTTCACACAGCGCCTCTTTGAGCTCCATGAAGGCTCGATCCTGCTAATTTCCGCATTGAAACGGTATGTTCTTCCTCAACAGTCGACGCAAGGGGGTTGCGATCGCGCTATGACTGGGAATAAACTTCCTGAAGTAAGACGTTAAACCCAAGAATGATTGAAGTTCGGAGATGTTGCGTGGTGCAGGAAACGAGGCTACTGCTTCGAGCTTCGCAGGGTCCGGCAGAATCCCATCCTCGGACTATGTGGCCCAGGTACGCGACGGAAGAGCAGAAGAAATAGCACTTCTTTGGTTTGAATTTGAGGTCTGCCTTGATAAAGCGGTCGAATACTTCGACGTACTTTTACCGAGTCGTACTGCATCTGGTTACGACGTAACGCTTTTCGTCGTAACAGCGGCTGTGAGTATGCCAGGAACGTTTCATTGGAAATAGCGCGTACCGCCTTCTTTTGAGTTCTAGACAATATATCCCTATATATGTTAGTGAAATTGAGGAAGCTCGTCACATCAGTCTGCCTGATTAAAGATACTGTAAAGCAGCAGAGGTCCAATATAATTTAGCGTGGCTATTCGATAGTCCAAGCCATCAGTATGAAAACGGAGCAAATTTCATGCCAATAGGCGGTGCAGTTAATTAGAAAATTAAAATTAAAGATTACGAGCAACACTGTAATAGTATTCGGAAGGGATCCGTACTCTCTGCCGAGTACGCCGGCAACCACATTGCATGCGTATAACACTGGGCCCAACCAAACGATCCACCACAGAATCCGCCCCTGCAATCCACACAACGAGCCACATCTGCGGATAAACAAACTTCGTGTTGTGTCTGTCCCTTCGTGTTCCCTAGTCTCGGGTTTTTACAAACACTGAACAGTTGAAATGTGGAAGTCGTTAAAAAGGCCAGACAGTGTCGGGATTAGTTTGTGCACTGTGTGCGTCATCCTCAGAACCATTGCTTTACGTTATGCCAATCATTCTCTGATTTCTCGCCACTTGGTTCAGGTGGCGCTTCCGTCGAACAGCGCTGCGTTTCTTTTTCGTTTTATTCCGCAAAAAAAAAAAAAGAACACTAAACAGGAATTTCTGCACTCCTACGGAAATATGATACGAAATAATATAGCCACCAAAAGAACAAAATCTTGACAAAATAATGCTGCATACATAATACATATTGAACAGTGTTACCCGCTGCGAACGGGGTTGTTCGACACCAGGCGTCGCGCCACTGTACTACGCCGGATTTTTCATGACAAATTAAAAATATTTAGAGAGCGTTGTCGGTAGTATGGTTCCGCATATGGGATTTACAGGCAACAGAGTCTCAAGACACGTCGCCAGCATATCTTGCCTCTCTACTGCTTTACAGTACCTTTAACAAGTAGCTAAAATAAATAGCAAGAAAAAAAATTACACTTCACTGATATCTATAGCTTTATTTCTGTGTGTTCCACGTCGTCCATATCATCAAAAGTAGAGGTAGCGCAGAAAGAAATCGGCGGGGGGAGTCCGCCACTACCCATATTTCTAGCGGAAATATTTTTTCCAGCACCAATTTAAAATGTAGCGGGGTCGCTACTCCGCTACTGGAAAAGCTAGCGAATAGTGTAGCGGCGCTACAAGTAGCTGCGCTATGTAGAACACTGTATAAAACTAGCCGAGAATAACGCAAGCTCGTCCTATTATGCGGGAAATCGTGTAGACAACGCCATCTGCACCATGGATACCTACCCATGTGAACATCTGAAAATCCTAATAATCATTACCAAAACAAAATAATCCTTAACATAGTCGCGAAGCTTCTTTCCTTTGAATCCCATCATATTGCCTACGTTTCAACAGCTGCCGAACACATTAACGGACACATCAACTGTCCCCACTGTCCCCCGACCAGTCATCCCGGCCATGTTTTTCGTTGCCGTGTTCTTGGTTGCCGGAGACAGCCTGATGCGGAATTTTCCCTTAAATCCCAATTGCTTTAAAATTTCCATTTTGGGGATTTTCTTCAGATGCATCCGAGAACCCGGAACCGTTGATGTTGCGTATTTAGATGAATTGTATATTGGCAGTTGAAGAAAAGGAACCATGCAGCAGTGGGATTTGCGAGGACATACATAATAACACGTTCCAGGCAAACCAGTATTTCGCCTTGGGAACCAATATCACTTGTTTCACATAGGTGTTATTAGCGATAATCCTGCGGGATTGAGGAATACTGAGGTACTGGTAGCGAGAGCACTGGTGCGAAATTTAAGATCATGGGAACCGTTTTACGTCCCACTGGATTGATGAAGTCTCGCATTGCCGCGACGATAATAATCCCTATCTGTCTCGTCTTTGCAATGACGGAGGATTTCCACAGTTGCACAGAACAGAAGCCGCTCGATATTGGTTGGCTCCTTCTGCTGATCGAAAGTAAATAAGGGTATGGGTACAATCTGAGGCAGCATTTTTGAATCAGCCATGAGCATTGAGGCAGCATTTTTACATGTATAGGGTGTTTCACGTGACGTCAAACGAACGCGTTTGGCCGCCATGGTGGTGGTCACCTTTTCGGCGCAGCTGCCGAGATTATCTGGCATTTGCTCGAAAACGAAGCCTTGAATGGTGTTTTCAAATCCGGTCGCGTCCGTACCCCTCTTTTATCCTGAAGACACTTCATCATTGTCGTTCTCACTTTTTCTTTTATGAAAACTATGGTTATCGCAGTGAAAAATAGCGCACTTTGTCATCTTTTAATGCCACTAGCACAAAAAGTGACCACCAGTGGGAGGAGCTTTCGAGCATGCCACGTGACTGCCACGTCAAAATGTGACGTTGGTGAAAACTCCCTATACGACTTGTCCTGGACAGCAGCGGTCAGGAATGTCAATTACACGAACTAGAAAGTATGCATCGTGTACGAACGCTCGTCTTGATTGGACGCACATTCTTCGAACATAATCCACCTCAGTATATTTTCTAAAAAGAAAAAAGAAAACGGTTAGATGAATACAATCATGACTTGAGTAATGAGAAAAGCTGATTTGGTCAGTTGGTGCATATTTGAAGACGAGACAGCGCGAGAGGAGATACAAGGCTACGCCAGACAAATGGCGAGGACGAGTCCTATATTCCGTGTCTGTCGTTGTTTTGTGTTGCCCCTCGCGCCATTCCGTCATCAGATACTTTAATAAATTTGCGGCCTACACATAGCGCTCAGAGCGGCTTATCATCATTGAAACTCACACATGGAGTTCAACCATGTGTCTCCAAATGTAATATTTCAAGGAATGCACATAAGCACCCAACGAGAAATTTGTAAAGCAATACTGAGAATAAATAGCCAAGCACCCCTACGGTCCACATAACATTCAGTATTTGAACTTCCATGGCGCATTCTGCATGTTACAAGCTGGCTGAACTGCACAAGTGAAAGTGTCTGAACCTCTGTTTTCATGCCATTCTATTATCATTCGGCAAGCATATCGCCATTTCAGACTAATTTGAGATAGGAATCACACACGTAACATGAAAAACGGTTAGGAGCAACTAATATTTAATCGAACAAGAACTTTCGTGCAAGAGACTGCACTTCTTCAGGTTACACAACTAAGTGCGACACGAGTATATATACCAAGTGAACAGATACAATAAAACAGGTTCCCAGAACTAAGTAAACACAAAAACAACCAGACAGTAATACAATGCATCACGTGAGCAACCGTCACATAAGAATCAGGAAAGAGAAGGTGTACGGGTAAATGAGACATTCAGGGAATTGGAGTTCAAAAGATTTGGTGGTGAAAAAACGGGGGCACAGGTGGATGTCTAGCCGTGTACGAGGGGAACACAGCTTTTGTTGAACTGCGTGGGAAGGTACGGGTGACCTTATGGGCTGAAGGGAAAATGGAGCTAAGAATGCTAACAGAAGGTGAATGGAGTAGCTTAGCTGGATGATGGGTTGAACAACTGCAGAGGACCGCCATGAACGTTTAGTCCCCGTGGTTTTAAAGAAGAAAATTTAGAAATGAAGAAGGACACGCGATTTTTGCGTTTGCAATCGGTGGTGTAGCCAGATTCCAGAATTGCAATTGCAAGTCCATTGCAATTCTGGAATCTGGCTACACCACCGATTGCAAACGCAAAAATCGCGAGTCCTTCTTCATTTCTAAATTTTCTTCTTTAAAACCACGGGGACTAAACGTTCATGGCGGTCCTCTGCAGTTGTTCAACCCATCATCCAGCTAAGCTACTCCATTTACCTTCTGTTCTTAGCATCCTTAGCTCCATTTTCCCTTCAGCCCATAAGGTCACCCGTACCTTCCCACGCAGTTCAACAAAAGCTGTGTTCCCCTCGTACACGGCTAGACATCCACCTGTGCCCCTGTTTTTTCACCACCAAATCTTTTGAACCCCAATTCTCCAAATGTCTCATTTACCCGTACACCTTCTCTTTCCTGATTCTTATGTGACGGTTGCTCACGTGATGCATTGTATTACTGTCTGGTTGTTTTTGTGTTTACTTAGTTCTGGAAACCTGTTGTATTGTATATGTTCACTTGATATATATACTCGTGTCGCACTTAGTTGTGTAACCTGAAGAAGTGCAGTCTCTTGCACGAAAGTTCTTGTTCGAATAAATATTAGTTGCTCCTAACCGTTTTTCATGCTACGTGTGTGATTCCCTCCTCGCGGGCTCCTTGACAGTGTTTTATTTTTTTCCCCTTTTCGACGTAATTTGAGATAGATAGGTAACATTTCTAAATGAGAGTATGCATTACTTTACCGTCAGAATGGGTGTTTCTCACCTTTTCCATGTAGCAGGTTGTTAACGAGTTTAGATGGGTTTTGAGGGACACAGCGGCATCGCTGCCTGTGCATGCAGTTGAACTCTGGTTGGAGCACATTCAGATGAATTGAGCAGATATAGATTTGATGACTTGCAACTTCATGAGCTGCGGGAAAACGGCAAATGAGGGAATAGCTTGTAGTCGACTTCAATGAACTCTCACATGATCGCAGAACTTTGTCTCGCGAAGCAGAACCACGTTATACTTACGGTGCCCTACCGCATGGAGAGCTCTTTTTTCACAAATCACGTCACCTGCCCGAATGTATACGCTTTCTGTGACGTAGGAGGTGATCAAGCTGTCATTGCAAACACAGAATCCCTCGAGCAGATGCACCGTCTTGGAGGGTGCGCTTTGTGACTTTTTCGCTTATGAACCGTGCCTCTGTGATGTATGACCCTGTTCACCTTATGGTGATCTGACCAACACCTGGTGTGTAAATCATAATGGGAAACAATAAGGCGTTACAGGAAAGAGGGTGTAAATGAATACTGTAATAACGTGACAAAGTCGCATGGAGTTCATGAATCCTGAGGCTCTGAGAAAAGCAAGGAGAGCGGCAGCGACAGGCCACTGGTTGGTGTACAGGACGGGACCAAGGAGAGTGGCCAAAGAAAGGTCATTACAATCAAACTGGAGTAGACGGCAACGGAGGGTGTTTCGATGGTGAAGGTGCAGTTGACAATACAGGAGTTGGTGTGGGATGTCAGCTTTCACGCCACAGACAGTGTAATTTGGGGAACTTAACCGGCCCATCTTGAAGAGAAGCGAGGGAGTACGGGCAACATTGAGTCGTAGGCGGTTAGGAAGGGATTCTTCTTTACGACTGCAGTGGCAAGCGACGATAAACTCCATCAGTTGGTCGATATACTGTTGGGAATGGGCTATACATGGTAGTTTCGGCCCGGAACTGTCACATGTGACACACCGACGGCGAATATGTTGACGGCAAGTGGAGGCTGTAAGCGGAAGACGTGCCAGGGTCGAAGTGGCATCAAACGCAGCGAGTCTCGCTACTGCGTCAGCTCGGATGTTTCCATTCAGGACTATGTGGCCAGGGGCCCATTGGAACGTGATGTTGTGACCAGTGACTAAGAGTTGAGTGAATTTCTGGAGCGTCATGACATACAAATCGCTTATTATGCTGGGGCGAGATGACGCCATTATATCTTATGATGCCTTGCTGTCGGTAAGAATGACCCACAAAATGTGGTACCGTGATCCGAAGATATGCTTCAGTGCTGCCAGGATACTGAACAGTTCTGCCTCCCTATGGGACACTTTATAGGGGAGTTTGAAGGCATGCCCAATTTCTTCATCCGGAATGTAGAAAGCCGTGCTCGAACTATGATGTGTCACTGAAAGTGCTCTCCCATCATGATCCCCTCATCCGTTTCCAATGTGCAGTAGGGCAGTGTACCGCCACAGCGGCGGTGAATCGCTCACCTCATCATCATCCAATGTATGTGAGTGCGTGTGTCACTGAGCCACCAGTGTATATATGACGACTTTGAAGTTGAGGAAGATGCTCCAATGTGAGTTGGTGGGCCACGACTGTGGGATCGTCGTTATTTCATTGAAGACCAGGGATGGTAGAGTAAATACGGGGTCTTTCAAGTCTTCACACCGCCGGTGCATAGGATGGCGTAGACGCGGGAAAGGGAATGCTTCCCTTCAGACGGGCAATGGCACTGCCAAAAGCACACGCCAGACAGTCCTCAATACCACAAAGATATAGCGTGTATAAGCGCAGAGGGTATCCCCGTCCCGTAGAATGTGAACAGACTGCTCTCGCGCCTCTGCCAAGACAAACTACGTCTCCGTTGTCCTGGGGAGTGCCCAACAGACGCTGAGGCTACGGGTCTGGATGTTGAGTATGTCCTGTTCTTGGGTTCGACTGAGAGCATAGAATGGGTAAGCTGTACCGCAGTGTCCCCCAACACCAGGGCCTGATGGACACGATAGAGGTCAGAGCATGACGGGCACCTTGACGCACCAGCAATACGCCTGAGTACATTTACTAAACCGTTTGTCTTGGTAGCAAGGAGCTTCACATGGTGGGGGACCACGTCAGGTCACGGTCAATTGTAATACCCAGGTATCGACAGGTGGTGACAAACGTCAGGAGTGAGCCATCTATGCAAAGGGGGTATTTATAGAATGATCTTCGTGAGAATGTCGTATAGTGTTGCTAGGTGAGACAACCAAGCTGCGGTCAAGGAGGTATCTTGGAATGATGTCTAACGAACCTTGTAGTCTGCGTTGGATCGTGTCACACCGAACGGCGGAGGTCCAGATACCATGTCGTATATAGTGTAATGTGGGTGTGATCAGGAAGCTGCGCAGGAAGACAAGCCACAATGATATTGAATAAGAGTGGACTAAGGACGCTTCCGTGTGGAACACCACGATGCATGCGGAACATCACGGTATCCGCCTCAGCGGTGCGTACAAACAAGCAGCGGTCAGCCAAAAAGTCTTCTATCTATGATCAGGCGCAGTCTCCGACTTCAGCTTCTGAAAGCGTCGCCGTGATTGATGGGTAGGCGTACGATGCTACGGGCTTCCGGGGCCGTTGCAGGTGCAGGCCATGAGAAATGTGAAAAAAGATCCAGTACCGACGCTTCGAGTGGAACGAGCGGGAGTGGCAGCTGAGCTGAAACCAGACCAGTTCCTTGGCATCCAAGAGGACTCCGATCAGGATACACGACGAGCAGGTTACTTCACGAGAGGCCAACAGCAATGTTCCCTTCTCAAGCAACACCTGCAAAAAACTGGCTCTTCCAGCCTCTGTTCTCTTTCTTGCCTTTTCTCTGTTGCAACCATTGCCCGTTCTTGACGCATCACACCCACATGTGTCACCACAGTTCCATACAGGAAATTTCGCAATGAGTCCCGTGATCTTTACGTACATCGGAACATGTAGTTTTGACTAGGTGTCGTAAGTCGCCTCATTGCTACTCTAAGAAAGAGAGAGAGAGAGAGAGACATTCGAGGGATTTTTACCTGGAGCGTCTACGTCATGTTTTTTTAAAGTTTCAAAGCTCCTGGCGTCTCCGTTTCATGCCGATAGACACACCTCCAACCGTCCCGGAGGAGGAGGAGGAGGAGTGTAGTTGGGAGAAACCCTAGAGGTCTGCCTGCCTGATTAGGCGGCATGTTTCTCGGGAAGGGAAAGGTGGTGGAGAGGAGGAGAGGAAAGGGTGAAGTGGAAGACCGAGCGGAATCCGCTTGGGGGGAGGATAGCTGCGTCCATGGGCCGACTTCAGGGGAACTGTGCCGGCATACGCCTATTACACATCTGAGGGAAACCCAGGAAAAACCCCAGACGGCACAGCTGGCCCGCGGATTTGAACCGCGGACCTCCCAGTCCCCGAGTAGGCAGACCGCGCCTTCCACCAATATCAACTCCCTCCTCACCACCATCATCACCGTCCCCTCACATCTCCAAGCCATCGATTACAATGTTGCTCGGTTTCGCTTCTGCGGACATAAAACAGAAGAGAAAACGCCATGGGTGGTTTTTGCATTTATTTAAAATGTAAGTAAGTATATACAGCATATGGACGCGGCGGTGGTATAGGATATGGGAGAGAGGGGGACGAAAATAAAATCGTTGTTACGAACGCTCTGGAAGGGAACGAGTCAAGAGGACTGTTTCTCTGACAATTTTCCTATTATCGATACTACATAACCTTTTTTTTTTTTTCATTTGCACACATTAACTGTCATAACTAGTGCTACCATAACTAGTGGATATCTGTTGTAATACCACCGGGGCGATTCCACGCGAAATGATCCCGCGGACCTGCTCGGCCCCCACAAAACGATCCTAAATTTTTACGAAAATTTTTTAGCAGTCCCTAATAGTGCAAAACGACACACCACGAAACATTTCTTCCCAAATCTCAATGTGGCGGGTGCTACACACGAGCAAAGTTCGCAGCGCTGGCGAAAACCGTGCCTGGCGTGAACGGCAACTGCGGCTCATAGAAAGCACCTAGAACTGTGCGGTTTTCTTTTGCGTATAGAAGAAACTATGCTCTACACAGCATCCAAATCCCGGTTGTCGTGCTGTAATCGGTGCTGGTACACAAAGGCCGGAAGTTTCGCAATTTTCCTCCTACTTCGCAATTTTTTTGTGGAAAATCAAACCATTAAATTTTAATGAATATTTTTTCCTGCCAAGGCCCCAAGGAATGCTTCAACAGGAAAAATCGCCAGGCACGTAACTTTCATAGTCATTGCAGGAAAAAAAGAGGAAGTATGCGATTTTTCAAAAATTCGCTACAATCGAGCGTAAAACACGCAATGAAGAGGTCGGAAGACACGCCTGAAACCAACGCTGTTTTATAGAACGAGCCTTCCTCTACAACATATTAAAAAATCTCGAGGGTGTTTTTTCGTATACAGGAGAAAATAATTTTTTTTTTGTAGTAGAGGGTATTACGACCACAGTGACCCACGTTGCATGTGTCCAGTGGGGTGCTATATTTGTTTCTTGGGCTCCTGTTTTATTTCTTTTTATTTTCAATTTTTCTCTGGTCTTGTTGGGTTTTAATGAGTAAGCAATATGCTGTGGTATAGACCTCTGCAAGGTTACCATAGCCTTTGCTTCTGTAGCATAACACGCGTATTGCAATCCTGGGTGGTTAAGTTTATGGCATTCTTTCCGTTGTGCACGGTGCCGGCAACGGAGATTGGGGATTAGCGGTGATGGGCAGGTCTAAGTAATACTTTCTGTCGTGTGGGCTAAAGCCCTGCGCGGATGAGCTTTTTCACATCCGCATCCTATCCGAAAAATCCTCGTCTCCCACGGCACGCAGCAATAGTTCAGTTTCTATGCTCGATATATCAGGCCAATTTTCCTGGAAATAAACGTTATTTCCTGTCAGCACAAAGCAGCACAAAAAAAAAAAGAAACAAAAAAAAAAGCTGTCACCAAACTTCATCCACACGAGCGACTTCCTCTCTCTCGTTCCGATAGTGAAAACCCCGGAGCGGCATAGCTTTTGTAGCAAGGACAGGTCCTGAGCGTCCATGATGATACACGACAGCATGTACAGATTTAGCTTCGACGAGAGATTATACGGCACCAAGCACAGCAACCCAAACGGGATAAGTAGAGTTTATTGCAAGTGAAACGCAAGATCGGCGCCGAACGCGCACCTCGACTAGGGACGCCAGAGCCAGAGGTCTCTCTCAGATGCGCGAGCGGCTTTCGTACACCTTGTACTCTATCTTCTGTACCTAATGTGAAGCAAACTGATGGCGCAATCTCGCGGTTTATCCGAGTCTGACCCGCTCCTGATCAGGCGCCATCCACGTCCGATCCGCAGATCACAACAAGCGTCCATATTTCATCCGAACCCAAAGGTTTCTTGCGGATATCCGCGGGTATACGCTTCCATACACGAGTGGTGCAAGGCTTTATATAGCTGTGAGCCTCACTGGAACCTAGGACACCATGGACGATGAACCACCACCACGAGATTCCGTCGTTTCCAGTACTGCCATGTAGATGACTTTTTTGCACGTTCGTCTTTTCTTCTAGCGTTATAATTTGCGTTTGTATGTAAATATGCTCTGGTCTCCCTTCAAATCCGCGTATTGATCTTTCGCCTTTGGGCCAGGATCTTTCGCGGTGGAGGGAGGCGAAAGGGAGCCGGTCCTTCATATTTGGAGAAGGGCCCCTTGATAACGCGGTCTGCCCCTGAGCGGGCCGTGTCTTTGAACGCGCGGCCGATAACAAGGTCGTCGGGGCAGTACCGCTTGCGGTGCTGTTCCGGGAAGATCTTTTCCTGATAATTTGTTACACTTTTCGTGGTTAATATTTTTGCTGAATTGTTCAGCATTTAAACGTGACAGTTAAAGGAAACTTTCATGAACTGAACCTACATCTACGCGCCATAATATTCATACTGGTGAATAGGAACTCCACAGCGCTAAACTGGAGCCATGTTCCTTTGGTCCGAGTGGCTGTCATACTGAAAACCAACCAGAAAAAAAAAAAAAAAAAAAACGGAAGTACGAGGAATTAAAACGGGAGCCCAAGAAACAAATATAGCACCCCACCGGATACATGCAACGTGGGTCAGTGGCCGTAATACCCTCTACTACAAAAAAAAATTATTTTCTACCGTATACGAAGAAAACACCCTTGAGATTTTTTAATATGTTGTAGAGGAAGGCTCGTTCTATAAAACTACTTCGGTTTCAGGCGTCTCTTCCGACCTCTTCATTGCGTGTTTTACGCTCGATTGTAGCGAATTTTGGAAAAATCGCATAGTTCCTCTTTTTTTTCTGCAATGACTAGACGAATCACGTGTCTTGCGATTTTTCGTGTTGAAGTATTCCACGAGACCTTGTCAAGAAAAAATATTCATTAAAATTTAATGGTTTGATTTTCCACAAAAAAATCGCGAAGTAGGAGGAAAATTGCGAAACTTCCGGCCTTTGTGTACCAGCACCGATTACAGCACGACAACCGGGATTTGGACGCTGTCCAAAGCATGGTTTCCTCTATCCGCAAAAGAAAACCGCAAAGTTCTAAGTGCTTTCTATGAGCCGCAGCTGCCGTTCACGCCAGGCACGGTTTTCACCAGTGCTGCGAACTTTGCTGGTGTGTAGCACCCGGCACATTGAGATTTGGGAAGAAATTTCGTTGTGTGTCGTTTTGCACTATTAGGGACTGCTAAAAAAAATTCGTAAAAATTCGCGATAGTTTTGTGAGGGCCGAGCGGGTCCGCTGGATCATTTCGCGTGGAATCGCCCACCGGTATACACTTCAAGCATCTTCCATTGTATTTATGGAGTAG
This sequence comes from Ornithodoros turicata, assembly GCF_037126465.1. Lineage (NCBI taxonomy): Eukaryota > Metazoa > Arthropoda > Arachnida > Ixodida > Argasidae > Ornithodoros > Ornithodoros turicata. The sequence continues at coordinate 76,913,542 of NC_088202.1, forward strand.
AAACAAATCTGTGTTACTGCAGAAGCAAATACCGTATAATATACAGGGTTTCTCAGTTAAATCCCTGGGCTAAATAATTCGTGAACGGGTGCACCAATCGAATAACTTTCTTTTTTACAAGTATCTGTCCGATACCATCTACAAGCTGCGCACCGTGTGAACGAGTGGGAGGCGCTCATTATTTAAATAAAAATTCAAATGAGTTTCGTGAAGACCATAACTTCTAAAGCAGGGCGCCGTCGGCATTAAAATGGGTGCTGCCCCTTTTGGGACTTTCAGTGGACACCTTTTCGATAAAAATCTGCCACCGAAGCCGGTCATTTGTTGCAGTAATTAGTTGGTTTAGGTTTACATATTTTTGTCGCGGCTGGTCGCGGTGAAGCGCCCAAAACGACGCTCTTCCTCTCCATTATCCACTAATGAATTGTGTGTTCTTGAGCTTACTTCGCTATGGGGAGTGCTGAAGAAAGAATGGAAAGCATGTGATATCAATGCACTATGTGATTAACTGTGTTTCGTCCGTGCGATCATAACGGAGACAGGGCGCATATCAGTCAGATAAGTCGGGTGGGGACTAGCGTAGCCCGTCTGACGCTGTTACTTTTTCTTCAGCACTCCCCTTTGCGAAGTAAGCTCAAGAACACGTAATTCATTGGTGGATGAGGGAGTTGAAGATCGTCCTTTTGCGCTTCACCGCTACCAGCCGCGACAAAAATATTTAAACCGACACCATTTAATTACTGCAAGATATGACCCGCTTCGGTGGCAGATTTTTCTCTAAACGGTGCCAATTGAAAGGCCCCAAAAAGGGTAGTACACATTTTAATGCCGACGAGTACACATTTTAATGCTTTAGAAGTTATGTTTTTCACGAAACACATTTGAATGTTTATTTAAATAATGAGCACCTCCCACACATTCACACGGTTCGCGGCTTGTGGGTGGTATAGGACAGATACTTGTAAAAAAGAAAGATCTTCGATTGGTGCACCCGTTTGCGAATCCCGATGATGTTTAGCCCGGGGATTTAACTGAGACACACTGTATAGCGCATACTACAAAGCAACGAAGTCGCTGTACATGTTTTTGCGTTGCTCTAACAGCCAAGCGTTAAGGGTTGTGAAGTTGACGAGAAGGCGGAGGTTCGAGTAATTAGCATTTTTTAACCGAACTGCCGAATCTCAATTACCGCAGGGGCAATTGTAGCGACACGCGAGTCATGGCGTTTATGGAAATGTGATTCAGTCATTTGAATAAACTGCAGAATCACCATAATGAAAGTGATGCAGGAAACCTCGCAACACATTTTAATCACGGGTGGGGGCGCCGCTTATCGTAGTGTCAGTATAGCGCTCGGAACATTATGTAAATCAGGGCTGGCTTTCACGGGGCATCTCTGTTAAGGAAGCACTAATGGCAAGGAAGACGTCGGTTTACACATAAGCCCGTATTCAGCAACTTACTTAAGCCATTGGTTTAGTGACTTCGGGTTTAAATCGATCACGTGAGACTCTCATTCGCCAATCCTGGATCAACACCCAAAGCTCTACTAGCTGCTGCCGTGAAGCCGATGGCACTGCCCATAGCGAGCTCGATCCCACAGAACCATTAACCGCCCATGAACATCCAACGAACGTTGCGTTGTGGATGGTGGGTACGTCACACGTATGCACTCGCTCCCGGACATATTTCAACTACGCCCGTACAACCCTTCTAATCAAGAGAAAATTATGCGAAATGGACGTCGTAACATCGCCGATGAGGATCTTCTAGGGACCTGTGGAGTACATGTGGAGGACCTGTGGAAATCGTAATTTAAATCGTGAAGTGAATACACGGGCGCCAGTGTGCACCCAAAGCACTTTATTTCAATGTGCAAACTTTGAACACTACTTTTAAAAGTGGGGCCCATTGGGCCTTACACGAGGTTTCAACATTTGAAATCTAGGCATTCGCACTTCGCAGGTGGCACAGTACAAGTAATTAAAGAATGTGACAAGGTGCGATATGCAGATCATTTTGCTTGACAAAGCCTAGGTTCATAGAGATCGTGATCACAATATCACCACCTTATGTAATTAAGAAAAAAAATATCGATGTTACTTGCCGTATAATTAGTTCGTATCCTGCGTGGAATCAACGCAACTGTAGCCTCACGTCCCTTCAGCATTTAGCGTCAGCCTTAACCCCAGCCTCAGCACTCTTTAGCCTCAGCATTCTCGCCTTATGAACGGCTACTGATTTCTTTACATTGTTCCTTCGTGTGTCTTGCAGCGTCTGAAACTCACCAGCGAAGTCGAAGTTCTGCAGCCAAGGCACACTGATAAAAACGACAAAGACATAATACAGGTATCATCATGATGTGCCTATGGCAAATACGCATATCAGCGTTTGACAAATACTACCCGCTTTTATGTAACACTCTTCCCTGTAACGCATTAGACAGTAAATAATTCCAAGCTGGGGTGGGGGTTAGGGAAAGCTTAGGAAGATGAGTACACAATCTTCTGTGGCTCATCTCATAGAGTCAACAATACAACAATTCCAAGCTTGCTCAAAGAAAAAACATCCGACAGTTTCCGAGAGACGCTGAGAGGCAGACAACGAGAAATGGCCGAGGCTGAGAGGGATAGCCGTTTAGGCCTGGAAGAACATGCAAGGTCAAAACCACAGTGAGTGGACCACAAAATAAAAGTAGGACACACACGCTAGTCTGCCTACATTACAAGCATAGCTTGGACCGCTTTCATTTTTTTTCATTAGCTCAGTGGACTGAAGCGACTTGAACAACAATAGAGTCTAAAACTGAACGCTAATAAACAAAGGCACCACGGCCGTTTACCTGTATTTCGGTCATAGACAGTTGCCGCCTGTGGTGTATACCTTACCTATGTGGCATACTCACTTTTAGCTTCACAAACTTCAAGCTGTGCCGGTGCTGTTCGCGTTGAAATTACCGCATTACTCCAAGACATCGATGCTGACATGTTTTTCAGCTCCAGCCTCTCCAGCCCCAGCGGCGTTGAAAATATCCGCTGCAACGGGCTATGACATCACGTGACTCCCATTTCTGCGCCTGGCGAAAAAATTCGCCTTCTGCGCGTATTTCTCCTTTCGCGGTTGGCGGCGAAGGAGTCAGGCGTCCACAGCTCCCCGTATTCGCGGCTCTAAAAAAATGTTTCACGTCTTAGCCACGTGGTATTACTGCGTCAGGCATCATAGTTGATACCCATAAGGACGTTGCGCGCTTCGCGATTGGTTGGCAATGTTTCGAAATAGCAGTTTTTCGCAGGCAGTCTTCCTGGCTGGAAGTTGCGAGCAGGAGTCGCAGTGTCTCTCGGCGATGTTGGCAGACAGCACCGTATTCTTATAGTGTTCGAAGATAAGTGTCTTAGCGGATTTGTTCGTGTTATAAAGTGACTCTACGCCTGTTGTGATATGCCCCGACACAAGTATCATGCTACGAACAATTTCTCCAGTTTGGAACTGGAATGCAGCGGTGAGCTGACGCCTGAGAAACACTTTTGAGCACCGTCGCATTTTCAAATGCAGTGACAACGGAGACAGGATTCGGTGTCGGTTCGACACAAGCATTTCCCGTCTCGTTGTAACCTTGATGCACTGCAAGCAACGAAAGAAGATGCTCACCGTGAAATCGCATGCACTCATGTGAGCGCCGCTCGCTACTAGGAGTAGACTCTGTGCGTGTTTTGCGAGTTCGAACTTGGTTTGTTTGCAGTCTGTCAACGAACGCAACGCTTTGGGCTCTGTACGCACGGTGAATATTGGCGTGATACTTTTGCATTGGTAAATTGCATAAATTTGCCTCTTGCGTCCTGGAACAATATTAAAAGAAAACAGAAAATGCAACCCAAGATAAGGGCAGTTCCGATAGCGTCACCCGATACATTTGTTTTTGTTTTGTTTCTGCAAGTTAAAGCTCATCTTCGACGCATGAGGCGGCACTGTGCTCCTTCACCCTCTCACATTGGGAATGAAGGGAAGACGCGTCTCTGGAGATGCGCAATAAACAAAATAAAGAAAAAAATACAGGTGTTCCTTCACGAATTTTTTGCGGACGATCTATGGAACGAATTTTTGTTCTGAAAAGGGCTACGGTATCAGGTGACCGAAGGGACCAGATGTTCTCATTGGGACAACTTCGTAGCTTTTATAATTTAAAAGTTAATTAACGATTTTTACGTAATTAGTCATTCGACGGTTGAGCAACAGATGGCCAAGAACGTCCGCCGGCCCAGAGATGATAGAAGTGAAAACATGATGTATATAGCCCTTATAGTTTTTTATGAAAAATCTGTATCGAAAACAAAGACACCCTGTACACGGTGGGTGCACATAAAGTAGCCCCACATTTATACACGTATGGCGTTCCCTGCTTACCGCATGAACTTCCGGTGGCGCGGTATGACGCATTTATCCGATGAAAACGGACACAAAAATCGTAGTAACCAAATTCCACGTATCAAAGAAGTTATCCATGCAAACGTTGCTCTCAGTGCATCCCGATTTTCCTATGCAGAAGGCAATATGGCGGTGACGGCACAGTTGCGTCTAGCTACCGCTAGGCGTACCAGATCTCGTTTTGTTTCTGCGTGAGTGGCACCCCCAGCGGTAGGGCGATGCAACTGTGTTACGCTGCCATGTCCCATTGGAAATACACAGAGCGAGGTTCGCGTTGCTAACTATTTTGTTGCGCAAAGTTTGGTTACCACGATATTTTTTTCTCGATTTGCTCCGCATAAATGCACCGTCGTGCGCCGCCGGAAGTTCGTACGGTACGCAGGGAACGCGCGATGTGCGCAAATGTGGGGCTACTTTATCTACACCCACCCTGTAGATATATAATATGGCACACTATGGTCTTTCCACAAACTGTATGTATGAGTAGATAAAGTAGAGAAAACAGCGGCAGGCCGCTAAACATTAATAACTGGAAGAACCTTGAGCTTGAAGAGAAATCAAGCTCAAGGTTTTTCTTTCAAGCAAAAATGTATGCATGCTGTTCTGCGTCATTTTTGTGAGCAGGGCTGTTAAAAATTGCTCGACGAAACTGAAGCTTTACACTGGTGTGATATACGCACCCCCTTTTGGACCCTCGTTGTATAGCCCATATCATGTACAGGTAAGCCTTAAGAATGGAAAAACACACCCCTGTGGAATCAGCTAGGTAACGTATGATTTATCATGTACACCCGCCTCCACATTGCAATCATGCCTATATTTATCACGAATGCCACGATGTCTCTAATTTGGCTGTGTTTTGCCTGTCTTCAACGTGTTCTGAAGAGCTGAGTTCAAGCAATAAGTACAGAATAATAGAAATGGTAGTAACACAGCATGAACAATGAATAATAATAATTCGGGGCCTTACGTCGCGAGACAACGGTGATCATGAGCGACGCCACAGTGGTTAGGTCCGTGGACTAATTTTGCCCGCCCGCGTGTCTCAGCAACTTGTACCCTTCTACCAACTAGCCACCGTCCTCTACCGGGTTTGAACCCGCGATCTAGGGATCAGCAGGCGGACACGCCACCGACTGAACCGCCGATGCGGCTGTCCTATTAAGGAGCTTTACATGCTGCAGTCGAGCTCCGAGAAAAAAGCCGCGCCCTCTATTAGAGAGGCATTCTGACGTCCTTCTTCTTGCAGTAACATATATTTTACTTTCTGCGAATGTTCGCCATGGAAGTTTAAGCCGACTTGAAACAACAGTGAGAAGGGAACAGAAAGAGGCAAGACACCGTTTTCTTGAGCCCTTTCTTACATTGACTGGACGGAGCACTGAGCGCAGCCAATAATTATTGTCACGATGGTTTTCGCAACCTGTTTTCAGCTACTACCATTGCAGCAGGAAATGCGTTGTGTAAAGGAATGGAGTAAATCAGACAAGCGCATTCTGTACATGCCAAAAAAGAAAAAGAAAGAAAAACTGTTACGTTGATGGCTAATCTCAGACCTGTATTCAAGAAAGCTTAATTTTCTTCAATCGAAATTTCATAAGCTTACTTGAACTACGCGGCAAAGGTTCCCTGCAGATAAATGCCTTTGATAGCGTATTGTTCCGTACGGTGGTTTCTTCATTAACATATTTTGGAATGGTTACTGATACATACTGTATGACACGCTCTATGCGCACAGTAGATTACACTTGATCGTTTCAAGTCGACAAACATGTATTCCTGGAGAATAAGGAACATACAGGGTGTTCCAGAAAACGTGTCATTGAATTATAATAAAAAAAAACTACGCCACCTAGTATCATGCGGTCAACTGCATTTCTTCTTAGTACTTTTTTGCCACCTCCTCATGTGAATGTCATGTAACGTAAGTTTTATTATGTAAATTTTTGCGAACCAAACTCGGAATATTGCCAAGTAAAGGTCACTTTTCTACACCACCAACGTGAGGAGCGTGCCGAATTTACTCAAATTCATGATAATTGTCAGCGATATTGAGGAGCTATCCCATCGGAAAAAATAGCCGAACATCATGCTTTTCGGGGCACCAAGAGCATAACGCTTGATTACTTTTTGAGCGCAGTCGTTGTCGGTCCCACGAAAGGAGGTCGCAAACCCAGCCCAAAAAGTGATAGTAAAAAAAGCGACGGTTCCTGAAATTGGGAAAGGAAAGGCATGATCCCAGCGGATGCCGGATGCGATAAGCCATGTCTGTGTTATCTCTTTCTACTATCACTCTCTGGGCTGGGTTTGCCACCTCCTTTCGTCGGACTGACAACGATTGCGCTCAAAAAGTCATCAAGCGCTATGCTTTTGGTGCCCCGAAAAGCATAATGTTCGGCCATTTTTTTCCGATGAGATAGCTTCACATTGGTGGTGTAAAAAAATGCCCTTTACTTGTCAAATTTCCGAGTTTGGTTCGCAAAAATTTACATAATAAAACTTACGTTATATGACGTTCACATCAGGAGGTGGCAAAAACTTAGTAAGAAGAAGTGCCGTTGACCGCATGATTCTAGGTGGCGTAGTATTTTTATTATATTTCATTTCATTTTTTCATTTCATTTAGTTTATTTATTTCGTTCATACGTAACATGAACGCCGAGTGTCCGGCAAAAAGCAGTCTAGCTACTGCCTAGCTACATTTCAATGACACGTTTTCTCGGACACCCTGTACATCTCCGTGTATATGCCAGCGGCGTTGTGTAGGCAAACTGCACTAGTGTTACGAGCGGGGCAGTTGGTGCATGTACGGCTCTTCGCAACCTTAACTTGAACGCGGCTTCGAGCGGTACAGCGGAAGGAGAGACATTCTAGTGGGATTCAGCTGAACTATTGGGGGAGCGCGTTTCGGGCTGTTCCACTCGCGGAGTAGGGGTGTCACGGGGTGTGTAGGGGCTCCCACGGGGAAACATCCCATGTCATCATCACTTCTCCATTTATTGTTGTTGTTGTTGTTGAAGATTGTCGTTGCTAAGTCAGACGCTTCGAAGGCGGGCGTTGCTTTCTGAAGATGCTCAAAGCCGTATTAAGATGTTGTTATCGAGATCGCGATTGTTTGTGTTGTTTATGCGAGATGCGCGCTAGGTGATATCGCTCGGCGATATCCGAGGCGTGGCCGTGTGGGCAGCTACGAACGACCACATACACCCGAATTGAACTTCGGTGATACTGTATGAACTTGAAACGAAATATACAATGATAAACAGAAGTGCATCACACATTTCCCAAGCAGCACAATGTACGTAGCAGACGACAGCAACACCTCCTATGAAGACGGGTAGAATGATGATAATCAACTTTAGAAAGGAGCATCTCTCTTGGGACATCCACCGCTTGTAGAAAAATACTAAGGTAAGCTGAAGTACAAAATATTGCAGAAATTTAAGAAGCAATAGCTGGGCCGATGAGTAGCGCCACCGCTAGCTTCGAAATGGGGCGCTGGGAAGGGGTGCCTATGACATGGTCGTTATAATCTAGTAGGTCGTGAGGAAGACATATAGCAGCGTAATAAGTGGAAATACTAGCTGGCATTGTCAGCAAAGCTTGCAGGAGCACGTTCGCGATTCAGTAACTGCGAGAGTTGTGGTTCAGAGCACAGCATGCGAAGGAACATAATGTAGCAAAAGGTGTGCGCACGTGCATTTGCAGACTTTACTTTTCTTCTTTCGAACCGGTGCTGCAGAGAGAAGCTGTCTGCGCAGAACCGCATTACGCACGCCAATTACAATGAGTTGTCTTGTGGTCTGCAAAATCTGGTTAAATAAGTCTGTCTTTCCTTTTCCCCGAGCACTGGGGGTTTGTCTTATTATTTGACTCAAAAAATAACGGAGAAAGGAAGTCAGTCGTAGTAGATGCAAGGAGTGATTCACGCATCCTGATACAGGGCACCCGAACTGCGCTTGAAACACGACATGTTGTGCCTTTCATGTCGCTATATTTCAAAGTGTTCGGGACCGTCACCACATCCTTGCGTAATTGAAAAACTGGAACACAGGTTGACATAATTTTTGGCGTGACACCTAGACGTAAACTTAAGTACTGAATTAGAGGGAACAGAATGACATGATATGAGGGTTGTGGTTAGGTTCCTACCTGGAAAATGTCGACCACGTGATTTGGGCCTTTTTTTTATAATCGGTCCATAATAATGCCGCTCGTGGATCAGCAGTAACAGCCGCGACCCCGGAGGAGGACGAACTTTTCATACCAGCGCTTAATCTTTGCGCTGCTTTGAGAAAGCTTGCGCTGCTTTGACAAAGCTTTGAGAATTATAATGGGTCTTTCACCATTTGACTCAATTACCTTCGCCTTTCAATTTCTTAATGTTAAAGATGTTTTCTCATTACTCGAGTACAAGTGTCTTCTCTTGGTGTATAAACTTCTTCATAACATGGTTAAATCCTCATTAATCTCGATTAGTTATTGCACAGGACCGTATACGTTAAGGAATAACGATTGTTGTATTCAACTTCCTCGTCCACGTTCTAATTATGGTTTACATTCATTTAGATATTTCGCAGGCAAAAATTGGAATGAACTTGCATCTGAGGTTAAAAAAGCGACTAGCCTTCATATTTTTAGAAATATGCTCTCAAGGAAGATGTGAGCTAACATATTTTTGTCGTGACTGACACTGTTTCTTCATGTAGGACTATACTTACAATGTTGTTACTTTTGTTTTGCTCATCTATATATTTAATTTGTATGCACATTTAGCATTACATCAGATTTGCGGGACCGCAATACAGGTTCGCCTAGCGGTCCTACCAAATAACTTGTACACACTGATGGATCAATAAAATAAATAAATCTCTCTCTCTCTCTAAAAATCAGCGCTTTCTGAATCAAATAAATGTGTGGTGTTGAGTCCATCATTGTTTATTTCGTTTCAAGTTCCATCACTAATGATTAGGGACGGGCCAACCGAATCCGGGAATCCACGAATCCTAGGCGGGGATTCCAGATTCCTGGAATCCGATTCCCAATGCCCAAAACGGCGAATCGAATCTTTCGAATCCACCAACCACGTTTGTTTCTTTCTTTTTAAAATTGCCGCCTCCAGAGTCCGCTGAAAGCTTGATTGGCCTGAAAGTTCCTGATCACAGCCCCATCGACAGTAATGTCAGAAGGACTCTTCAACACATCGGGTGTCATAGATGATAAAAATGCATTAGGCTAGACCCTGATCAGGTGAGAATGCTGCTGTTTTCAGCTGTGTTTTCTTGTTTGTTTGTTTACATTACTCTGGGCTGAAAGAGTTCGGGCAGGAAGTTTTACATTACAAGTTTAAAAGTAACATGGTTTCGCTTTTGATTGTTTCTTATTTTTATGTAAAGAATTCAGACTCGAGAGTTTATGTATTTCCTGTAGTCGATAAGCAACATATGTTAAATAAATTACATTTAAGAAGAAGTATGTACGAGTATATGGGTATGTTTTCTCCTGACAGTGAACTATTATTTAATTTGCTTTGCATTAAACAAATATATTAAATTCTACTTCAAAACACGTTTCACTAAAAGTGCTTTTTTTCCCCTCGCCTTTCGCCATTCGCAGAACCTTCCTTGGATTCGGATTCGGAAAATTATGGATTCGTCCCATCTCTACTAATGATCCGTCCGGCGTAACAGGATCGTTCTTAGCTGCCACGTTTCGGATATAGCTGATATTAGCGATATCACCTAGCGCGCATCTTGCATAACACAACACAAACAACCACGATCTCGACAACAGCATTCAGAAAGCAACGATCGCCTTCAAAGCGTTTGAATAACAACGAACACCCCTACACCGCTAGGGGATCACCCGGAAACGCGCTCTCCCAATAGTTGAGCTGTATCCCACTGGGGTGTTTCTGCTCCTGCTCCGTCGGTCAAAGCCGCGTTCAAGTTAAGGTTGCGGGGAGCTGTACTTGCTTAGGTTGCAGCCGAGGGCAACGGAGAGGAAGAAGCAAAAGCACATACAACGCGACACAGCAGCTCCTCTCGACTGCCATCTTAACTTGTCATTTTAGAAAACGAATACAGATACCAGACCCCAAAGCTTTACGCACTCAAGTAAACAAGTGTTTAGTAACTCTCACGTGTGGAAGTTTGCGCCAGAATACTGGGTTTTCGTCCTGGGACTGTGTATTTATATGATGTTATGAAAAGTAAAGATGTCATTTGAGGGTAGAAGCTGTATGCCGTTGTATGTGTTTTTTCTTCGTCTCCGTTGCACTTGGCTGCAACTTAAGCAAGTCCTGAAGGTAATTTTTTTATTCAAGTCCCAAAAAGTGTAGACGACGGAAAGTGACTGTTCTAAGGCTGGAACATACAAACAGAGAAACACTTCAACGACTTACTTCAACGTCTACAAGTGTAGGTTCACTGCAGTACTCTTTTCAAGTTGGAAAGCTCAGGAACATAGCCTCTTCCCTCGCATTTAGAAATAATTCATTAGGAGGAGAAAACGCAATAATTTATTAAGTGGAAGCCAAGAGAGTACATAACTGCCATTGAGACTAGCACTAACAACAACACGAAGGAACAAGAGCTGTAAACTTTCACGACAAACAAAGACGAAAAGGATCATCGTGTGTTTCAGTGTCCGGAAACAAACTAGACGAATAAAAAATATAACGCTGCCGAGCATTGCAGGATCACTCTCTGTAAGTACAGCTATAAGGTGCACGCACATCTCAGCCTCAGCAGAGCATGCATGCGCAAATGCAACTTCGTCGCCTACTCAACCCTTTCCGATTACCACCATTACCGGCCCATCTCTGTATCTACGACTACATTCAACGAATCTCCCAGGACCATGTACGGAGCAGGAAGCAATGAAGGCATGCGCCGTTGTTTTCAGAAAGGATCACTTAAAACTGTGAACTTTATTGCAAGAAAGTATAAAGTTCCCAATGTATGCGCTCATACTTTGTGCAAGCAACGCCATTGTCCGAAAGATTGTTTTATTGCTCCTTTGAATTAAAAAAAAAGTGACTTCTTTTCAAGTTCACTGTTGGGTGTAAATGGCTTGTCCTATAACGCACACCACCTTTTACACCGTATGGTCTGGAACACCCTTTATAGAGGGTGTATTGCGTGTAAAACACCCTTTGAAAGGGTGCTTTTCCTTGAAAATGCCTTTTTTTGCACCCTTTAAACACCCTTTTAGGAGGGTGTTTAACAATCTTACACCCTTTCGAAAGGGTGTAATAAAATGCCAGGAAGCATTCCCGCACTCGGCAGTCCCTGAGTTGTGTGCCAGCTGCCAGCGCTATAAATGGGAAATGAGCCCACGTTCTCACAGCACCTTCACCAGCTAGCTAGCTTAGAACTAGCTCTGTCGGCTTGGTTCCACATAGTAAATCCTCCCTAAAAGCTCCCGCGGCAGTATGTCGAGCCGTGCAGTCCGACTTTTTGCTTGTGTGACAACAACCACCCTGGAGACGGCACAGTCCGAGCCGTGGTTCCAACGTACAACCTAAACCGGGGCGCGGCGCGTCACAGACACCCATCATCGTCCTAGCAACACTGTGAGTGAGTGTGCGAAAAAAAAAGTAAAGAAAACGGAAGCAAAACTGTGGGACATGCGTAAGGGAAGAGGTGAAGATCACAGCATCGTAACGCCGTCCGTGCTCGTGAAATGAGCGTCGTTACGATGCTGCGATCTTCAGACGATGCCAGCAACGAGCCCGGTACCCTCGGTAGCCTATATTGGCGTACGAGCTTGATCATATACTTAAATACAATTTGTTTGAGTACGTTCGCTAAGCTTAGTGCGGCAGAACTCGTCTGTAATGGTGACGGAAATGTGTCTTTGCAATTAACACGTACGCCTGCAACGAGTCAAAGATATCAGCGAACTTCCTGACATTCCTCCCTGTCAAATATTGTGTTTTTAACTCAAGTTATCGTCTATAATGGGATTACCTAATGAGCGGAGCTGTCAAGCCAATATAATTTTTCTCTCAACAATTAAAACAAATTTTCTACACCGTTGTAAAAAGGGTGTGTATAACGTAAACACCTTTTTCGGTGTCGATGCTATACCTTTAATGATGCTCTTTTTACACCTTTTGCTTCAATCTGCGGGATAGAAAATTGTGTTTTTATAACAATACACCTGTTTTGAGCGAATAAAGGCATAAAATGACTTACTGTGCAGGCAAACCACGTTGTTGTCAGCTTGCTGCTACGGGACCGTGTTTCAAAAGTGTAAAACAACCTTGTTGGACAACCAAGTGATAAATTTCACAGTCAGTGGCCTTTGCTTTTCCTGTGCGTGACCACCTGCACACACCATGTTAGACCACAAAGCGGTCAGCCTTATTCCTACTTAAGAACACAATTTTCTACACCAGTGTTACTTGAAAGGTGTAAAAAGGAAGAAACAGGTGTAAACGCATAAAAACATCCTTTTTGATACAGCACTTGGTGTAATAAAGAGTGTATTTTCTCATACACCTTTTTTAGCACCCCTTTTGCGGCCTTTAGTTAACTCTGTGGAATTAAAAAAGGTGTATTTGCTTAAAAACACCCTTTCTCCCCAGAAAGGGTGTTTTTGAATTTACTGTGTGATCCCATCCACTCTGGCCTCGTGGTATCTGTTAGAAAGAAAGCGGGAATCAAATGTCGCAGTACATTTTAGCCGAAACTCCGTCAGCGAGAGAGAATACTTAAATATGAGCTTCGGGTGCAAGCGCGACCACTGCATGACTGTGCTTGAGATATCACCACCCCCACGCAGATTTATTGCAATGCGAAAGCTAATGATGTGAAGTATAACTTGTTGATGCCGATCAACGATAACGTTCCATATCTATGGAAACGAGCATACAAGGCACCTCGAATGTTTTTTTTTTCTTCTTTTTTTTTTAACGCGTGATGTAAGCATGCTACCATCCGGAACTGTCCCACAAAGTATTTCCTTTGGGAAACGCGCATTTCCTGAACAAAAAAAAAAAAAAAAAAGAGTGAAAAAGTGTACAAGAGCGCGTGCAGGTGCGGCGATCTCTCCGAGCTCCGTCTGGCGTGTCGTGACGTCAGATCATCCTAGCACTTTTATTGCCAGCCCGCAATCGTGTGCTACAGGCGGATGGGCGGCGCCAAATGCAACCACAAAAAGAAAGACAGAAGAAGGCACGCGGCTCACTCGACTTGAGTGAATAACGTGGATTCTGGTAGCCGATGGAAGGAGCTTTTCTGACCCGTGAGACTCAAAGCTCCCTTACGCACCAGGATTGCGTGCTGCAATCGTAGCTTTGGTGCGAATATGTGTCCCAGGGCTTGTACTTCTAATTTCTACTCCTCGTGACATATTTTTTTCCAACCCTTCCGTGCTCCTTTGGAAAGGTCATTCAGTCATTTACAAGTCATTCTGTCAGAAAGTCTTAAAGGATCTGAAAGGATCACTGAGGAGACCCCATATTTCTCTCTTTTTCTTCCCCCCTTTTTTTTAGCTACGGCATCTTCTGCAACAAATAAAATGAGCTCCTGCGAAAGAAAGACTGGCGCAGGTGAGCTTCAGAGCGTGTGGGAGGCCTCTCTTCCGCACACCTTTAATAAAACCCTCCACTCTTCGTAAGAGCGTATGGGAGAATGAGGGAGCCTCGTGACGTAGCGTGGTCCCTTGGCATGCGACTCGGGACGTATATACCGGGATAGCTCGAGCGCGTATAAGCCGCATGTTAGCATAGCATTCTTCTATGCGTTCTTCATAGCGTTCTGTCCCTTGATTTGATGAAAACGGGGGGGGGGGGGCGCACGCCATTTTTACGACCGTTATGAACTGCTGCCAAAAAAATAGCGTACGCCCCCCGTTTTCAGCAAATTAGGGTAAAGAACGATGTCACCCAGGATGATGGTTGGCTAGGAGCGTGCCATGTGGTTAAGTTCATTTTTAAGAGTACATTGGGACCTTTTGACATCACGCGAGTATCGTGTCGGCCGTTCGCGACTGCTTTCTCTGAATGTTTTTGTAAATTTGGTTTCGCATTTAAAATACACCACACAGCGAAGATATCTTGCATTTTGACTCACGATGGACTGCTTGACAGATGAGCCGGGCTTTCGAGCCACGTTAATTGCAATATCATCGCTCCTTTATGGTAAAAGCAGGACTGAGCGAAAACGGCGGCTCATACCGGTATATCAGTTAGTACATTGTCCGCCCACTGCTTCCAACGTTGCGGGCGTTATCCCGGTCACCAGTAGGTCGATTGCATGGTACAAGTTGCTTCTTCACGTCAGTAGCCGGAAGACACGTTAAAGGAGCTAGGACCTGACATTTAACGTGGTTCGAAACCCTGTCTCATCTGTCAAGATGTCCATCAAGTGTCCCGTTGCAAGATATTTTTCGCCGTGTGGTGTATTGCCAGTGCGCAATCAAATGTACAAAAACAGTCGGAGGAAGCCCCCGCATGAGCCGCACCGGTGTACGTCAGGAGTCACCTGCAGGGGACCACGCTGCGTCCCTGTGCTCCCTCATTCTCCGATGCGCTCTTTCCAAGAGTGGAGGACTTTTGAAAGGTCTGCGGAACAGAGACCTGGCGTGTGCGCTGCAGGTTACTTGCGCCCGTCGTTCTTTCGTAGATCATTTTATTCGTTGCAGAACACGCCGCAGTAGAAAAATAAATCAGGGTAACTTCAGTGTTCCTTTAAACATGATGTGCCGTATGTGCCCAAATTAGGGCGCACGTCAAAGAAACCTGGGATGGAACAACAATGGAACCCAACAATGTGGAATTGCTCATGGTCGTATATGTCCTGCGACAAGAATCCACGAATGAGCAATCACACTTCGTGACTCCTTGACGGACAGCCACGACGAGAAAGCAGCGTCTGAAAACAAATATAAGGATCAGCCATAATGATGATCAGATTACATAATATTTACGTAACAAACGCAATTAGCTTCTCTGCCCCAACGAGGCACTACGCTTATGGCGTAATTCGATCTAGATAGTAGTCTACATCTCACTGTTTTTCTTTTGTGCCATTTCCATAATTCGATCTAGTTGGCAATTATTCACACAGGAAATATATTCAAGTTAGGTTACGCATATTACCCAAACAAGCTTAGTTCATACAAGAACGGCCTATATGTAATCTTAGTGACAGTTATTGAGCCCCAAGGGTTTCGCTAAATCTGTTCGCCGTTATCATGAGACACATTCAGTAAAAATTCCCTAGAATACCATTTTGAATCACATTCCAAAAGTTCAATCCGGTTTATAAGTGACGGCTCTCTGAAGCAAAGCCGCGGTGTTTCCTTCGAGTCAAAATGAACAGAGGAGCTCTCCGTCTCGACTTTCTTCAGTGAGATCATTAATAATGAGACTGACGTATGACTTGCAGGCCTAAACTTTCCAAATATAATGTGCACGCACAAAACTTGGTTCTTCCAGGCGTTGTTCAAATTCCAATAGAAGCAAAAGAGAGGTTCATCCCAAAGTCAAGCAAGTTCAGCAAAGTCAGGCAAGCAAATTTCCGTTAAATGCGTGATATCGCACATCACAGAAAATCACATTAACAAGAATTGACGTGCAACGAGCGCGCCTCAAGTCACAATGTTGAGTGAAAATAATATCGCAATATTAAGAAGTTGCGACGCAGAAAAGAAATCACGCCTTAGTAAGTCCTGACTCCGAGAATTCGAATAGAAACACACCAAAGCGCTGTCTTCGCATATGCATTATCTCTGCCTGTCATTTTTCTCTCATAGCAGTCCTCGATTGTCAAATGATAAACGGCTCCAACATTGTGTCACGAACAAAGGTACCAGATTCACGTTGTTCGGGGCAGGATCAGAAGAAGGGCAGGCGCTAGCTTTAGAGACTTTTTAACGCCGCTTTTTTAGCGCACTGATGCGAGGAAAGCGCCGAAAAAGAAAGAAAAAAATAATGAATAACGTTTTGGGGGGAAACTTGTACTACGTGTTTTTCGACTTTACGCATGGAAACGTGAGGGTAATGGAAAATGGATGATGAATGTGCCGTGTGTGAGCGAAACACATTTGCAATTGTGATAGTATAATGTGCTCCCCAGCGCTTCAGCAAGGAGGACAACTTTTATTTTTGTTGTCCACCATCATCATCAGCAACAGCAACAGCGTCATTAACAAGGAGCGCTGTTGAAGTGTTGTTAAATGAGGTACGCAAACTAAATTATTGCATTAGCAATCTCTGAACGAAGTGCTGAGAAATGTTGAAGGTTCGGTACGTGTATGAGCATCGTGACACTCTTTGTCTTGATTTCCGTGCTTGAGGACGTGTTGAGACGTTTGCGTATTTTTCTAAATGAGTTGAAATGTGTAGATGAGCGGAAATGAAGTTTTGTGCACCAACTTCTAATATACCGCATATTTTCGACATTTTCTTTTTCATAAATTTTTCCCTCACGTACATTGTGATAAGTGTCCTGATTATTTATCTTGTTTGCTGGCTCCCGTGTGGATGAAAAATTGCCACAACCACCTTTTCGTAAACATTTCAGCAGCAGTTAAAGTGATAGCGGCCTCCGGAAACGCGTGCATGAAATAGGTGCCACAATGTTTGATATTGTTCGACACTCTGTTGACCAATTTTGTCGCCCGAAAAGTGCATGAATACATCTATAAAAAGATTAAAAAATGCGTTTTAGAGGTTAGGATTGCCTCTACGGTTGAGGATCCCCAACGGCAAAAACATCATGGTGACGTACTTGTGTACGCCAATCAGAGGTCAGCGCGCAGGCGACTGCCTTCGCAGACGATTGTTCCCGAGATCATCTGCTCCGCCCCTTCCACGCGACGGCCACTCAATCGACTCACTTTTGTCAAACGCGCGCCATGATTGGTAGTTTATAATATGACGTTTTCTCGTTTCTCCAGAGAGAGAATTCCGCTATGCTCTCATCACCCGGCGTGTGCTCTGGCGATGTGTTTCATCTAATTGCACAAAAGCTACGCCAATAATTCGCATGGGACTTTCGGCAACATGGCTAGTGATCAACCAGGAACAAAAGGCGAACGTCCCTTTAAATACGTGTGCCCTGTACTCACAACAGAATCTACCCACACTTACGAACAAGGCAAAATGCGCCAAAGAGTTCCGTGGACAGCAGGTAGTTGTTACCGCCGTCCTATAAGTAGTTGCGACAAGCCCTCGCACCTGTTCTTTGCAAAGTGTATAGAACTTCTCCTGGTCAATGACATACCTGATTAGCGCTGTGAGGCTTGCACGCCAGTGCTCGTTGCACTATTGCTGTAGTCAAGAGCGTCGTATTCAGAATGAGACGTGAAGGAAGCTTGCCATGAAGATTTGGTTCCATGTATCGAACTGCTGAATTACGGTTGTCAAAGTTGCTTCTAAAAAGTAGCTGAGTTACAGATAAATGTGTTGAAAAGTATCTATGTTACAATTACAAGTATGCTATGGAAACAGTACACCGGTACAGTTATAGTTACTTAAAAAAGTAGTATTTTTAAAAAGTAGTAGTAGTAGTATAACTGAGTATTTTTGCAGTTGTGTTTCTCTGTCCAAAAGTTAAGTAAATGAAAAAAAAACATATTATCGAGTCACTCGGTGCGTCGCATAATTCGTTTCTTACTAGCGTATGAATGGACCAAAATTTTCTAAATACTATGTAAGGGATCGGGTGTACCCGCAATAAAGAAGTGGGTACAAGGCACGGGTCTTTGCTCGAGAACCTCTGTTGTTCACCACAGTCTAGAAAACTTTCTTGTGTGGCAAATGATGACAATATTTTTATCGTCCAAAAAATGATAAGGTAAACAAATAACCACAATGACACAGCAAACCCATTAGCAACCTACGCTCTAAATCCGGTCCCCCTTATCGTCCCCCTTAACTGCCTGTAACCTGTGTTCCAGGGGTTACATTGGCATTTCCCCCTTAAATCCATGGGTTACTTCGTCTAGAACCCATTCCAAGGGTTACATGAGCCCGCTGTAACGCTTCGTCACCGTGCTACAAGGGTGACAGTGACGTGTCATCGATGTCACCCTTGAAATATCACCCTTACGTAATTCCAGTCACCCATACTCTCAACCGTAACCCTTATTACGAGGACAATTTGCTACAAGTTTCGCGTCTTCTGCGCCTGCGCTGAAACATTCAAACTGAACGGACGCGGACGCTCGGAGCTTCGAGTCCAGGCTTGGATCAAGTTGTCTCTGCGACTCGTTGGCTTTGAACTCTTCCGTCTTGTTGTTGCTGTAGTGATGTTCACTTCCGAGGACATTCGCGGCAACTTTTGCGGTCGATGCAAGCAAAATGAGTGTGATTGTGCTGAGTTCATGAGGAAGGTTGAGGATCATGCCGGCGACCGCACTGGGTGGTGTGTGTTCTGCGGCCATTCACCTTCAACACAGGGGCGTCTTGAATCAATTGGTGAGTGTCTTCCGCAATTATTAAAGCCATGAATTGTGCTGTCGCAAAACTAACAAGTGGCGGTGCTTTTTGTAGACGTGCCTCGCGTTGAGGAGATGGCTGTGGCCACCATTCGCGACGAAACAGTGAGTTTGCAACAGTGTGTATCTCTTCTCTTTTTACATTTGTCCCTCTCTTTCTTTTAATGTGTGACCGACTTTTGAGAGCGAGTGTAGCTGTCTGACGTCAGCTAAGGCTTGTTCATGCATGTGTCTTTTCAAGGTGCAGAAACAGTGATGACCTGGGTACACCGGGATCGAATTTCACGGCGCAGTAAGCCTCTGTGTACAACTGTTCGACTATTCTAGAATGATTGGAGTACAAGCTACGGTACACCACCAGGATAACGCAAGCCGCAGAGTGAAGTCTCATACAATATCTTGCATGTACTTGTCAGCATTTCGTATATGGTTCCCAGGAGCAGATTTGTTGTCAGTAATTCAGATCCGTCATGTTGTCAGTACTCACATCCGCATCAACAGACAGCTGGCTTAACGAAGCAAACTAATGTTTCCCGACTCTGAGTAGTTGTGAAATAATTTTGTAATTTGTCATTTAGCCATAATAAATCGATGTGTTCCATACTCGGATTTCATGTACAAGTGTGCATGCGTTTATGTTATCACAAACACAATTTTATTTTCATGCCTGTACACTGCCACTTCTCTAGAAGTACATGAGCTGGGGCCACACGGCGATGCACTCAGCGAGCGGGCTTCACCACAAGCTACACTGCTGTGAAGTGAAGAGCGCTGCAGAGGAATGGTAACCCATAAAGCGGGGTTCAGCGCCTACGGGAAGGGTTACGTTTCGTAACCCATAAGGCTAAAAAACAGCGGCCTTGAGTGGCACCCTTATGTGCAGGCCACGCCTACATAACCCGTACAAAAGGGTTAGACCATAACCCCTGATGTAAGGGTTAAAAAATGATCATTTTTTAACCCTTACTATGGGTGACCAGATTTAGAGTGTACCCGCAACCCTACTCCCAATCCCAGTTAGTTAGTAACATGGGTCGGCTTCCATCACGTGATAGCTTTATTTAAGCTTCGTGACTCTATCATTAGTGCCCAGAACCTCCATATGGCCCTCGCATTCATCAGCATGGCCGACTACCGCAAGTAGTTCAATCACCACGGCATTTGTCCGGCATATTGGAAACTTCGTGTCCTGGGCCAATTTCGTAGGAAGCTACGCAGACAGCTGACTCACAGAGTGTGAGCAAAACGCCAGGAAGGACACAAAGGCAGCGCAGACGGTGCCGGGTCTTGAACCCAGATTACCTTCAAGGAAGAGGACTGCGCAGACTGCAATGCATTCGGTCGGAACTCCCTGACGCTGAGCGACCTGTGGAGCAGAATATCTGTCATCGTTGCTGTTTCACATATACATAGAAATACGCGAAGGAGGCTAATACTTGCTGAAAAAAGTAACTAGTCAATGATACAAAGTATGCCTGCTCAAACGTGTCGAACATTTTCCTCGAGATGCATAAAAAATAAATAGACAGAGGTGCTCAGAAACTTCTACGCAGTTACATGGCCACCCTGCTGCTGATGTGTGGTAGCATACATCATAAATTCAGTCATAAATACGTGGCGATGTTTTTCTGTTTTCTTTATGTCTGCGTTACTTTTCGTTGTTAGTGTATATTCTCTCTACTACAAGTATTGGAGTAGCCAGTCCCGACCAAGTCGAAGCTGATCACTCCACGTTTTTCTTTGTGATCAATCTCATCTAACCGTAGCCTTATCGTAGCCTTATCGGGCCCAGCTGGTTCCATAGGAACTCTACATGGGGCAGAATTTTAGAACTGGCCTCAGTTATTGACTTTGTTGGGGAAAAAGCGAATCAGAAAGTTAAGGATATAGGGAATCGTAGGCTAAAACGATAAGGCAGATCAGCTCACTAAATTTGTGACTCATCTAATCAGTCAACAAAAAAAGCTACATTTTTCGCGCAGTCGGCAGCATTTGACGCGGACATGTGGGCTCAGTTTTTCACAACGCCAGATTCTGCGAAAGGCTTCGTGCTGGACAAGTGTCTATTTTACGGTAAGGGCCCGGTTTCGCTCCTGGAATTTGTTAGCACAGCAGGCACTTTTCACTAAGTTACTGAGAAGACCAAGATGACCGCTGAGGATATCACTCGCAATGGCACTGTACGGATAAATATGAGAATGGCAGGATTCCACTCTCGGATATCGCCTGGAGAGCCGGTGGAAGTGTCCGACCACGGGGCACCGTCGCCATCTGCCATAGAAGATATTATGAGCCAACGTGCCTCTATCATTAGTGCCCAGAGCCTCCATATGGCCCTCGCATGTATCCGCATGGCCGACTACGGCAAGACCGCATTTATCCACCATATTGGAAAATTCATGTCCTAGGCCGATTTCGAGCCTGAGCCAACTAATCGGTCTACAACAGCAGCAAGCTCAGCAACAGCGGTTTATCCACATGTTTACGCGCTTCATGGCACCACAGCCACGTTTCGAGCTGGTGAGCCGGAATTGTTTGATGGAACATCAGTGAGACCTCAGGGCTGGCTTGAATTCTATGAGTATGGCTGCGAGAAGAACCGGTGGACTGCAAAAGAAGACAAGATCAAGAATCTCAGGCTCTGCCTAGAGAAAATGGCGAAATCCTGGTATAAGCTAAAAATTTTGGAGCATGCAGGGGATACATGGGTGTCGTGGAGCGACAGCTTACTCACTTCGTCTCAAACAAATGCGGTCGTGCTATATTGTTCCGGTACCGTTACGAAAGTCCTGTCCAATATTTTTTTGAAAAGACGACTCCTATAAATCGACGATCCTACTCTCCCGGACACGTCTCTCGTCCCGTTGGTCGTCCACGGGATGTCCCCGGACCTGCAGCCCCAAGTTCAAGTGAAGAATCCATCCAACGTCGAGGACTTGTTGCACTGTGTCAAGGAACTATGTGTTGAGCGCCCGGCCTTCCAAGCCAAATCGGCCTGGGCGCCCCAGAGATAATTACATTGCTCATGATCGGACAATTTCGCGGGGAGTTTCCAACCAACGTCTCAAGTGTATCGGACTGGGCCGGAACCCGACGTAGGATCTGCGTAGACCTTTACCTGGGCAAGCTCGAAATTCGCAGGACCAACCTGTTAACCAGGTGCAGGAATACGAGTCGCCAAGTGTGTCCGAGAATGAGGAGTACACCGAGAAAAACTAATAAAACTCCGGGCCTTATAGACTGTCCTAAGGACAAATAATGAGACTGTGTACCTCCTTAATCAAAACGTCCTATATGTCACACTGCTGGTCGATGTAAGGCCAACGAAAGTCTTGTAGAGGGGAACAAAGTATTCCTCTGACGTCCAGTAGTCGTCCAAGGTTATGGCAGAGCTTGCCGGAATTTGCGAGAATGGGCAAGCGTCAAGCTGTCGTATAAAAATCGCGTTATGCCCGCCACTGCATTGGTTATGGACTACGTAGAATACAGCCTCGGGCAGAGCTTGCCAGAATTTGCGAGAATGGGCAAGTGTCGAGCTGTCGTATAAAAATCGCGTTATGCCCGCCACTGCATTGGTTATGGACGACGTAGAATACAGTTTCGGGTTGTCCCGGCCACACATGAAAGCCATGAACATGAACTTGTTCTGGGACGATAAGATCCACTTTGGAGAAAGCGTTTGTACAGCACTGACAAATTCGGCGTCCCCGAACAGCTGAGGATGATGTTGAAACTCGTACGTGAAGAAAAAGAGGAGTTGGTGGCCAGCTGACCTGCATGCACCTTTCACTTCTTTTAGTTAACCGAATTGCGTGGTCTCGCTCACTTGTTCTGATTAAAGCTATTACTTAGACCCGCTTTCATCCTTCTGTTCTTCACAGATGTTATACCCAGAGTTTGTTTGCCTTGGTTCCTGTACACCCGGTATAAAAGGACTACGCCGTACATTTTCGACTGACGAACACCAACGTCGTCCACAAGAACCGTACCCACTGTCTAGGCAAAAGGAAGCTTGGCTCCAAAATGAGCTGCAGGGTATGTTGGACGCCCAGATAAAACGTCCATCAACGTCGACTTTCGCATCACCCATAACTATCGTACCCAAAGAGGACGGAACTTTCAGGTTATTATCTGACTACCACCTCGTTAACCAGCAAACGGATCTCTTCATGTATCCCATGCCTCGCATCGATGTAATTATCAACGATACAGGTGGATGCAACAAGTTTTCTTGCATTGATCTGACCAAGGGATACTGGCAAATCCCCCTGGCGGTGGAATACAGGCACTACACAGCATTCAGAATTCCATTCGATGCGTACGAGTACAACCGCAAACCGTTCGGATGAAAAAATTCAGGAGCCTGGTTCTAGAAGCTAATGGATGATATCCTGTGGCCATACCGGGGAAGATTTTATGCAGTATACATTGACGATATAGTAGTATACTCTTTCTTTTCTTTCTTTCTTCTTTCTTTTTCTGTTTGTTGGGAATAGCAAGCCGCCGTAGCGCAGGCTAACCTTCCGTGAGAACAACAAGCACAAAGCAGGAGTCCGTTTCACGTAGATATCTCAGCTGCGAAAGCCACACGACGTACATTCCCTCAGGCTATTTCTAGGCTTAGCTGGGTACTTTCGGGTATTTATTATAGACTATGCCACGAAAACCAAGTCTCTAACGGAACTGATCAGGAAGAATACCCCCCTCACGTAGACAGAAGACTGCGAGAGGGCGCACCAATACTTGGTTAACAGGATCTCCTCCGATCATATCCTTACTCTTCCTGAGTTCACCTTGCCCTTTGAACTCAAAACAGACGCCTCCCACTTTGGCGTGCGGGCGGTACTATATCACTGCAGATCGGACAACCCAAGGGGTGACCAATTGGGCGTCATATGGTATCATTCCCACACGTTCTCTCAACCTCAACACATACACACACATTCATTGGATGATGATGAGGTAGGCGATTCACCGCCGCTGAGGCGCTACACTGCCCTATTGCGCGTTGGGAAAGGATGAGGGGATGATGGGGGCTTTCACAGACCCGTCACCAGACCGGTGGAGCACAAGTACCCCGCAAGCAGACGAAGGCCTTGCATCTGGTGGGCAGCGTTCGACCACGGTCCGAGGATCTTCGCGATGTTGAACGGCCGCTACACGACCACTGAAAAGGAGACTCTGGCGGTAGTTTTGGCAATCAAGTATTTCCGTCCCGACTTGGAAGGCCGGACATTTGAGCTTTTCACGAACAGTCAGGCACTATCGTATCTCCTCAAGCTAGCGCAGCTGATCTTGGAAATACAACACTTTGACTTTAAAGGCACCCACCGTAGCGCCTCTGATCTCACAGACGCCGATGCGCTGTCACGTGTAACCATTCACCTACCACGGCGTCCGACCAACGTGAATGAGAAAGTTAATGCCTTCAAGCACGGGAGGGCCATCAGCAACTAGAGTTCAAGGAGGAAACTGCGAAGTTTTTCTTATCTTTCTTTTTTTTTTCGTCCTTTCTTTTTGTTTGTTTGTTCTGGACACGTTGGTTCACAAGATTCTCGAACTGTATCATGACAGTCCGGAATCCGGAAGGCATGATGGGTTCTGGCGTACCTACTACAAGCTTGCAAAAGGCTTCCAGTAGCGAAACATGCGAACCACGTCAAGACTACGAGACTACGTCTCTCCGTGCTATGCATGCAAGAATCACAAAGCCAAATCCCATTGGCGGGCAGACACTATGATACTACCCCAGCACACGGACACACCCTTTCACATCGTTCACCTGGGTTTTGGGGAAATAAAAAAAGGGGCAAAGGTTTACGACGCACTCAAGCCTTCCTTCCCGTAATCGACCAGTGCACTGGGATGCTTGCGGCACGCCCTGGACGAGAAGACTCCCATACAGTCGTTGCCGTTCTTGCGCAAGACATGTTCCGAAACACGAAGGCGGTCATCTCAGCCAACGGTCCTGCGTTCCGTCGTAGCAAGCTTAGAAAGTGGGCACTTGAGCATGGGATTACCCTGCAGACCACAACTCCCTACCACCCCGCAGCGAACGGGTTAGCTGAAAGGGCGATCCGGGACGTCAAAAATTACATGGCTGTCTACCCTGACTTTCGTGGCGACTGGAAGTGCGCTTTAGAAGGAGCAGTACGGCATCACAACAGGTCCTACACCAGACGATGGAGTCCGCATTTTGCTGCATACAAGGGGCTCCCAATTCTCCGCGCAGATCGAGAGCTAGGGTTAGCCGACCGAGTACGGCTAGAAGAGAAGCCGATGACACGGGAAGAAAAAGAAGTCTATAGGCGTTGTATGATGCAGTACCGATAATAGACGACAGACAGGAGTTCCGCAGCTCAACGTCTGGGACCTTATACTCGTGCCGTACGGACTGCCGGGGAGCCGAGCGCCGTTTAAGGGGGCCCTACACTATGAGGGCCCTGAACAGGAATCAGGGCCTTAGCAAATGCGTTGTTTATGCGGTTCCAAGCGCACAGAAGAAAGGGCGCCCATAATAAATATACTTCGTACTATCCGCGGAGGGATGGAATTCAAAGTGGGGGAGTTCTGTAGGAGAGGAAGCGTGTGTGCCTGAGAGGAAGCAGACGAAGGGAATAAATCCATTCTTCCCCGGTTTGCTTCTGAGAGCAAGCGTATCCTATCTTGTCTGGTTCCATAGGAACTCTACGTAACAATCTCAGTTAGTCAGATGAATGTAATGCTCTACTCGTCCCGCACCGAGTAGGTATTAAGCTAATGGAAAGGAGAAATGAACATTTCGCGTTTGGGAGTAGCAGAATCCGTCGTGTGACAAGTCAGTCGTTCCCTATTTCTTTTTATTTTCATTTTCCAATCCTATCCAATTCGCTTCGGGTTCGTCGGCAAAACGAATCGCGAAAAAGAAACATCACAGAGGCATAAAAGTCAGGGGACACAAAAGAAGCTAATCAGTGAACGCGATGAAGGGAAGTCATTCAGTGTCATCCTTCAGTATATCCTGCACATCTGGAGAGAGTTGCCGTGCTGTCCTGACATATAACATCAATAGATTATACCTGCCAGATATAAATCCCTACGTCCCGAGTCACGAGAGAAGAAGCGAGCAGAATGAAAGGAAACTGTCACAGCAATGTGTTCGAGCCATAATATTTCCAGATATTAGACAGTTTGTGCAGAATGTTCCATTACGTCTGCTCGCTCGGAACCCTGAAGCGACGCCAGCTGGTGACGCGTTAACTAAACTACAAAAACATGAATCAGACATGTAAATAAATAAAGCAAATTAAGAATTATGGAGTATATTTTTATGGCGATAATTTTGTTTTTCGTTCTTGACTCGCTGGAGCTAAGCACGAGAAAGTACTGATAATAATAATTGGGGGTTTACGTCGGCATGATATCATGAGCGACGCCACAGGGGTCGGTCTGTGGACTGATTTTGCCCACCTGAGAGTTCTTTAACGTGCGATGACAGCTCATCACACGGCACCCCGTACTAAACGTCCCTCGCGGAAGACGGAGTGTCTAAGCAACTTGTACCCTACCACCAAGTTGCTGGGGTCCTCGGCCGGGTTCGAACCAGCGACCTCGAGATCGGAAGGCGAACACGCTACTGCCTGAGCCAACGAGGCCGGTAGAAAGTACTCATCGCGCTGACGGTAGGCGTCTTGTTTCCACCAACACGCAAATACTCATCTGGTGCCGTGCGGGTAGTGTCACTCCAGAAACCTGTCCCAGCTAAACATTGTGCGCACGAGCAGTCGCGTTGTCGCTCACGCTCTTCAACGAACCGGGACTCGAACGTGTCAGGCTAAAACAGTTCTGCGTAAGAGCAAGCTGTTCCCAAATAGTTCTTGGCAAATATACAGGGTGTTCAAAATTAAGCTTTCACTAGCACTTTATAAATAGGCGAACAAAAGAAAACTGGTGCTATTTCTCTATCCTTGAGTAAGAAGCAGGTGCTACATAATTAGCAGCACCTGTTTCTTATACAAGTAGTGCAAAGTTATCATCCGGTTTCCTGTCATCTCTGTGTTTGCGTAGCGCTCGTGAAAGCTTAATTTTGAACACCCTGTATTTGTAGGTACGATGGTGACATGATGATTGAAACGAAAAATGACAATCGCGAGAGTAATCGAAAATGTCCGAGAAAGGACAATATATTTCGTCAGACAGTTAATGATAGACAGTTAATGAGTCATGGGTATACAATAAAGTATTTTCGAGACTTGTTTTTAAAAGCACACAAAAGTGAGAGCTCATCTTTTTTTGTGTGCCTTATCCTGGATCAATATTTTATGGTGACACATAAAAACAAAGCGGTGGGATTTCACTTTAATGTCCCTTTAGCGGCAAGGATAACCTAGTGAAATATTCGCGATTCCAGCGAAGCCGTGGCCAACTGGCAGCGATTTCTAAAAGCTGCGAGTGGAGGTCGCGCCTCCGGACAGGGAAGCGGTACGGCGGTACGTTTCTCTTGATTATATATACAGAACGCCAGACAGCCTGAACGACACGCAGGAAGCTTGCTCTGGACAGAACGTGGAAAGACGGACCTTTCTGTGGCAACGTTGGTGGTCCAAAGTTTGTGCAAAACAGAAGACACGTGCTGGACAAGATGGCCGACAACGAGGTGAGCGCGCACATCGAACAGCGACTTGTCATAAAATTCCTCATGAATGAAGGCGTAAAGTCATCTGAAATTTACAGAAGACTTCAGGCTCAGTATCGCCACGAGACACTTAGCCGCAGCAAAGCGTTTGAGTGGTGCAAACGGCTCCGAGACGGCCGTACATCAGTGCAGGACGATCCGGCCGGGGCGGCTCAGACCCAGTGTAAGAGTTCCTGAGAACATCCAACTTGTGGAGCGCCTGATCCTCAAGGACCGACGGATAACACGTCTCGAATTAGCTCGAAAGACGGACCTTTCTGTGGGAACGTTGAACACTATCATTCATGAACACCTCCAGTTTCGGAAAGTTAGTGCCCGTTGGGTCCCGAGGCAGCTCTCCGTGTTTGACCGGCAGAGAAGATTGGAAATCTCCCAAGAGCTAAGGTACCGTTTCGACACTGGAGGACAGCCGTTCCTTAATCGGATCATCACGTGCGATGAAGCGTGGGTGCACCATTTCACTCCTGAGTCTAAACGCGCATCAAAACAGTGGAAGCATCCGGGCTCGCCAGCTCCCAAGGATTTTTGCGAAGCACCCCATCTGCGGGTAAGGTCATGGCCACGGTTTTCTGGGACAAGGCTGGCGTTGTTCAATGTTGATTTTCTGCCCAGTGGTACCACCGTCAATAGTGCATATTGTCACGGGAAGAAGTGAAGGGTTGCCTGCGCGTGGGAGCAGGGGCGCGTGTTTGTTGTTCTTCGGCTGGCTCTCGCTCGCTACGGCTGGACCGGCCCCCTGAGCTTCCCCGAATAAACGTATCATTTGGTGGAGGTGCGGACTGGTTTCCCCAATATCCTCACGGCTGCCACACGATTTAGCCGGCGGCTCCGAGGCCTTCCTCCAGATCACCCAATGGCGGGAGCTACTAACGGCGCAGACGACGGAGATGCCCCTCCTCATCAATCTGTGGCCAGCAACCAGGCATCTCACACTACGCCTCCGGTGGAACCCTTCTTGCGACATTACCATCGAAGGGACCGGGAGGCCTCAACTTTCTCCGGTAAACGGGGTGAGGACCCTACAGCTTGGCTTCACGATTATCGACGTGTAAGCGATGTAAATGGCTGGGACGACTCGTTCAAGCTCGCGAATGTCATATTTTACCTCTCGGGAACCGCGAGAATATGGTTTGAAAACCATGAAGACGATATGTCCTCATGGGAGGACTTTGAGACACACCTGCTGACGATATTCGGAAACAGCCACAGTTCGAAATGCGAAGCTGAAGCCCTCCTCGCCACCCGGGCTCAGCTACCCAATGAAACTTACACGGACTATATCGAAAACGTCCTGAATCTTTGTCGTCTCGCTAACCCCACTGACTACTGAAACTGATAAAGTGGGACACCTGCTAAAAGGTATTGCGGACGACGTGTTTAACTTTGTGACGCTTCGCAACGCCAGCTCCGTCGAAGCCCTTGTTACGGAAACTCGAACGTTCGAAGAGCTCCGCCGCAACCGTATTGTGTCCCCGACTGTTCAACGGCTACCAAACGTCCTGTCTACCGTGGCTGCGGTCCATGACGCTCCGCCAGACGTTGAGGCTATAATTCGTCGCATCGCGCGCGAAGAGGTACAAGCAGCGCTGGGGAGCGCCCCACTCTCCAGTCCCGTTTCTCCGAACCTGCGCAAAACCATCCAGGATGAAGTGCACCGTATTTTGACGACACCGCCTCCTCCTGTGAACACGTTTGTGCATTCCCTTCCTGCCAACACTGGTCCCTCTCCGGGCACTGCCTACGCAGCGTACAACGAAATGGCTCCCAACACATTCCTTCAGGACCCTCGCGTGGGAGACGTCAATGCCGGCCGTGGGAACTTTCAGAGTCAGTCCTTCCAGCGGTACAGCCCAGCGCGCACTCCCGACAACCGCCCTATCTGTTTTGGATGCTGCCGCGCTGGCCATGTTCGTCGCTACTGTCGCTCACGTAACACATACTGGAATTTTACGGGTGGACACCCGACGAACTACGACAACCGGCCCTCCGACCCTCCATACAGCCCTACGGACAGGTCATTTTCTCCTACTCCCCGCCCCAGGCGCCGCCAGTCACCGTCGCCTACTCCCGGACAGTCCCCTCGGAACCGATCCCCTGCACCCGCTTCCCGCCAACGTTCCCCACCGGGAAACTTGTAGGGGCGGCCCTTGGAGGCCAGGCCGCTACATCAGTTGCAACCGAAGCGCCTTCCCCGGGAATCCTACCGATGACCACGAATGTCGTACGATTAACCATGGACAATATTTTGGTGTCGGCTTTGGTCGATACGGCGCCTCTTTTTCAGTCATGAGTAATGATTTTCGACGACGGTTGAACAAGGCCCTTACCCCGATGCCGACGCAGCGTCTGCGCGCCGTAAATTTGCAGCCGTTATCTCCTCTTGGGCGCTGTACTGCAAGACTTTCATTCGGTGATACCGTCGTCCCTGTTCCGTTCGTCGTTCTCGAAGCTTGCAGCTATGACGTGATCTTGGGTATGGACTTTTTGTCGGTCCACGGAGCGCTTATTGACTGCGGTGCCCCGAGCTCCATCTTTTGCAGTTCCCGTTTTGTGACACCGCCTGCTGCGATGACATTTATACGCCTCCCTCTTTATGTTCGGGCCAACTGAAGCTGACCGAAGCTGTTGTAGTTCCACCCCAGTCCACCGTGTGTGTGACGGCTACAACCAGTCATTGCGCTCCCCCCTTAGCGGGCGCTGCAGATGTCCTGACGGAACCGTCTGAGGACTTGCTGCTTCGAAAGGGCATCACGTCCCCCCCCCCCCCGGAGCATTGCTGTTCTCCAGGACGAAACTGCGAAACTTTGGTTGACGAACACTTGATGGATACCGGAAACCCTCCCCGAGGGTATCGTCGTCGCCTCGTTCGATTTTCTTCCTCACTTTACCGATGCTGACGAAAACGGCGGTGACGTTGCGGTCGTACACGTTCCCAACCCCGCAGTGACCTCTGGTACATCCACCGTGTTTGAACGTTCTGACAGGATGATGGCAATGGTCGAAGCCGATCTCCTTCCGAGTCAGCGCGACGAACTTTTACATGTCCTCGAGGACTACCACCAAATCTTTGATTTTGATCGGAAGCAGGGTCGGACTTCTCTTGTCCGGCACACAATCGATACACAAGGCCACCGTCCCATCCGCCAAAAGCCCTACCGTGTCTCTCAGAGCGAACGCCTTGTCATACAACAGCACGTTCAAGAAATGGTGGAGAGCAAGGTCATCGAGCCGTCCTGCAGTCCGTGGGCTGCTCCTGTTGTCCTCGTCAAGAAGAAAGACGGCTCTTGGCGTTTTTGCATAGACTTCCGAAAGCTCAACAAGATCACTAAGAGAGACACATACCCCATGCCGCGCATTGACGATGCCCTTGATTGCCTGCACGGTGCCCAATATTTTTCATCTATAGACATGCGCTCCGGCTACTGGCAAATCGAAGTCGACCCCAAGGATGCAGAAAAGACTGCTTTTGTGACACCTGACGGCTTATACCAATTCAGAGTAATGCCGTTTGGACTATGCAACGCCCCCGCCACGTTCGAGTGTATGATCGATAACGTGCTCGGACCCTTGAAGTGGACATCATGCCTTTGCTACCTTGACGACATCGTAGTTTTCGGCCCTACTCTCGAAGTCCACAACCGTCGCCTGCGGGAGGTTCTGTCGTGCATGGCAAATGCGGGCCTCACGCTCAACCATAAAAAGTGTCATTTTGGCTGCCGACAGCTCACCGTCTTGGGCCACCTCGTCTGCTCCGACGGGATTCGCCCTGACCCCAAGAAGACTGACGCCGTCACCAACTTCCCTCGACCAACCTCGACGAAAGCTGTTAGAAGTTTCCTTGGCCTCTGCTCCTACTTTCGCCGGTTTATTAGACACTTCGCAAGCAAAGCGCGACCTCTTCACGACCTGCTGAAGAAAGGGGTCTCGTTTCACTGGGGCGATGCGCAGGAGGCTGCTTTCGATGCGCTCAAGTCCATACTGACGTCATCCCCTGTATTACGTCATTTCGAGCCGCACGCACCGATCGAAATCCATACTGACGCCAGCGGTACGGGACTCGGTGCTGTGTTGAAGGACTCCGAACACCGAACACCCGAGGACTCCGAACACCCGGTAGCATTCGCTAGCCGTTGCCTAACGCCAGCGGAGCAGAACTACAGCGTCACAGAAAAAGAATATCTAGCTGTCGTTTGGGCTGTGAGAAAATTTCGACCGTACGTATACGGGAAGCGCTTCAAGGTTATTACCGACCACCACGCCCTCTGCTGGCTCGCGAACCTCAAAGCACCTTGTGGGAAACTTGCCCGTTGGGCCCTTCTCCTCCAGGAGTTCGACTATGA
Source organism: Ornithodoros turicata (assembly GCF_037126465.1). Taxonomy (NCBI): domain Eukaryota; kingdom Metazoa; phylum Arthropoda; class Arachnida; order Ixodida; family Argasidae; genus Ornithodoros; species Ornithodoros turicata. Next base: position 76,945,432 of record NC_088202.1, read on the forward strand.
AGTCGTCTACAAGTCCGGCCGCACTCACCGCGATGCTGACGCCCTCTCCCGCTCGTCTCTGCCTGACGCTGCCGCTATTTCTCCCCCCCTGGACCCAGCACCGCTTTGTGACCTAGACCTTTCGCGTGAACAACGTCGTGACGCTTCCTTAACCTCCATAATTAATATCCTTCAGTCCACCGCCCCCCGCTCCAAGCGTGACTCTCGGCAGTCACATAACTTCGTCCTTCGAGACTCGGTGCTCTGTAAGAAGAACTCTGCCCCCTTTGGACGCCCCTACCTGATTGTGATTCCCCGTCACCTCCGCCACGCTCTCCTGCAGTTCATGCATGATGACCCGTCCTCTGGCCACTTGGGCTTTGCGCGTACGTACGATAAGGTTGTTCAGCGTTTCTTCTGGCCCGGGATGCGGCGATTTATTGCGTCGTGCGCGCGCCGTTGTACTGACTACCAACGACGCAAGCCCATGACATCGGCTGCCACAGGTTTCCTGCAGCCCCTTCCCCCTCCTTCGCAACCGTTCCACCGTGTCGGAATCGACCTCCTTGGGCCGTTCCCTACCCCCCTTGACGGCAACCGTTGGATCATCGTCTGCGTTGATCACCATACCAGGTACGCAGAGACGAAGGCACTCCCCACCGGTACCGCACCGGACATCGCGACCTTCCTCCTCGAGCAAGTGGTGCTACGTCACGGCGCCCCGAGAGAGCTGTTGAGTGACCGTGGTGCCGCTTTCCTATCGACCATCGTAACGGAGCTCCTCAAGGCCTGCAGCATTACCCGTTTGACCACTACAGCGTACCATCCCCAATGCAATGGTCTTACTGAACGTCTGAACCGAACCCTTGCGGACATGATTTCCATGTACGTTGACGCCGCCCACTCTAACCGGGACACCGTTCTACCTTTTGTCACGTACGCCTACAACACCTCCCGGCACGACGTGACTTCATTCACCCCATTTTATCTTCTGTTTGCACGGTCTAATGAGACGACACTCGACACGCTGTTCCCATACGTCAATGACGGCTACGGGCATGACTTCATCGCAGAACTCATGTGCCGGGCGGAAGAATGTCGCCAACTCGCACGGACCTACAGATTACTCGCCCAGTCCAAAGAGAAGGACCGCTACGATGACACACGGGTCGATGTCGTCTACCATCCCGATGATCTTGTTTGGCTGCGGAAACCGGAACGTAAGGTCGGCCTTTCGGGAAAGCTCATGCGTCGCTATTTTGGGCCCTATCGTATCGTTCGGCAGACCTCACCGGTGAACTACGTTGTCCAGAACGCGAACGATGGCGGCCCGAGGACCAGATCAGCTTCGAAAGAAGACACAGTACACGTTTCTCGCCTCAAGCCCTACCACGGTCCAGCTGATTGATCAAGGTGCTCAATCCCTCAGCGATGGGGTAGTGTCACGGGAAGAAGTGAAGGGTTGCCTGCGCGTGGGAGCAGGGGCGCGTGTTTGTTGTTCTTCGGCTGGCTCTCGCTCGCTACGGCTGGACCGGCCCCCTGAGCTTCCCCGAATAAACGTATCATTATTACTGCCGTGTTCTCAGGGATGTGCATAAGGCGCTGAGGCAAAAGCGGCCGGGCCTCATCACCAAAGGAGTCCTCCTCCTACAGGAAAATGCACGCCCGCATACCGCGCATCTAACGACACGCACCTTACAGGAACTTGGCTGGGAGTTGCTGCCACATCCCACTTACAGTCCAGACCTCGCCCCCAGCGATTTCCATCTCTTCGGGCCACTGAAGGCGTTCCTTGGGGTCCGCCACTTCAGCTGCGACTACGTGGTGAAGAATGCGGTCGGATCATGGCTGCTACGCGCCGGTAAGGATCTCTACGCTGCTGGCATCTAAGCCCTCGTGAAACCCTGGGAGAAGTGCATTAGTGCAGCTGGAAATTACGTTGAAAAATAAAACGAATTTCTCGCCTGTAAGTTCATGTTAGTTTTGCGGAAAACGAAAGGTCCCGGTTTGACTTGAGCAGACGACTAATTCACATTCCAAAACACATGCTATGTCACACTTCTCAGCAACCAATCCCTGCTTTGCGTTCTTAGATTCTAAAATGCCTCCTTTGTTCGCTCGACTCCCGACGTACGTAAACAAGGTCCGACGACGGAAACTTTTTGCCTACTTCTCGCAGTTGAACTGCACAGTATGAGATGACCAGCAGACAAAATGAATTCCGTTTTCATGAAACATGTCAATTTGTGGGTATTAAAAAATGAAACAGATGATTATAATTCGGTTTACACGACATTCCCTACGCTCGCTTTGCTCGGGAGACCTCCATATATCCGCCATCTCGGAAGTTCGTGGTGCCACTTGTACATGAGGGGAGGACACACAGGAGCGGCCCTTCCAACTTTTTGCCATTGGGAAGGGCGTGCCAGCCTTCACATTGCATTCTGGGATGCTCCTGTCTACCATGTGACCGCTCACGTGGCCCCAACAGCATGCGCAAGCCAGCTCCCAAAGCAGACGACGGGAGTCGTGATTGTCTTGCAGTTCAGATATCTGTTGTTTCGAATCGGACCCAAGAATTCGTGACCACCACTTCTGATGGCGAAACTAAACCTTCTTCTACCAAACTAAACCTTTATTATTCCCCTCGTGCTCCTCGTCTTCATCTAACCTCCGAGCCTAAGAGGCCTGTCCTCCTCCTCTTTTCTCTACATCCTCCCAGGCCAAGGGTGGTGTGATGTCCCCTTCCAAGCGGTGCAGCAATTACACGGGACGGTGAAGAATGGTCTTGTTGGCCAGCATGACCGCACAGCCACGAACGACAATGTCGAGTCCGCGAATGGTCTGAGTTACGCGGCCGAGCTTCCAGAGCAGCGGTGGTCCTCTTTCGTAGATGACGACCACATCCCCAACCCTCAGTTGACTCTCCGGGTCGCGTTTCGCCATGTGCGCGGATCTCAGCTGGAAGAGGTATTCCTTACGCCACCTGCTCCAGAACTGCTGGCGAAGACGCTCCTGTGCTTTGAGGTAGTGTTATAGTCCCCCTGCGTCCAACGGCTGTGCCACTTGTCCCTTAGTTGAGGTGGCAGTCAAGCGTTTTCCTACGAGGAAGTCTGCTGAGGAAGTAAACCCCGGGCATCGAAGCCGTTGAGCGAGTTCCTCCGTGACGAACGTTCTCTGACTTCCGTTGTCGAGCAGAATACGTACGGACGCGGATCCACCAGGTCCGGCAATCTGAACCTCAGCGGTCTGCAGAAATGTCACAGTAGACGAGGTTGACGCTGTTGTGGCTTGGATTTCAGGTGTCGGCGCTGGCGATGACTAAACCGATCCAACGTTCGGGGCGGTTCGCTCTTGCGCTTCGGTTGTGTGTCACAGAGCAAAGTCAAGTGTTGTCCGTGGCATCTGGTACACGTGAGGCTAGCAGAAGAGCGACATTGACGGGCCAAGTGGTTCCGCTTGGCGCTGCGGTAGCATCGGCGCGCTGACGTGAGGCTTCGCCATTTTCCCTCGGGTGTGAGCGGCGCTGGACAAGCCGCCGTGCGGTGATCGCACGCGCGGCAAAGGGCACACGAAGGAAGATCATGCGGTTGTGCTGGCGGAGCTTGACCAGGGCGTGTTGATTCTGTGCGCACACCAGCTGTCAGCGCCGCGGCTGAAGGCAAGGGAGCTGGCGGCTCGTCTTCCGCGTGGACCGCAGGCGTGTGCCGAGGCCGGTGAAGAGCGGCTTCTTCCCTTGCTTCCACTTGAATGCGTAAGAAGTCCATCAGTGCACAAACCTCCGCGGCAGTGGACGATGTGCGCGTAGAGGATTCTGTGGTCTACGCTCTCGCGCTCTCGCTAGGAGAGGCCAATTCCTTCCTTCTTTGCCGAAACTGCACGAAAAGATCGGGTGGGAGGCAGCGAGTAACAATTCTATACAGAACGACATCCTAGTTAGACTGCGAAATTGCCAGTCATTCCAAGGCCCTCCTATGGCGCGAAACTTTGTCGAATAAGTGACGTAGCTGCGTCATGTCCCCGGACCTTGCACTGCGCGAAGTGACAACAGCTTATCGATGTGCTCGGCTGTAAGGAGTTCGGTCCGTCCGAGCCGCTGCCTGAGGGCTTCAACAGCTGTCTGGTAATTAGGTCCACTAAGGCTGATCCCATCAATGGCGCGCTTGGCCTCTTCGGTACGAAACTCAGGATATATTTAAACTTCTCGACTGGAGCTAGCGCACCATTGTTGTGGATCGTTGCCTGGAAGTGTTCCCAGAATCTGGCCCAGTCTTGCAACTTCCCTCCAAACTTTGGAATTTGCAGCTTCGGCAAGGAAACAGAACGGCTGGTTGATTCTCTGTGAATGGAATCGCGTAGCGCAGCGGATGGCGCAGCCGGCGATGTGAGCTGTACTGCCGTTCCAAGGACTCGCCTCGCGCGAGAGATGGCCGCTTCGAGCTGCTGCTCATATTCCAGGATGCTTTGGACTTCCTGGTCGTAGTGCTCTTCGCTGGTCAGCGCCAGGATCTGACCGTCTAAGTCTTGGAGCGTAGCTTTCCTCGCCACTAAGTACTCGACGTCGACTTCAACATCGTCGAGGGAAACCTACCCGGTACGGGGTTCACGAAGTCAATTGATGGTACGAGTGACTGCTGCACAGGTCCCCGCTCGGGATCGCTTTAGGCCATCTAAAAGGTCAACGGGCATCGAGAAGGGTCGTCGTTCCCGGGTTTCGGCACCAAATATGTATCGAATCGGACCCAAAAATTCGTGACCGCCAGTTCTGATGCCCTCTACCAAACTAAACCTTTATTATTCCTCTTGTACTCCTTGTCTTCATGTAACCTCCGAGCCTAAGAGCCGTGTCCTCCTCCTGTTTTCTCTACATCTGCATTCTGATGCATGCCTCGCATGCAGTTTTATTATTGCGTGTTCGGAGGTTTAGTCTTGGTTGACCCTTCTTTTACAAGACCGATCACGGTCTGCAGGACAAGCACGCAGGACTAGAAACATCATTCGTGGCAGCGACGTGTGTGTGACGACGTGGCCACGTTTTGTGTGTTTGTTGGTCATGTGGTAAAGAGGGTAAAGAATGCCATTAGTCAATGGAGGAAATCAAATGAATCTGCAGCACAGTGCCCGCTCGCCAAACGAACGATTCAAGATGACCCTCTCTCTGTCTCTCTCTCTCTCTCTCTCCACACACACACACACACACACACAGGGGGGCACGAAACCGATCAAGTACATACTTGCGAATGAAACGTTATACCCCTGACAGAGCTGCCGCGGCTGACCCGCGGCCGCAGCAAGAACACATTAACATTAATTTGTTTCCGCAATGGTGCTCACATTTTAAGAGTAAATGACTTTGAAGAAGCATAAAAGCACGGAAAGCAGCGCGAGCAACAAAGTGTTGCTAAACTGAAACTTTAGGGAGTATCACGTGGTGGACAGGAAGTAATGGCGGTATTGACACGAGCGACCGCCAGAGGGGTCCCACGAAAATCTGTTCGAAACAGCCGCTCCTGTGTTTCCTTCCTCCATGCACCTGTAGCTCATTGGAATCGCGGATACACAAGATAACACAAGCTTCTAAGGTAAGGGAACAAGAAAGGAGACAACAGGGCCTTTGATGCTTCAGGACAACACCAGCACAAATTATATCGCAATATGATAAAAAAAAAAAAAAGTGGAAGCGCGCAGAATAAAATGTCAGAGATTGTTCACTTCACCCCGGACATTATTGGTAGGTATAATTTTAATACTAAACTCACATAAACCTTGTGAGCAACATATGGACTGAATATGTAAAATGCTAAGTCAGAACATACCGTAGTACTAATGATAACCCTGACCCTGATAAAGTTCCGCCAGTTCAACCTTGTGCTTTCTTCACGATTCTGAACACGATCCGCAGTTTGTACAGACGCAGCCACACAATAACGTAACGCACACTGATCCGAAACTCTCGTACTGAATGATTGAATGTGTGGCTTGAACGAGAACACAGTGACTTTTGAGCAGTACCTTTTATACAGGTTACCTTGCAAAGAAACAAGAGAAACAAACGAAGGAAACTCAAACGCGGAATTCGTTTAGAAGTTACAACGTTCCTATAAAGGGTACATTTATAAGTTACGACGGTGGGATTTCCGTTGAACCCTGAAGTAACCTCTATTGCTCCTCCAGTGTCACTTTACAAGTCGTATTTAACCTTTACATAGAGGTATCGGAAGTGTACCCTCTACGATATTTGGAAATCTACGTCTATATAAAGGTTCCACATTGCTAAAAGTTACAATAAAGGGTACCGAGTTAAGAGTGTACAGTGAGTGGACCCCAACTTAAAGGTACCACATGCACGCTAGTTATACTATTATCGGTATAGCCTGGATTGTCTTCATTTTCATCATTTACTTTAGTGGGCTGAACCGACTTCAAGAACAATAGGGGCTAAAACGAACGCCATCAAACAAGGACACCACAGCTGTTTGCCTTTTGTGTGTGTGTGTGATTGACAGTGGACGTCGGTGGTGTGTATACATTGCATATGAGCCACACCCATTGAGAGCTTCACAAACTTCACGCTATGCTCGTGCCGCTCATGTCCGAAATTACAGCATTTGTCCAAGAAATCGGAGACGCTGTCCTCTTTGTCAATCCCAGCGGCACAGTTACGAAGGCTAAGCTAAATTTCAATATCTCCGCTGCAACGGTAACGATGGGGAAGTGATACTGCCTCAGAGGTCACGTGATTCTCTCTTCAGCGCTTGACGAAAAAGATGCGCCTTCTGCGCACATGTCTTCTACGAACGAGCGACGGCGAGACGTATAGAGAGAGGGAGAAAGGAGGGGGCATGACAAGGGAGTCGACGGTGAAAAGAGCGTCCAACGCACTTTACGATGCGACAGTATATTATTGGGCTACCTCCTCGGAAATTCCTGTGGTCTGGTCCGAAAACCCAGCTGGGACGATAGATGGCGCCACGGATCTATACATCTCGCATCTTACATCTTGCATCTCGCAAGCGATACTGTTGTTGTTCTTGCCGAGGCGGGAGGTCGTCGTCTTGCTTCGTAATGGCATGGGCTTGCCGACAAGTACAAGCCGTCGTTCTCGGACTTCCTATGGCCGTTGTCTTCGCGTTTGTGGACAAAGCTAGGCAAATACGTAACTAAGTCATCAGAAAATAATCAGTCTTCGCTAACACATTTCTAAAAGAAACGACATCGGACACCCGAACATTGCCTGTTGGTTCGGGTGGTCCGTCCGCAAAGTCTTCAACAGAAATAAAATTCCTGGTATGGTCAAAACAGAAAAAAGAAAGAAAGAAAAGAAATGGTTCTAAATGAATCAGTGAGATAGAAAGAAAAAAAATAATCTCGAAGTTAAACGTTCGGTGCTGACTGAAGAGTCTCCAATGAGCGGCTTCAACGCTGACTGAATGGCACATTACTGATCTCACGAAGGGTTCTTGCAAGAAGTGATCAGTATTCCGCTGCATTTCATTCTTTGTTATTTAAATTCCGTGCAACAGCGATCATGAGAAAATGTTTCGTGGCGATCTGGGAGAGCTTGGCCTTCGGGTCCGTGTCTGTCTCTATTTCATCCTTCTTTTATTTTTCACCTTCACTTTTATATTTCACCTTTTGTTATTACCTTTTATTTCCTAATCGTTTCTTTTTCTTTTTTTTCTGAGGAATCTTAAGCCGACATACCGTTTAGCTGACCTTTGAGTCTTGTGTCTTTGAGTGTATCTTTATGTGTTGTGTATGCCTCATCTTTTACATCGTCATCCCACTCATATACTATCCCGCACGCACTAAGGTATGGTACCGCAGTTGTTGCGGTGAATCACCTCATCCCATCGTCATTCATGTAGTAGTTGTTGTCTTTGAGTGTCTTTGAGTGTTGAGCAGCGAAAAATCACGTGGCATGTTGTGGAAAAATTATTATCGTTGACATAGGATGCAAAAAGGGGCAAAGAAATTTCTTGCATCCGCACTAGAAACGGTTCGTCTGTTCTTCTTCAAGTCCTAATTATATGTTGAGTTGAGACGCATGAAAATGGCCAAGAACAACAACAAATAATCGCAGATCACTACGATCACTACGTTCACTACCCTAGATCACTACGTTCACATAATCCCCTCCACACTCTAACAAAGCAGCCATTCACTCCCGCCGTAAAAACCCGTACGGACCTTTCTTCCCTCCGGGCTGTTGACCCACAATTCGCATGAACCTTTAAACACGTCACACCTAACCCTTTAAATACCATGCCAATGATGAGGACGGTGCCCAGAAGAAGAACAGTCTCTGTTCGAAATATCGGCGGCTTCTGTCCTGAGGCAACTCCCTTCCTACATCTCTACCGGTTCGCTGGATTTCTACCCAACAAATAATCGTGACTATCGTGACTAATCGTGAATGTGGTCGTTATCCAAATCACTTCCAGAAACTCAGCAAACTTCCTGGTTTGAGCTGCCTTGCTGCTTTCACTTCTGTTCCACTATCAGGGTCCTTCTCATCACTCAGTTTATCCACCAACTTGATTGAGTGCGCGCTACTTTACATTTTAGCTCCTAAAGTGCCGCTACTTCCCACCAAACACGATGCAATCCCTGTGGGTGTATTTCCCCGTGGAAGACGGAATTTAGACTGTGCGAAGAAAGTGATGCAATGATAACAGAAATGCATCCAAGAAGGAAACAGAACTGAGGGCTACTAATATATTGTTTTATTGGACTTATTGGTAAGGTGTGGATGCGGTTGTTCGTCTGGGTACGTTTGTGCTAGCGGTCTACCGTCGCGGACGTGGTCAGCACCGAAGCCAACGTACTGCGTTGCTCATGCAGCGGTGTACTGTTGGTCGTTCGACCACTATACCTGCTTTCGGTGGTGAACGACACATCACCTCGAAACTGTCTTGATACGCTGCGGCACCATCATACACTGCGTTCTAAAATAACTCTCAGGAACTTACGGTGGGTCACTTGCTGCTGGTGACTCATTCCAAGCGAAGAAGAAGACCCACAAGCAGTGTATGCAATTCCAGCATTTTTAGTTCCGCTCAGGCATGGTAGTACTCTTTCTGCCATTTTCGAGTGAGATTGATTGTAGCAATTGTTGAATTGGCTTATGTAGTTCGCAGCAAAATCTTTGCCTGATCTAGTTGCTTATACTAAACATATATTAGATTAGGATGAGGTGTTTAGATGAGGTTGCTGAGGTGAACATCCTTCGGTCCATCGATCTTGCTGTCATTATCACTGTTGCAAGCGTGTTATGTCCTTGCTTCATGCATTGTCCTCTTTCGATGTGCGTTTTAACTGGCTTTCAATTTTCCGTACCTAACTTCCCCAATACTTTGTTGATATACTTCTCCTGGTCGATGGTTATTTGACGGGTGCCCTTATCGTGGTTGACTACTATGACCAGAATGCGTTTAGGCTCACCCAGATCCTTCAAGTCCATTTCCTTTCCAAGCGCTCGATTGCCCTCTTCAGTACACGATGATTATTCACTATCAGCAGCATATCACCCATGTAGATGCTTCGAATGACTATATCACTCGGCTTCTCAAGAATTTCAAGAAACGCATCTGTCCGTTTCGAGTCGCTTATACAGGGTGCCTCACGTAAGACTGACCATAATTTTTATAAAAACCCTATGAGAGCAGCATAGATGTTGTTTTTACAGTTGAGTTCTACGGCCAGGCGGACATCCTCTCGAAGAAAGTGTGCTAATTACCTAAATTACCTAAAATTCATTAATTAACTTTTTAATTAGGAGATTTCGAGCAAAAGCGAGATAGCAGATTGATAGACTATCCTCGTTGAACACCATTCGACGTTTAAAAAATCCCGAAACACGCACGTGCGCTAAAATATCCATCCCCGAATTTTGGTATGCAAATGAGCCGAAACCGAAAAAGCGCGCCTGAGAAGCGAGTCACCCACGCCGACGGAGGCTTATCTGGCCAGCTGAGCGACACCTACTCCGATTATCTTCACCGCTCCAAATCACGTTGCCTTCTGACTTGAAATGAGCGCTGTACTCCCCGCGTTCCCGGTCGCCGCGGTTTCGGCACATTTGCATACCAAAATTTGCGGATGGATATTTTAGCACACGTGCGTGTTTCGATGTTTTTTAAACGTGGAATGGTGTTCAACGAGGATAGTCTATCAATCTGCTATCTCGCTTTTGCCCGAAATCCCCTAATTAAAAAGTTAATGAATGAATTTAGGTAATTAGTCATCTTGTAGTTGCACACTTTCTTCGAGAGGATATCCGCCTGGCCGTAGAACTCAACTGCAACATCTATGCTGCTCTCATAGGGTTTTCATAAAAATTCTCGTCAATCCTACGTGACGCACCCTGTATAGAAGATATTGCAGTGTCTTGTTCAGAGTCTGATACCATGTCCTGCCTGACTACTTCAGACCGTAATTAGATTTCTGCAGTTTGCAGACCTTTTGTTACGTCATGCTGTACCAGGTGGCCATATACACTTCCTCTTCAAGGACACCATCGAGATATGCCGTTTTCACGCCCAGTTTACGCATAACCATGTTTCCTTCGTTCGCCATGGCTAGTAGCATCCGAAGGGTTGTCAGCTTAACCGCAGGAGGAAATGTCTCGTAGTAGTGGAAGCTTGTCCTTGGCTGGCTCCTGCGGCAACGAGACGAGCTTTCTTTCTTCTCATTTATTTTCGTTCGGTTTACTCATATCTACTTACCAACTTTCATTGCGTGCTGCCTAACTACAAGTACCCAGGTCTCGGCTTCATGAATAGAACTATGTTCTTCAGTCCATTCCTTCTTGCGACTTCTGGCATTCGGGCGATGTTTTCGCTTCTGCTTAAGCAGATAGAAACCTCCTGGTTCCGTCGTAGAAAGTTCTGTTGGTGCTTGCAAAGTTTCATGGTCACCGTAGCTTTATTTCAGTGGGTCAACCTGCAACCGCTGGGGCAGTCGTGTGAGCTTGGTATACCGACGTAACCGTTGACCATAGTCTCCGTCCTCAATGTCGTTCGATTGAGAGGCATTGGTAGTAACGTTGAAGTTTTACATTAAATGTTGAGCTTCAATAGGGGCATCACTCTTGTAGAAAATGACTGTATTTGTCGTGCCGCCTCCTTCATTATTAGCTTTGTATGTTAGAAGCTTTGAACCTCTTCTATTTCCATAAATCGGACATCCCTGCTGATATAGTAGGGTGCCCGCGTTGAGGGTCGTACAGACCCTATCCTTTCGGTGTCACAGTAGGCGAAAAATATGCTTGGCGTGCTCTTGACTTCGAGTTTGCTCCTGTGATTTGTAGGGATCCACGCATGTGCCTGTCATCCAAACACTTTGAAGTAAACATGCAACTGTCAGTTGCCTTCTGATGTAGATTTCCTCTGGTAGAACTCCTTTCAATACTGTCTTACTACACTATTTCTTACATCAGCTGCTGTGTTAGCTACTTACGCCCAGAAAACTTTCGGTAACTTGGGGTCCGCAAGGCCTACTACCCGTGCAGTTTCAACCAGTGTTCGGTTTGTGGGTTTAGCAATTCCATTTTGCACAGAGGAATAAGGCACAGTCCTTTCGTGTACAATGGCTTTCCTTTGAAGAAAGATCTGTTGTTGTCTGATGTTTGTTTCCAGTAAACCCTCCACCATTGTCGGTAAAGATATTCTGTACTCTTTCTCCAGTTTGATTTTTTGCCTGTCGTATTGCTCTTTGGATGATTGACGGTTTCTCATTTCTGCTCTTCATGAAGCCTACGGTGATTTTTCTGCTGCAGCCGTCAACGATTAGCAACAGCAACAACAACAACAACAACAATAAATGATGACGATGAGATGGGGTACGATAAGCAGTATGTACCTGCTGCCTCCAAATTATGGTAGAAAAGGCCGCACAGATCCATATGGAGAACAAATACATTTTCATGCATTTGCATTTATGATGCATTTTCAGTGGACAACAGCAACTTCATTTGATGACGATGATTTCGGAGTGCGGAAATCCAGAAGGTGAAGCTTAAAAAGTTCGGAAAAGTTCAAGAAATTTTAGCGTCACACTAAAGCTTCCGATTCACGAATATCGGCAGTATATGCTGCCCGCGACAAGTCCTTCCGAGAAGTAACGTGCGGAACCGGTGGCAATGGCTAGAAGTCTTGTCTTTTGACCATAGTAGGATCATGATGGAAATTGATTTCTTTTGTCATATGTAGTAGGATAAATAAGTTTTGCATTTCGTGCAGCAAAAAATCAAGAAAACAGTCACAACCACTATTTACGGTATTGCTCCTGCGGATAAAACTGATTTATTCACTTTCTGTTTGCGCTTTCAGTGCTGCAGATAAAAAAAAAAAAAAAAAACTCAACAATGTATAGCGCCTATAATGCCATTTTCAGTGCCTAAATCGGAATTTTTAGGCGCCTTTTATAGGCGCCTAAAACAAGTTTTTTTCGTGCCTAAAGATCCGGGCTCTATTCATGAGGTTCGGGCTGCAGCGTGAATAGTTTTAAGCGGTACATAGCGGGTTTGTGAAGTCTCCGACGGGTTGAACCGCCTAACTGCGTCGTGAACCCCGTGTGAACCTTCTCCTCTCGGCCACGAAAACGAAAGAAAAAAAAAGCTGATGTGTGTACCTCATGAACTTCTCGCCAACGGAAGGCAATCTTTTGCTTTAGGACGCTGTTGGCAGTGTTCCAGACAGCCGCTTGCATGCGTCCGTGCTTTGTCATGCCGTCGGGTCGGCGTGGTCTGCATGGTGTTGGTATACGCGTTCCATATTTCCAGACTGCAACGTGGTTATGTGGAAAGGCACCGGTATGTACCTGGACATTTTGTTATTCGCTACTTACTACGCCCTCACCACTGAAATTCTTTGTCACGGGGACTAACGGAAACGATGTAGCCTCCGTTGATTTCCAGGCTGCAATGTGCTTGTGAAGAAAGGTGTTGGTACGTAACTGTATCTTTTTTACTCGTTAGTCGCTACACGGTCACCATTCATTTTCTTTGTTGCAGGGATCAAGGGAAAGATGCGGCCTTCGTTGCGTATAAGTACAGCTCCCCGCAACCTTAACTTGAACGCCGCTTCGCGCGGCGGAGAGGGAGGACAGACACCCTAGTGGGATTCAGCTGAACTATTGGGAGAGCGCGTTTCTGTCTGTTCCACTCGCGTGTAGGGTGTCCGTTATTGCTTAAACGCCTTGAAGGCAGGCAGGCGTTGCTTTCCGAAGACGCTGTTATCGAGATTGCGATTGTTTGTGTTGCTTATGTGAGATGTATGTTCGATGATATCGGTAATCTCGGGGATATTCGAGGCATGGCCGCATTGACAGCTGAGAATGATTGTGTGCATCCGAATGGATCAGCAATGATGCTGTTTCAACCCGAGACACGACGATAAACGACGATAAAACAACTTTATTCTGTGATTGTGAAGTTTGATCTCCTTGAGTGGCGATGCTTTACACAATTGCTCATGATAACAACGTGAAACGAGGACAGAAGCGCAACACACATTTATTTGAGTCAGAAAAGAACGAAATTAAGTCAGCCGTAGTAAGTGGCAATTGAAGGAGGACAACTTGTGCCTTTCATGTTGCTACATTTGCAAGTGTTCTTGACGGTCAATACATCCTTGCACATATTCGGACTGTCCCGGGACTAGTCAATGCCTTGAGATGCCGCCCAGCAGTTTGGGGCATTCAGCCGTCGCCGGGTAAATAGGTTCAACTCCTTTAGAACTGTACGTGTTACTTTTCTCTCTGAAGTCGTATGTTAAACGTTATAGCAGTTTATGCGGACTACAGGTTATATCTATGCGGAGCCCCTTTACGCAAGGATGTATTGACTGTCAAGAACACTCACAAGTGTAGCGACATGAAAATGCACAAGTTGTCCTGTTTCAATCTCCGTTTCAGTGCCCTACGTCATAATGCGGAGATCACTGCTCGCACCCCCCAGTATGGCTGACTTAATTTCGACTCGGTCTATTTTGTCTCGAGTTGATACAGCATCATTACTAATCCATTCGGGCGCAGTCTTATCTGTCAATACGGCCATTCCCCGAATATCGTCGATATTACAGATATCATCCAGCGTACATCTCACATAAGCAACACAAACAATCGCCATCCCGATAACAGCAACCCCTGCCTACCTTCGAGGCGTTTGAGCAACAATCAAAACCCCTACACGCGAGTGGAACAGCCCGAAACGCGCTCTCCCAATAGCTCAGCTGAATCCCACTAGGGTGTCTCTCCTCCTCCGCCACGCGAAGCGGCGTTTAAGTTAAGGTTGCAGGGAGCTGTACCACTGTTTAGGGTTAGCCTTAAGCGCTAACCGCATACGACGAATTCTCGACGGAGAAACGGCCACCGTCACCGTTTTTCCGGTGAGCCGACGCGAGCAATGGGAACTTCACCGATTTCTCGACGACAGCGGTGGACAGAAAAATTCGCCGAAGAGCGGAAGCGGCCGCTCGACGGCAGCCAATAGGACCGCTCCACGCGCTGTCGTTCCACGAGCGGATGTGCCGGACCAGTGGCGGGCATTTCGGATGCCCGTATGGCTAACCTGGGAAGCGGTAAGCATGCTGTCGCCCGCCCGCTGCTGTCTGAGGGCGCTTTTGTAGCGCTTGCTTGGCGAATATGCTTTGACCGCATGAGCTTCTTGTGTGTGCCACTATAACTTTTCTATGTGTAGGAAAATATTTATCAATTAATTTGAAGTCAAAATTTAACACTGAGTCACGAAACGTCCACTAGGGCGCCACCGTCCGCCGCAGTGGAAATCTGTGCATGCGGTTCATCCCGCCGTTTTTCCGTCGAGTTGTCGTGCCGGTGGAGAAGTTGGCCGTTTTTCCGTCGAGAAATCGTCGTATGGGGTTACCGCTTTAAGCAACAACTGTTTTGTTACGCCGATAAAACTTTGCGGGTTATGGTATGTGGCATCAAGAGGAGCTTGGAAAACGGAATGCAGATAACAGGTGAGCGTGGAAACCTATCTCCGAGAGGCGAGTTTCCTGATCGCGCTTGTTTATCTCTCCGATATAGATATACTTATAAACGGTCACTCCGTCCTTCGTTCTGCTAGGTTGAAGATACAGGTAATTGATTAGCTCGTTGCTTGAACTTTGTGTCATCTACGCACATAGATGTGAACACTGCGTCATTGCTTGCTTTGAGAGAAATAAATGTTTCGAAATGATTCGTTTGCTTTGTTTTTGTTTCTTTATGGCGCCGAGGCGCCTACGGTTCAAAATTCAACGAGAGGGCAGGGAAGGGTAACTTCTGGAAAAACCACCAAAATGAGAGGGTGATCTGTGCCTCTTGATCTTAGCGGGTTTGTGGTACCCTCTAAATGAGGGGTTACATTATTGCAATTTTCTACCCTCTGAATAAGCGGTAGCCAGACGGTACCAGATTTAGAGCGTAGGCAGTTGCAGCTTCTCGATATGGGTACTAGTCGAAGCTTCATTACTTTTGAATTACATGTGAACTCCATCAACTCTCTCATCTGTTCGTTCTTTCTGTGTAAGCGTACCGGGGTAGCCAGTTCGACTTCGTCGTAACTCACATCACCTTTTCTTTTTTTTATCACATCACCATCACCATCTGCTTTGCTGACTGTGTGTCGAATAACGATGCGTCACCGGGGTGCGCCACTGCGGCAAGCCTATTTATTATTCTAAAAACAACACAACAACACAAATGACGTTAATGGATATGAGTGTCAGCTCGTATGAAGACAGGAATACAGTTGCTACGTGTGCCGCCTTCGGCTGTCATAATGAGTTTGGGGTGTACTCTTTTCGAATTTGATCGTCGAATCCTGCTGTACTTGCATCCAGATGTTGCGCTAGCATTTCGGTTGTCGTCGGAGCGCGCACCTCGTCGGAATTGATTGCCATGTAGAGGAGCCCGAACGGTTTCCAGGCTGAGGACGTTACACTTTCCATTGGCAGACCCGAGCTCAAACGTCCCGCAAGGGTCGTCCTTTGTGCTGTCGAGAAGCCTCATTCGATCCCATGGCTTTACCAACACAACCAGGTCATGCTCAACAAAATTTCCCTCATCGTTATTGTGCAAGAATTATTTACGCTTTTCGCGTGCTATGCGTACTTCCCTACTTTAGGCTTCCTAAAATCCTATGAAAAGCATTTCAATTCGATTCGTGTCAAAATATCCATTTTATTTTTCCTCAAAACCAACCAACCAACCGATTGATTCATGTATGATTAGTTTCAGTCACGCCATTCATGTTGATGATTCTGGCAATTAGTGTAAAAACACCTCTCATTTTTGGGTACTCCATAGCTACATGATCTGCTGGCTTCCTGGATTTTCGCGGTAAACATATTCGTACTCAGCGTTAAAGGACAGGAAATTCCGCCTATTTTATCGAGAAAAGCAATATAATCAAGCCATACCGTGCGGCATTAATAATCCAAAGTGAACTCTGAAACATTTCACAAGCAGATTAGTATAATTCCCGTCTTCTATTTTTTTTTGTTGTTTTGTTTGAAACCTTTTAAAATGCGTTTCATTCCTGTGTGCAGTGATAAAACGCCACTCAGCGAAAATATTCTGCATAGATTGACTTCCCTGATGAAGTAAGCAGGGTATGGATCATAAATATCAGGTCCTTGCTCCTTTCATCGTGGAATATATCATTCGCTATATTTCATCAACTGCAAATTTTTTTTGTTGAATGCTGTATTTCTATAATTCCCAAAAATATATATCCGCCGCAGGCGGAAGTTAAACACGGTGTACTGTGTGGCGAGATTTCAAGTAATCAAAATTGAATCACCGTCTCACCATCGCTGACGTCGCTGATGATAATAGTTGTCTCGCTTCGTAAACGTCCAAGTCATCGAATACGACAATTAGCTGTGTGACATCGAACAAAGTTTGCCATGCAGGGTAGTAGGTGGCGACCATATGAAACTTTCATCGAGACAATACGCAGGACAATAAGCGCACTACAAAGCTGAACTCACCTTTTACTTGGTACAATCATTTTAAAATTTGTTATGCGGAGTAAATTAGTTGTGAGTTCAGCTTTTCGGTGCGCTTCTTGTCCGATGTTGTCCACAAATTACAAAACAAATTGAGACGCCGTGGTGAATTAACTTATCAGCCCATTCGTTGTAATGCAACCCCGTCCCGTGTTTTACTATTCCCTCGTGGTGAACACGACTTCTGGTGTATCAATCGATCGTAGGGCGCTGGTTGGATGTATTGAGGTGCAGTGCCCGTTTCTTGGAACCCATATGTATCGTTCGCGACGTCTCCTTCCGTTATAGGCGTCACAAGCGCGTACGAATGTAGAGGAACAACAAAAGTTCCGACCACGATGATTCCGATGAATCACGAATAATCGCCAAGCCGACAGGAACAGTTTCGACATCAGACGGAGGGACATATTTCCCACGCCATCATTCCTAATCGGCAACGGAGAATTCCCAGATGGAAATTTCCCAATATGCTGTAGGCAACATCTCATTAAGGTAATTAGTTGAAGCCACCGACTGCGCAATGAGGCAGCCGTGAAGGGAACCTGACTCCGAATTACTTTGATTTTCATCTTAACTGGGTGCTAACAGAGTGCGCAGAAAAAAGTTCATCAGTGGATAAATTAATTAATCAAGTAACACTTATGGTTCTTACAGCACTTCAAGAAACTCTGGTCCTGCTGTGCTGGTATGGTGACACTGCGTGCAGTTCAAGAGATTCGGCTTCTTGTTTTCTGCATGTTACTGTTCAATTGATTAAACGGGATCATCATGGAAAATGAATTACGGAGTGAACGTCACTTGTGATCACGACTCTTCAACCAGTTAATCCATTATAAGCACGCATTCTTCTTGTCTCTTGTACAATAGGGTCACGGCTAGCGACATCAGCGGCTATATTCCCATGTAGCCGAGAAAAATATTTTCAGACGAATTCGCATTCTAGTCCAACGCACGAAAAGCTAGCTTGGCTCAGGTCTGAAGAGGAGAGCAGACATATGACAGAAAGCTAAATGGGTCAAAAATATCATATTATTATTAATTGAGGGGGGGATGTGTTTATTAAGAAAAAAGAAAGGAAAGGTCAGCCAGACAGAAGTCGGCTTGCTATTTAAAAAAATGGAAAATGGGAGAAGAAAAGAAAAAGAAGAAAATAAAAGAAAAGGAAAAGAAGAAAAGAAAAGGGGAAGGCAAAGAAGAGAAGAAAAGAAAAGGAAAGGAAGAACACAGAACTAAAACTGAAAAGTCACACACACGTTCACACAATCACAAGGCGTTGCCAAGGTTCGAAGCGTGGAGAAAGCGGAGGAGCGCAGTGGTGACTGCCCACTGGCTCGACTGACGAACGAGACCCAGTAAGGTAGCTAGTGTCATAGTGCCGTAGCCAAGCCCCGCTCTTTTTTTCAATAAACATATCCCCCCCCCCCCCCAAGTTGGGATAGACGATGACAGAGAGCGTCACGGTGCAGAAGGTGTTGCCGGCAGTGTAGGATGCAGTGGGGAATATCACCCACCACGCCACAGCTAGTGCAGAGGGGAGTGCTATATTGACCCATTTTGAACAGTTGCAGCGGCGTGCGGGCGACGTTTAGACGGAGACGGTGGAGGGCGATTGCTCGTGACGAGTGCAGCGACACGTAATAATGAAGTCCACTGCGGGGTCGATTGATTGCAGGTGACTGTTTTATGAGGCAGTCTCAGCTCTGAACGCTTGGGCCCGAGCAGCACACCGGCGGCGTATTGACATACAACAAGGAGAAACAGTAAGGTGCAGATGTACCGTAGCATGAGTCACAACTTGTGCAGCACGTCGTGCAGCCGCTTCTGCGCGTGAGTTACAAGATAAGCCCACATGACCACTGATCCACTGCAGAGAAAGAACGTGACCATTTGCACAGAGCCGATTGTATGCCTGGATGATCATGCTGGGCAGGTCACGTATGATGATGGGGTGCGAAAACAGCAAAACGAGGAGGGACGCACTGTTGTCAGTGAGGACAACCCAGGACTTCTCAGGTGGCAGACCAGCAATGTACTCTAGGGCTGCGAAGATGGCATACAGTTCCGCCTCATTACAGAGGACACAGGATAGGGCAACGTGCAGGCTCGTTCGTGGTCCGTATCTGTGACGTAAAAGGCTGCCCCTGATGTGGCACGCATCACAGATGCATCTGTGAAGATTTCACGACAGCAAGGGTAGGTGGAGTTGATATGCGCGAAGGAGAGCTGATGGGCTACTACTGAAGGAGCTGCGTGTTTTCGAGGAAGGTCCAGGGTTGCAGGTTGAATGACGGGACGTTCAAGGGTCCACATAGCTGGGGTTTACGTCACGAGACAACTGCGAAAAGTACAATATACAATCGGCATTCTAATATTTTTTTAGTGGAAGCAGAGCTTCGAAGGAATGCTGACGCTCTGTATTTTCACTGACATATCGTTTAATTAATAAATAGAAGTGACTGGGTCAGGCCTTATTAGGCTAAGTTAGGTCTTAAAGGGAGACTTCGGGACGATCTTTGAAAAAAAAAAAAAAAACTTGCACGTCGAATTTGGTACATGTTGGCCCCCAAATACCAGCTATGGCCATGGTTTCCCTCTTACGCGATGTGGACCGGCCTCGATGGCTCAGTCGGTAGCATGTTCGCCTTCTGATCCCGAGATCGCGGGATCGAACCCGGCCGAGGACGCCAGCAACTTGGTGGCAGGGTACAAGTTGCTTAGACACGCCGTCTTCCGCGAGGGACGTTAAATACGGGGTGCCGTGTGCTGAGCTTTCATCGCACGTTAAAGAACCCTCAGGTGGGCTAAAGCAATCCACAGACCGACCGCTCTGGCGTCGCTCATGATCTCAGTTGTCTCGCGACGTAAACCCCCAATTATCAAAAATCTTGCGCGATGTACAATGCGGAAATATCAGTTAATCTGAACCGAAGCCACAGTCGGGGAGGAAGGAGGTCAAAACATCCATTTCCCAGAACGCACGCACGCAGCCGACGCATGACCTGCTGCCTGGCTGACCATTCCTTTTTCTGCCAATAAGTTCTCCCCCCCCCCCACCCCGACGCATGACGTCACCGTGTATGTAGAACCAGCACTGTAGAAGTACTCCTGTGTCGCGGACGGTCATAGGGGTTTTGGGAGCAGTGTTCCATCATGGGTTTCAAGTCATTATGTTCATGTATGCTTTTCGTCTGACTCGGACGAGTGCGACGAACTTTCTTCGGAACCACAGGTGGACTGAACAGCAACCTCAGTGTTGCACGGGTGATCACCGCGTATGACGAGTCTTCCTTCAGAACCATCCACAAGATACAGGGTGTACGTATACAGGGTGTCACAGAGAAGGTGTCGTTGAATTATAATGAAAAACTACACCACCTAGAGTCATGCGATCAAAAGCATTTGTTCTTACTAGGTTTTTTCCAGCTCCTTATGGGAATGACATGTAACGTTAGTTTAATTATGTAAATTTTTGCGAACTGAACTCGAAAATTTGCAAAGGTCATTTTTTTACCCCACCAATGTCAAGAGCGGGCCGAATTTACTCAAATTCATGATAATCGACAGGCTATCCTATTGAGGTGCTATCCTATCGAAAAAAATGCCGAACATCACGCTCTACGAAGCTCCCAGAGAATAGTGCATAACGAATTTTTCAGCGCAATCGTTGTCATTCCGACTGAAGGAGGCTGGAAACCCAGCCCACACCGGCATCGTAGAAAGACATGACACAGGCACGGCTTATCGCGTCCGGCTTCCGCTGGGATCATGTCTTCTCTCTCTCAATTTAAGGAACTGTCACTTTTTCTACTATTCCGGTGTGGGCCGGGTGTCGAACCTCCCTTCGCCGGACTGACAGTGATTGCGATGAAAAAGTCGTCGCGCGTTATGCTCGGGTGCTTCGAAAAGCATGATGTTCGGCTATTTTTTCCGATGGGATAGCTACTCAATATCAATTTAATTAAATTCAATATTTATTTTCCTTTCGGTTGGAAGGGGAAGCAAAGAGCCGAGGAGGCTTGTCAGTTATGATGAATTGGAGTAAATTCGGCACGCTCTTCACATTGGTGCGGTAAAAGAGTGACCTTTATTGGCAAATACCCGAGTTCAGTTCGCAAATATTTACATAATTAAACTTACGTTACGTAACATTCACACCATGTGTCAAAACCCTAGTAAGAACAAATGCCCTTGACGGCATGATTCTAGGGGGCGTAGTTTTTTTCCTTATAGTTAAATGGCACGTTTTCCGGGACACCTTGTATATATTTTTCGTCACTGTCGATTATCAAAGGAGGTAATATCAGCACCGCTTTCTATACTGCATACCTCTTTGCGTCTTCTTTGTGCGTACGCGTCCCGTTGAGTTGGCATATAGGAGCACCCGGGAAGTGCGCAGGAACAACGTTCCTCTGCAACCATTTTCTTTCTCGGAAGCCTCCTAGATCATGCGTCAGAAGTGCTCTGATGTCGAACACCTCAAACTCGAAATGGTCGGAACATATTCTACTATGTAGGAAGGGAGTTGCCTCAGGACAGAAGCCGCCGATATTTCGAACAGAGACTGTTCTTCTTCTGGGACTTCAGAGACTGTTCTTCTTCTACTATGTGTTCGCTCATGATCTCAGCTGTCTCGCGATGTAATCCCCCAAATATTATTATTACTATGTGTCCAACCAAATCAAACCAAAATATGTGTCAAGTCATTCCAGTCTTTCGGAGTGGCGCTTTTCATCTCTCGGGAAGCCAGAATAAGCAAAACCCGACGTAGAAGTCGACTTGTTGCCGCAATTTTAGATGCAACGCCTCGCATCACCTCTCTCATCACTCATTGTTGCACAAAAAAATGGGAAAACTAGAAGGCGTTGAATGCACACAAGCACAGATCAAGCGGACGCATACCCAGTGACGCAGGATGGCCGCCCAGTATTGCTCGCAACACGTCCTTCCAGTCGGTTGCCTTCCAGTGGCGGTTCGGAGCAGTCTGCCCTCACATTTCAAAAACGTCTGCACCATTTTCAGCCAAGATATATGTTCGGAACATGTCAATAATCGTAAAAGTAACAGAAACCTACAACCGAGTTCCTTCCAAACTCTCCTTTTAAAAGAATCCCTTATGAAAAAATATTTGTCCATGCTATAGAAATAATTCAAAAGAGTCAAAAGACACGATATTGAAATTCTGTAGATCTTATATGGAAAATCCTTTGGAATTGCTTTGGACAACTAATGGTTATTTGGGACAGACTTCCTTTTGACATTTGTCCAAAAGATTTCAAAAGACATTTCCACTCTGAACTTCCTTTAGACTTCCTCTTGAAAGTCAACACGCTTTGGTTTGAACATCTATTGAAAGTCATTGACTTTTCTTTTGACTACCCCCCCCCTTCCCCCACTTCCCTCCCTGCACATACTACGTTGTCTCGGGTTGCCTTGGCCTCAAATTTAATTCAGTCTCCCGTGAAGTATTAAGGGAGAAGAACGCAAAATCACATGTGAACAGGTGCAATTTATTGAGTCACTCCATTTTTGAAATCATCGACGCGATGCTTTCCTTGGTCTCCTGTATAGGCTGGTGCTTGTCTACCTTCACAGTGTTCCCATAAGGAAAGCGCAATTTTCAGGTTTTGTCTAAAAACATAGAATAGCATCTCTTTCGTATTTTGTGGCATAAATGTATTGTGGCATCGGCATTTAATATGAGTAATATCACACATCCTCTACGCCTACCTCATATGGGGACAAAAGGTGGCCATTACAGTGTCGCATAGGCTCGTTCGACTGCCCAAGTGGTGCCCTCGCTCACTGTCTCTAGAGTCACCTGTGGAGGCGGGGATAAGTTATTTCAGGTATTTACGTGAGTTATTTCCCAGTTTCCTGCAGTTATTTCGACAGACGTTGCACACAAATAGGAAATCAGTCGAGCACAAGACAGAATGCACACACGGGCACGCGTGAAATCGCCAACATAGTCTTCTACACTTGTAGAACATGCTGGAAAACATTCCTCCACCCGCCGCCGGGGGAGAAAGCCGGCGCTACTGTCGCCGTGCCAAACTCCAGTCGAACGACCCTATACTTGACATTTACACACGCTTCCACGGATACACCAAAAGTTTTACTCCGTCATCGGGATAAATAAATAGTGGAATAAAGAAGACCCCCAACCGTATTACGCATCCCCTCTCGAAATACGACACGGGTGTGAACCATGCAATTGAAGTCCTTTGTGCATGCTCGGACAATAAGTTGAACTGAGCGCAAACTCAGAACCACGTGCAATACAGCTAACTACACGAAGCAGCTACAAACACTTTTTATATAATTAAGCTTATCCCTCCCTGGATATGGTGAAATATATGACATTAGAAGACTCACCTGTAGCAACAATATAAGTCTCGAAGCACCTGTGTCCGAAATCCATTTGGCGGCGAATTTCTTTCCTCACAAATTATCTACGCTTTGCAGTATCCGTAAACCCGCGCCGATGTTCTAGAGGTTCTCAATCCGATGGACGTCCAGCATGCCCACATCGGGCCACTTCACACAAACAAAAATACACTTGGAACGCGAAAATAACTAACTTATCAGAGAACTTGTGAATGGCACCACAACCCTCCCAAGTAAACATGGCAAAGATCAAGCAGCGGGGAAGGAATGGATTGGCTTGAAAGCCAAACAATGTTGCCCGTCGTGATTCACTGTCATCAAGAGCGAGGAATTGAGGAGGAAAGGTGCGCTAAAAATGACAATACTGAAGAAAAGAAGGACGAAATATCACGTGTTACTACAATTATTGGAAGAAGAAACGCGTTTTTCTTTTTAAGATACAGCACAAATAACTATGTATTAAGTACCGGCCTTGCAGGCGTGCTCCTCGATCTGGCTTTGTTGTAGGGGGCGGAGGGGAGGACGTGCTATCACGTGGAGCCCCCCGTCATTTTCTCTCCTTCCTACTGTAGGAATGTGCAACCTCCCTATTGTATAATCTATTGCCGCTACACTAACACTCTTTTTGCTTCCACCAAAATTGTCGTGTTTCCTTCGGAATGCCGTTCTTTTGATCGTTCTTTGGACTGCCTATTGACTTGTCTTTTGAAAATGAAGAAAAAGGAAGTCCAGAGACTGTCAATAGATTTCCTTTGGCGCGACCTCTTTAGACTTTCAGGAAAAAGAAAGGCCAAAGGCCGCCTAAAGCAGTTGTTTGGACAATGGTCTATAGGAAATCAAAGCAAAGCCAAAGAATGTCCAAAAGATGTCAATAGACTGGCAAATTTCATTTTCAGCAGGGATAAGTTGCGCGGTGACGTGTCATGTTAACCGCTGCACAATCTTTACATTTGTTGACAATGATTCACAGGAAGGAAACAGGTCTTTCTGTAGACTCTCCATATACTTTACACAAATTCCGTGTGACCTTCATGTGTAAGTCTTGTTATATGTGATCTCAATTTCTCTGTTGACTTTGTTGTGACCCAGCTGTCATTGAGTCGGCGTCACCCACGGAACTACCTTCGTTTTTTTTTTTTTTAAGGCTTGGCGACCGTTACGTGAGGCACTCGGTATATTCTTCTTAATCGAGGAAGATACATGATTTACTGAAGTCTGATTAACGCCATCCCCGTATGATGTGAAGACTTTTTGTGGACTTTCTGACTTGAGCGAGGTTGAATTTCTCCGTTGTATTGTTCACTCAATCGCAACACGCATAAAATACATGAAACGAAGTACTGCAAAACTATATATGTATTTTACTCCGAAAATGCATACCTTGAAAGTGGTATCCAGTGTCGACACAATCATACAAAACATCCCGCGCACACAGTAGCGAAGTATTCCACACGTACACATGTTTATGCCACACAGTGTCGCGTCGCATAATAGACAGTCAATGACCGGTTCCGGTCTGAGTTCTTCTGGCGACCCACGATAACGGTGGACTTCAAAATTCACTGCATTTCGGCGAAAGCGACGTCTCTGAAGCGCTGGAGAGAAATGTGTCTGAATAGGGCGTTCAATCGCAAATTAGTAATGTTCAAACGCAAGTGAGTAAAACCGAGTAGAATGGTTATAGCAACAAAGAAATTGGTTCACGATAAACACCGGCCATGAACTGATACTTGTATACTTGTACACTTACCTGAGGGGACGCAAAACTGCAGCTGCCGCTCGAAAGATACAAACCTCTACAGCACAACAGTCATGGAAAGAATACAAGTGAAGCTTGATGACACCCTTCTATCACACAGCTTACCCCTTACGACGGAAAATGATATCCTCCTTTGCACTTTCATGGCCTGCAAAAACGAGAATGAAATTAGCAGAACCAACACCGGCCACGAATTGATACTTGTACACTTACCTGACGGGGACGCAACACCGCAGCCGCTGCTCGAAACGAACAACAAAAACCTACAGCACAACAGTCATCGTATGAATATAAGTGAAGCTTGATGACACACTTCTATCACACAGCTTACCTCTTACGACGCAAAATCATATCCTCCTTTGCTCTGTAAGTGACGAGCGAACGCTGAGAGTCTGAGACAGTTGAAACATGTTTCAACGACACTCCGATGATGCTAATGGCGATGACTTCTTTGTGATGAGGCGAGGGCGAGGCACGGAGGCGCAGAATCAAAATGTGCAGCAAACCTATCGCATGCGCATGATCCTCATGTGGTCGTATAAGTTGGGAATATATTGTGTACTGAACTGAAGTATAAATAATACGAGGACCCGTCTTCTCAAAGCCATCGAAAACGTATTTAGCTAAAAGGTGGCAAAGTCGGGTTCAAGCTACTACATTCAAAGGGGTTGTGAATCCAAGTCCAAATATTACACAAAATCATGTTTGAAATGTAGATTTATTGGTGCCAAACATCTCCGTCGAAACCCTTTCCCGCTGCGCTCCCGCGCCACGGAGTTATGACGCTTTGAGTATGAGGAGATCCTTTCACTCTTGGCTCACCTCCTCCTCGCCCGATCTCGGTATGACGTAGTACCGAGCGCGCCACGGAAGTGCGGAGTTCCCGTTCTCATGACGACACCTGTAAACAGGGCCGCGGCGAACGCTGGGACGCGACGCGGCGAAGAGAAATGAGCGGAAGGGCTATGACGTAGAGCCATAGAGCAACCGGTCAAGGCGTCACTTCCCGCCGACTTCATGGAGCTGCCCGGCACCGTTTGGCGCCACTGTCGGCGGGAGCCTCAAAAATTGGAGATTTTTAAAACTCTGTGGCATAAAAAGTAATAGGAGGTGAGAGGTGGAACTTTGCGTACGGAGTGCGTGGAGTAAGGCGTACAGACTCTGCCAGAGACACAGGTCTATCCGTGTGGTTTCTCAACCCCTTTAATTATAAGTTCAGATCCAAATACCGCTTTGTTTAGAGAGCCGATAGCACGGACCTCTCCACCTCCCAGGAGTGGTGTACACCCCACATGTTTTTTGCAACACACCCAGAAATTGCTGATATTACACGGTACATCTTGTCTCCCAATGAATAGAGCCACAAGTATGCCTCTGCATACATATACCCCCCACCCCACCCCATGGGATGCTCGGTACCCATTGAGGTCGACCTCTGTGGACATTACTGTCCGATAATGCAGTAATTAATAATACGGAATTCATCTATGTAGGAAAAACAACATCTGAAATAAGTACTTATTACATAGGCGCATAGAACGTCCACAAACTGTCAACAATGACATGTATATACCTTGTCCACAGAAGGTACACATAAGGTAGTTCAAGAGATTGTCAAAATGATGTCAATAACAATTCCTGTTGACTTGATCAACAAAAAGTCAAAGTCAACACACCGTCAAGACAGGAAACAAGAAGTCCACAGGAAGTCTGCCGAAAGGAAAAATCAATTTTCATAAGGGATACGCTTTAACCTGATGAAGTGCACGCTCTGCACGAAGGCCTTGTTCATCTTGTAGAGGAGGTGGTGTTCCCCTACATGAGTCCTGACCGGCGATGATGGAATGTCCCAGCGGGCATGGACGTGGCCTCACGCTGGGACGGTGCCGGTAGAACTGGCTGCCAGGCGCAGTAGCACGAGGCAGCAGAGGCGCGTCGTCGTCGTCTTCCACGGGCCGTCACATCACTTCCCACCTCACACGCGGAGCGGTGCATGGGATTGAAGTCCGCGTCGATACCATGAAGAGGAGAATGAGGACGACTCATGGGTGGTGGATGACTGGAGACACGGCTTGTGCTTGTGGCTGTTGATGCAGCAGCAGCGGGATGGCGGGAACAAGAGCGGTGCGATCCGGGCGGGTTCCAGTAATGAGATGTGAATGCCGATTGGTTGAGTGGCTGTGATTGTGTTGAGTGTCTGCTGAGTGATTGCTGCCGAGCGTTGATTGTTGCTGAGTGAGTGAGTTGCTGAGTACTGATTGTTGCTGAGTGGGCGATAGTATAGCGGCCGGTACGACGGCGTGAATGCCGGTTGCCGCCAGAGAAGTGCCGGGGAGGACCATCATAAAGCAGGTGGAGGCCGGAAAGTCAGCTTACTGTGGTCTCCCTGCGTGTCCCCGGTGGAACAGTGGTCCCGGTGCGCCTTGCCTGCTAGAGGGTGGTTCGCTGCTGGTTTGCCGAAAAATTTAGGCGTAATTCTGCCACTCAACATCCTAAATTTTTCGGCAAACCAGCAGCGAACCACCCTCTAGCAGGCAAGGCGCACCGGGCCAACTGTGTTACCGGGGACACGCAGGGAGACCACAGTAAGCTGACTTTCCGGCCTCCACCTGCTTTATGATGGTCCTCCCCGGCACTTCTCTGGCGGCAACCGGCATTCACGCTGTCGTACCGGTCGCGGTACTATCGCTCACTCAGCAACGCACTCACCCAGCAACAATCAGTACTCAGCAACTCACTCACTCAGCAACAGTCAACGCTCGGCAGCAATCACTCAGCAAGCACTCAGCGCACTCAACAAGGGCTCAGCGCACTCAGCAGACACTCAACCAATCGGCATTCACATCTCATCACTGGAACCCGCCCGGATCGCAACGCTCTTGTTCCCGCCATCCCGCTGCTGCTGCATCAACAGCCACAAGCACAAGCCGTGTGTCCAGTCATCCACCACCCATGAGTCGTTCTCATTCTCCTCTTCATGGTATCGACGCGGACTTCAATCCCATGCACCGCTCCGCGTGTGAGCTGGGAAGTGATGTGGTGGCACGTGGAAGACGACGGCGACGCGCCTCTGCTGCCTCGTGCTACTGCGCCTGGCAGCCAGTTCTACCGGCACCGTCCCAGCGTGAGGCCACGTCCATCTGCCCGCTGGGACATTCCATCATCGCCGGTCAGGACTCATGTAGGGGAACACCACCTCCTCTACATTTGGTGACCCGGACAGCGAACACCATGTTAGGATGTTGAGTGGCCGAATTACGCCTAACATGGTGTTCGCTGTCCGGGTCACCAAATGTAGAGGAGGTGGTGTTCCCCTACATGAGTCCTGACCGGCGATGATGGAATGTCCCAGCGGGCAGATGGACGTGGCCACACGCTGGGACGGTGCCGGTAGAACTGGCTGCCAGGCGCAGTAGCGCGAGGCAGCAGAGGCGCGTCGTCGTCGTCTTCCACGGGCCGCCACAATCTTAATTGTAATAACGTGTTCCTACCCGTTTTACCTTCCCTCGGTGTAATCACGGTTAATTGGACTTCGGCGTTGCTTTTTGTATTGTAAAGTATCTCCTGTTTCGTCCGTCTATACTTTGACAAGGAGTTTGGTGTCACCTTATGTATGACAACTATACCCCGGTGAAAGTCCGTCCCTGCCGTACGATCCAGCTGATGTGTACTACACGATATACTACTGCATATCCATTACTCTTAAACCCGGTTCTACCTAACGATTCGTATAAGCAGCCTGTTCCATATAGTAATAGCGCTTCACGTTATGCGGCACAACGTTGCAACCGTGTCTCATATATACGGCAAAATACATTTGCAAGCATGAGACGAAAATGTACATTAAGTGGTTGTGCAACACATTGGTCATCTTTATAATTTTTTCTCGACACTAGCACGATAGAAAGCACAACTTCAACAAATGGTGCTATATAAAACGCCTCAAATCATACGTGCCACATACGCGGTTGATCGCTCAAACAGTTCTTTTATTTATCTATTTTTACGAGGTTTGTCGCCTTCCTTCACCAGAACGTTGTGTGACACGAGAAGGTTTAGGTTTGGCTTAGCAGTCTGCGGATACTAGAAGCAGGTTGGCGCCCTATATCGTTGATGGGTATCAAATGCGTCTCCCTCGTGGTTATGGTTCGGTATATCAAAATGGCGTAACCCCTTCGTTGTGCTGCAGAAGTGCCCATGAGAAATTCCTGCGCGCACAGTCGAAACCCGGTCATGCCATTGCACTGCGGACTAACAGACGTGAACATCGCCGTAGGAACGCGGGGATCGTGCCGACACAACGGTCACCTATGGAGGATTCGTATCATTTCTTCGTATTCTTCATATTCCCTTTGATTCATTTATCGATTCAAAAATACAAAATATCAAGATGTGTCATGCAGATGTGTCAAAATCGGGTCAGGATACTCCAGATCACGTGAATAGAAAAGAGAGTAGAAAAACCAGCCCCAAGATGACCAAGAGGCATAAAAAAGAATAAGCAGGGTCGAACTAATGAATGGGTCCAGTAAATGAGTTCATAAGTGGGATGCAAGATCGTGTGTCCTTGTATGTTGTAATCCCCCTTTAGTCCTGTCCCCGTGCTGCGTTTTCAATATGAATAATATGTATATTGTAGTTCTCTTCACCCTTACCCTTTTCTCTTGTACCATGTGACTTGGTTTTTTTATATATGCTTCACCACTTGTAACAGGTCCTCAAACCTGAAGAAGTGCAGCCTACTGCACGAAAGTCTTGTTTTTAATGTATATAGTAAACAGCTGATGCTCTTAACCGTCTTTGTTATTTATGAATAATATGTTCAAATGACCTTTGACTAAATACAGCGATGACCCTCAATGCACTGCACAATGCACTCTGTCGTTAAGACGGTAGCCCAGAAAGACGGGGACTTCACAGGGTGTCGAGAAGGTCACATGATTTCAAAAATTACATAACTGCGTATCTGACCGGCACTTGGTCACCCACATGCCAGCACCCAAGAACTTTTGCGGTGCTGAAAAAGCGGTTATCCATATTGGGTTGCGATAGGGTTGCGGTATAGTGATAGGGTTGCCCCGGGGCCCGTGTTTCACCGGCTCAGCCGGTTATTTGCTGGTTCTGCCAGTTTTCGTTTCAAACGTAATACCGGCAGCGTTTTGCCGGTAGTGCCAGCTGAAGGCCTGTCATGGAGTGTTTTCCCAGACTTCCGGAGGAAGAAACCTCGGGCCGAGGTTCAACTCCGCAGTCACCCGATAAGGAAACTGGAATGTGAACACAAGGTAGACAACCGATGGCCTCTTGTTTATCCACACCGATCGTTCATCTAGTGTCCGGGTTCCAGTTTTTGTCCTCGTGGTTACTTTCTCAAAACACCATGATCCCCTAGAATGATTTTCTTTATCTTCAGCTGTCCACTACATTGTTGTGTTTCGAGGGGACCGTACCAGTCGTTACGTGAAACAGTTAGGAGTCTAGTTAGAACGAACGACCAGCGTGAGTTCTACGCCTGCAAAGAAGGTGCGCCTTTCAAAATTAGTGGTGATCCAATCCGGATTTCGACACTTGTTGTATTACGTGTAGCATTGTTTCCTCTTTACATTACAGTTTTCAACATCAAGAGCACAGCCAAATACAGGAGTAACTATTTTTTAGCATCATCTTCAGCGAGCACTCTCTCTGTGCGCCTCCTCTCCTCCCACCCTGTCTCTTCCACTCACCGTATTCTCCTGTTACCTTACCCTTTCCCGTGGCCGGTATCCTTCACGGTGAAAAGCGGCAACCCTGGTCAGCTACGATTCTAAGACACGGCGATGGTATCTGCTTTGGTGCAGTCTTCAATGAGGTGTGCAGCGTCCTCTACGAGGTCGCATTCCCTACAATTCAGCGACGGAACGTTTCCGAGTTTAAACAGCAGACGGCCGCTGTAGAGAACGTTGAGGCGCAGCCTATAGATGATGGATTCAAGTGGCCGAGGCACTCCTTGTGGCATTCGAAACTTGAGCTCCGCGTCAATTCTGTGTGAGGCATGTGGAATGCTTCTTCGCCAGTGGTCATAACATCCGCTTTTCACACGGGCAGCGATAGTTGTCTTTGTGTCACATTTAGTATATGCGCAGTATGTCCGGAACGCGATCCTCGTGTAAACTCTTCTTGCGGCTGCGTCGTTCCCGGGTACACCGCAGTGGGCAGGAACCCACTGTAGCTGGATGTCATGAATTCAGGTCATGTCAGGAATGGATGTCAGGTCTTCAGTGCACACAGCGCAGGTTGCTGGTGCTGCCTTGGTCAGCTCCACAGTACCTTCTAAACACTAAATGATCGGTTGTCAAGTTTCGCGAGGGCGTGCTTCAGTGTTCGCCGACTACAGTCGAAGCGACAGGACTCGAACGCGTGTCACCTCCCAGTCTCGGCGTGGAGAGCGATCATCCTAACCACTATGCCGCGGGAGCTGTTGCTCTCGACTTTGCAGAAAGCAATGTATATAGTATATGTTTTATCTCGTGTAAATAGACGTGATTGATTTTCATCTGTGACACCTAAGTAATCGCACTACATACAGAATGGCTCCCTCAGTGGCACAGAAAGGCGGCGCACGATCTCGTTGCGTTCCAGCTGCCGTCACTGTCATCATCCGGTAACTATCCAACATATCCTGACAGAATGCCGCGCATACCGTACTATGCGGGAAACTCACCTTTCCCACTCCAGGCTTGCATAGTGACGGACGTCCGCTTCCCCGAAGGTTCTTATGCAGAAAAAATTTCAAAAACTCGCATCCTCGTGCGTTTTCTTCGAGAAACGGACCTCACGGAAATACCACTCTAGTGCACATCTCATCTACGGTGCACCGCCCGTCCCATCAGTATCTTCCTCCTGCCTATATGCCTCACTTTGAACTCGTTAACTCTCTTCTCCCCCCCTTCTTTTTTTCCCCCTATAGTCGGGACGATGCCCACTTGAGTGCGACCAACAACGGCAAGCTACTTCGAACCCCCCCCCCTCACACAAACACACACATACACAGACAATCTCTTTGGTGTAGCTCAGGAGAAGTTCGTCCAGAACGCGGTATCGCCTGTCATACACCCATTGTCTGCACCCCTTTCAGCGGTATCGGCTTGGCGGCAGCCAGACTTCTACAAACAAAGGCACTCTGCTACCTGCGTCATCACACTGTTGTGCCTAATGTCCGGCAATGGAAAAAAACTTATCGTCCCTACGCTCTGAGAAATTGGATATTCACTGGTGGTGATAGTGAAAGGGCTCGACGTTGTCGGCCTGGGGACGGAGTGACTAACGACATCATGGCCTCCAATCAGTTAAAGTGTTTCCTGAGCTTCCTGAGTCGCATTTATATGCGCTGCGGTTGTTTTCTGATTTTCTCCTGAGGTAGTCTATCTTCTCCTTTTATATCTGATGACAACCGTCGTCTGCATGGGTCATTGGACTGGGGCAAACCGCACAGACTATGATACGGGCTCACACGACAGTAAAGTTTGACTGTTCTGCTCTCTAACGCGTTACTAAGAGGAAGAAAGCTACCTAGAGGAGGTATTCAATCATGTGTATTCCAGCCCAGTTACATACAGGGCGTTTTTTTCCTTTTTTTATCCTTGAAGATCCAAGATTTTGTAGCATAGATGTCGTTTTTGCAGTTGAGCTACACGATCATGCGGGCATCCTCTCAAAGAGAGTATCTAACAAACAAGACGGACTAGAGATGATAACCGCAACAATGAGAACGCGTTGCAGTTCTCATCTGTAGCCCGTCCTTATTCGTTTCACCCCCCCCCCCCTTACGTAATCATGTACCAACCTGCCCAATTGCTTTTAAGAGTATCTAACTGCAAGATAACAAATAACCGAAAATTCATCAAAAACTATTTAATTAGGGGATCGGGCAAAAGCGATATAGTTGAATGGGAGACCATCCTCGTTGAAAGCCATTCCATTTTTAAAGAATCCTGAAACGTGCACGTGCGTTGAAATATGCATCGCCGAATTTTGCGAATGAGCCAAAACCGAAGCCACGCCGATCGGGAGCGCAGGGCCCACAGTGCTCTATCCACGTCAGACGGCCACGTGCTTTGAAGCGATGGAGATGAATGGAGTAGATGCTGATCTGCCGGCCAGATCAACCGCTTGGCGGCCGAGATAAGCATCCGTCAACGAAGGTCATGCGCTCTGTCTTGGTTTCGACTCATTTGCATAGCGAAATTCGACGATGGATATTTCATGGCACGCGCTCGTTTGAGTTTTCTTTTTTAGTAGAATGGCGTTCAACGAGGATTGTCTCCCATTGTGCTATCTCCCTTATGCCCGAAATTCAATTCCCTACTTAAAGAGTTGAGTAAAGAATTTTAGGTAATTAGTCATCTTGTACTGTTATATATATTCTCTTCGAGAGGATGTCCGCATGGCCGTGTAACTGAAGTGTAAAAAAGACATCTATGCTGCTCTCGTAGCTTTTTTTATGAAAGATCTGTAAAGGAGAAATTATAAAAAAATCAAAAAAAGTATGAAATCGGTCGCAAATCAAGCAGTAACAGCGATAGCTGCATCGTGCAATAAGGGCGAGATGAGGCTCACGGTTGTATAGCGCACGCACGCGTAAACAAGCTTTTTGTTTTCTCTTAAAGTTTTCCACACGTTCTGCCGTGAACTCCCACGCCAATGGTTGGCGGTGGTACACGTGTGCGGGCGCTACGTCGGTGCGAAACCACAGCCTGTCGCAAACGTCACAAACATGTCCGAACTCGTTTTTCAAACACTTATCTGCAAAATCCGCGTCGGCCAGTGCAGACTCCGACGGCCGTGCACTCGTTTCAGGTGCACACGTCTGGGACAGTTCACGTCTCTTGGCCTTGGCCTCGCGTTCCCTAACTTTCGGGTCTTCTCGCCCCCGTCTCTTCGCAGCCGCTTCGCGTTCCCTCACTGCTGGGTCATGTTCTCGTCGTGTAGCCAGACCGGTTCCTTGTCCCCTCGGTGTGCTATACCATTTGCGTTCTACAGCGGCATGCCCAGTCCTCCACTCCCTATCTGCAGACGCCGTACGCACTGTTTGTCGCCGCCACAAAGCGTGTGATACACTGACGGCTGCACTTGTACTTACCCCGCACGGCAGCCGTTTATTGGCAAGGACGCAACTTTTGTCAACGACGCAGCGTGGGTCCTGACGTCTTTTCATGTGCTCTCCGATTTGCTGCTGGGCCAACCAATAGCGCCGAGCAAGAAGTCAGGATACGCCGTCCTTGACAGACAAGTTCCATCAAACAAGTTCCCTCATACGTTCTGTATGTGTGACCATGTATCCCGAAGGAAGGTGGTCTGGCAGACCTTTCCATTCAATAAATATATATTCCCCCCCCTCCCCCCAAGGAAGGAGGAGTCGGTTTTGGTCGAGCATCACAGCGGATGCTGCTATCTTACTATTCTGCAACGCTATTTGTATCCAGGCGTACACCTGTAGGTTCCCTGTGCCGCCTTGCTTGCCCAAATTTTCACTGAACAGGAGTCGCGGCGGATTCTGCCAACCCTGTAACTCATTGTTCAATACTCGTATCAAAATGCTTTCTCAGTTTCTCGTACTACAGATAAAGATGTATTATTCTGCAAAGCTATATGTCTGTACACGCACAACTGTAGAGTTTTCGCATAGCGCGTGTGCGCTAGAGTAGCAGTCCCGTGGAACCAAGCCAAATCGTCGTATGCGTTTCTCATCTCGTGAATTTGTGCATTTTTATAGCCTATTTCACAAATCTCCGATAGCATAGCATTTTTAATCGCGCGGGAATCAAATTGTACACGAAGTACCCCTTCGGTGTCCGCCTATTTTATCCAAAGCCGTTTCATCGACGCCGTTTTATCGAACATCATTTGATCGAAAGCCGCTTCACTCAAGACGTCACCATGCGGCTTATAAAAGACATGCAGGTACGGTTCACGGTCCTTACTAAGCAGAAAATATTCGTGTTTCCCTACGATATTTGACAGTCTATTGCCGATTTAATTGAGCAGTGTGATAACGGGGTTCCTGACTACGATCTAGTGTAGACTTGTCGATAGAGCAAATTATCGTGTGACTGTTTTCATGTGAAAGACAAGTCTACTCGTCAGTCAAATGGATTTCTGACCAAACAAAAAAAGATGAACGGTCGTGATAACAACCCAGTGGTGCGCAGAATGGTAGATGATAATTAGTTGTGATCAAACTATCTATTGTCAAACTACAAAAAATATACGGGTATTTTGAAAATAGACTGAAGTGCACGGTGTAAGCCATTGAAGATTGTTTTAATATTATAAGTACTTGGGTATCACTATTAGAAACGGTCTAAGATTGCATAGCTATGTTAAAGGGATCATGAAAGGATATTTGACAAGCCAACAACCATTTCAGATTTGTTCCCCTGTACTAAAGCATTCGCCCTGTGAAATATGAAGTTGAAAATCGTTCAAATAGCGAAAATATTCTATATTAACCACGGCCATGAACGGCGCTGCTACGACCCGCCTGCGAGGCGAACTGGCCGTGGCGTCAAACACAGGGGATGTTGCTGATGGGCGGACGGTATTTCGCGAGCAAAAGCAAAATTTGCAAGGGAGCTTGCGTATTTCGTCACGAAATATGTTTTAATTTGACCTGGGGCCCGATACTGAACTAATCGTTATCGTTATTTATTTATTTATTTAAGTACGTTAAAGACCCCCAGGGGGTATTACATAACGGAGTGGAGCGAAGCACATAAGAAAAGTACAATCGAAACGCGTAACAAAAGTATTACAAAAAGTGAAAAATGAAATATCAAGTTGATAAGGGAAGAAGACCATGTGTACCATGGGAAGAGCATGACGAACCTGAACCCCTGGATTGGAGGAGGGCAGCCTTAAGGGTACTGTAAGGCAGCACCGATCAAATGTCATTTAGTGTGGCTATTCGATAGTCCAAGTCAACAGGACAAAAACTGCGCAAGTTTCATTCCAATCGACTGTGCAATAAATTAGAAAATTACAATTAAAGATTACAGGCAACACTGTACTAGGTATTCGAAATGAATCCGTACTCCTGCCACATACGGCGGCAACCACATTCCATGCGTATAACCCTGGGCAGACATAACAATTCACCACAATCCACCATAAAATCCGCCCCTGCAATCCACACAACGATCCGCATCTGAGGATGAACGGATAAGCGAACTGAAATGAAATGCTGAGCCGTTGAAAAAAATGCGTCAGACGTTCAAGAAGCCAGACAGCGTCGGGACTTGTTTGTTCACAGAGGTTCACAGAAAGAGTTTGTTCGTTCGAAAGTTCGAAAGAGGCCGCGAACAGAAGGAGCGCGCAGGCGCAGCAGAGAAGTAGGGAGAGCCTCCAACGCCAGCGTCCAGCGCTGGGTTACTTCGCATACTTCGGGTTACTAAAATAACGAAGTTCCGATGTAATAGTGTGTAATACCAATTTTCAGTGTTGCCCGCTGTACAGGGGGTTGTTTGACACCAGGCGTCGCACCGCTCCACTACGCGGCATTTTTCATGGCAAATTAAAAATATTTATAGCACGTTGTCGGTCGTATGGTTCCGCATATGGTATTTAGAAGCAACAAAGTCTCTAGTCACATCACCGGCATATCATGCTTGTTTACTGCTTTACAGTACCTTTAAAATCAGCAGGGTCGTGTGTACAAGCAACATGTTCAGGCAAGAGATTCCAGTCACTAATTGTTTTAGGAAAGAATGATTTTAGAAAGGAAGTGGTGTTACAATGGGGTAGCTTAATCTTATGGATGTGGTCCAGACGACATGTCGTCTGCAGGGACTAGGAGACGATCGCGAGCGTTTGTGTTGTGATAAATTTTATGGAAGAGGCACAGCCTGGCTATTAACCGTCTTGACGAGAGAAGATCAACGTCAAGGTTATTCCTTATACGTGAAACACTTGCGTCTCTAGAATAGGTGGATGTAATGAAGCGCATCACCCTGTTTTGAACTGACTCAAATGCTTGAATTAAGTACTCTTGATGGGGATCCCATATGGCCGATGCGTATTCGAGTTTGGGTAGCACGAATGCACGGTATAAAAGCAGTTTTACATGAGGTGGTACAAGCACAAGGTGCCTACAAAGATACCCGAGGCTCCTATTGGCGTCGGCGACGTCTTTTTGGATATGAAGTGCTCAACGAATAATCGAATCCAAATGCAGCCCCAGACACTTATATGTTGAAACGCATGAGAGCTGAGTGTTGTTAAGTGAGTAGGATGGGTTCAGACTAGTGTGAGAACGTGCAAAAGTCATAACTTTGCATTCCGAAACATTTAGTGACATGAGGCATGTTTTGCACCACTGCAGAAATTGTAAAAAGATCATTTTGAATGAGTTCGGTATCAGCACTAGACTCTACCTGACGATAAATGACACAGTCGTCAGCAAATAGACGGACGGAACAAGAAAGGGATTGTGGTAGATCATTAATGTATATGAGGAAAAGAAGTGGTCCTAGGACGGATCCTTGAGGTATGCCTGATGAGACAGGGAGAAACTCTGACAAGGTATCGTTAGCAAAAACCGCCTGTCTTCTGCCGCCACGTCTGCCAACACGATCATGGCGATACACTGTAAAGTTAGGCAAGACTTCAGAGCTCTCTACATTTGGTGTCAGCCAAGTTTCAGTTAAGGCAATGATGCCAGTTTCGGTTGTAACTAGTAAGGACTGTAATTCATCCCGCTTAGGAAGAATGCTACGGATGTTTGAGAACAGAACGGACATAGGAATGCACAGTGGAGAAATGCGCTCAGAACACTGTGGTTGCTACACAATGGCGGGAGAAGTACTCTTCCCTTCTGCATCAGTGGCCAGAGAAGAATGTTAGCGCATAGACTGGACATCGCGGACTTCGTTTGCTGCCTCATCAAAGACCAACGGACCATATACCTGCCTTCACTGTTGCCCCAACCGCTTCTTCAGTAGCACCATGGACACTGCCGAAACCATCCATCTCGTCTCACATCCCGGGAATCAAGGGGTCGAAGAGCCAAACCCCTGCTCCAGTCCTCAAGCAGGCTACTCTGCAGTGGATGGACGCTGCATACGGAAACCAAACCGCCGTATATACGGACGGTTCCTCTACTACTGGCGGCTCATCTGCGGCATTTGTAATTCCAGAGGAATCAATTTCACGTGGGTTCCGCCTATCGCACCGCACCTCGGCCACCTCTGCGGAGTTGTATGCCATCCTGTTATTCCTAAAGTCTATTTTGGATCACCACCCCCGCCTCTGGGTGGTTTGCACAGATTCGCGGGCAGCGCTGCAGTGCATAGACAACATGGGCATCCGTGGCTCCTTGGCTCCGGTGCTAGTGAACATCTTGACGACGCTCAAGGTTTTAGAAGACAGGGGCCACCGGCTGACTCTCCAATGGGTTCCTAGCCACATTTGCATAAGAGGCAATGAAGATGCGGATCGGGCAGCTGCTGCGGCTCACCATCGCCGCTCAGCAGTCCCCATCATACTTTCGAATGGGGATAGACGCTCCCTCTTGTCCGCATTGACTTCGCCTTGGGCCTATCAGGAATGGTGTCATGACATCACCCAGTGGTCGCTTCTGTGTGCTGTTGACCCAACACTATTATTTGAAATGCCAGGCGGTTTCCCTCGCCTGTTTACCTCTCTCGTACGTCGTTTACGGCTTAGCGTCGCATTCACCCCTGCACTCCGGTAGAGGCTGGGCCACAGCAACACGGCGCTGTGTACAACTTGTGGTGTCCCGGCAGCAATCCGACACATTTTAGAAGACTGCAGCCAGTACGTATGCGAGCGACGGGCCTTTAAATCTCAACTTGAAATGCTCGATCAGAGGCCATTCAACATCTGCAAAGTTCTGGAGTAACCCTGGACATCAATGCCGTGCACTTGGCGCTTTTCTGTCCTTTCTGAGGGCCACCGGCCTCCTTCACGAACTGTAGGGATTCCCTTCCCTCGTCATCCTCTCATATGAACCTCTTTGGAATGGGGTAGGGCCCTGCACCCAACGCAGGGAAACATCCCACATCATCATCATCCATTCATCTATGTTGTTGTTGTTGTTGTCATCAAAGATGTAGCATTTGTTTCCGATTAGTCACTTGTTAAAGCGAAGGCGGAAAGGCTGCCCTCGCGTGTGCCCAAATGCAATCAATTTCCTCCTGGCATTTCGGACCGACGTCGTAAAGTCTTCGGATACTACTAGTGCAGTACCTTTAAGTTTGAATGCATTTCTCAAGATTGCTTCCTTGGTTTTGTAGCTTGAGAACTTTACAATAATCGGACATGTTTTGGATTCTTGTAAACGTCCCACACGGTGCGCCCTTTCAATCTGTTCGGAGTGAACTGTGACACCCAAATTGTCATGGCACATTATCCGCATCTTCTCTTCCGATTCCTTCCACATTTTATTGCTAGTGTTCGTGATGCCATAAAAAACAAGATTGTCCCTTCTAGATCTGCCTTCGAGGTCGTCAATACGGGCTCTCAATGTAGCTATCTCCGAAGAAGTCGCGGATAAACTACCCTGCACGTCCTTTACTTCTGGTATCCGATTTTGTATTTTCGATATGTCTGACTCGATTCTACCAACACGTGAATTAAGTTTGGTTATGGATGCCTTAGATTAATGCTGCTCTGTCTGGATTGCTTTCACCTCCTTCAGCAATGTGTCCTGACCTGTGCTTAGTTTCTCAAGCAAGGTCATCATAGTATTGAACTGGGTCTCTTGTTCTTTGGACATAGGTCCCGGATTTGACTCAATGCCCCCAGCACACAACAATAACATTCGAACGACAGCAAAACATTCATAAATAATATCAAAGAGTACATATGGGCACGGAAAGAGCAGCAACGTAACACTGTTACTTCTTTTGGAAAATAAGGGATATGTACCAACCTGAAAAACGTTGCGGTAAAGCATTGGAGGACGTGGCGGATGATTAGCCATTCACAGGTGGAGAGGGAAAATGGCGCAGAAGAGGCTCTAGCGCTAGTACTGCTTGAACAGCCCGCAGATCACCCGAAGCAGGGATTTGTTGGACAATGGCGCGCAGGGCAGTGAACATCATAGCGATTACTGCGCCAAAGGTGTGATCCTCTTTCTCCGGTCGAACCTGGGATGGCTTAGGTGAGAAGAAACAGGGTCATCACATACGGTGACCCACTGTTTGATGGGAGAAGGCACTCAGGGCTCAAGTCTTCGTTTTTGAATGTTCTCTGTGCTATTATGTTGTCCTGTTTTCTGTGCAAAGTCGGGACAGGTAGCCTTCTTTTTGTACGCTTATTTCAAAGGAGTGAAACATGTACCCTCGCTATTATCGCTTATGTTTTTAACCGCTCTAATAATGTCATACACTTCAGGGGAATTGGTAATATATCCATCCTGCCGTGTGTTCCTTCGGACAGATATTACACACCGAGCGGATATCGGTGTGTCTTTAGAGTGACACAGTAGTGTGAAGCGTCAAGCCTTCAGAAGTTATCCCCATGGCGTTGTTGTGTTGAATGGATATTGAGTGTATGTACAAGACAGTCGATGCAAGTGCTAGTGACCATGCAAGTGCTCTGCAGTCTGATGGGTGCAACGATGGAGTCGTCTATGTTGTGTCGTGTTTCCTTTCGTGTCTCCGCGTTCAGGCTTCTTCAATATGAATGTACCATTTCCATTGGTAAGCGCCAGTGCACGATTCCAATTGTGGCGTGGTAATAGAATGTTGTGACCTGCGACAGTTGTCTTTATACTCTGTCTCATCCACACAAACACGTGTATGTCAAGTTCTTCGCAAAAAAGCAGAAGTCCTTCACGAAAGGCGGAGTAAATACTTCCCTACAAGGTCTACGTGCCCCCCCCTCCCCCCATTAGAGTTAGAAATATGCCACCAGTGGGTACAGGACCCATGATGGTAGAGGAGCTCACCATTTCGGGTGAAAAAATTATCTTCCAATAGCCGAGTACAGTTTTACTGACGGTAGAACTGCCTTCTGGAAAAGGTAGAGCATTCAGGTTCAAGATGGAGCCACATTTCTCCTCCTTGATGTGACCATGTAGGGACAGAATTTTGCCACTAACAGGGTAGAACTGTTCCACCAATGTGGTAGAAATGAAGGGGTAGAAGTGTTTCCACCCCTCACTTTCTACCCAAAAAGGGTTGAGAATCTGTAACAACGCACTTCTACCACAGAAGATAGAAAATTACACATTTTTTCTTAGAGTGTAGGCCCTGACGCATCTCTATCGTTGCAGCAATAGCTCGTGGATGAGGACATTATTTATAGCAGCCAACAAGGGTTAGTTTTACATGATTTGTGCTCAACTTCCCTCCTCTCTGTATACGGAGCTAAATTAAATTACGTCTCTCGCGCATACTAGCAGCATACACTAAGAATATTTACGCCCATTTAGGTGTTGAAGGGGTGTATTTAGCAATTTACACCTTACACCCAAAAGCTGAACACCTATCCAGGTGTAAAGATGGTGTACTGTACAGCTTAGACCCCACAGTCAAAATAGCAACACCTATCTTGGTGTAAAAATGGTGTACCGGCTGAGGCAAAAGTTTGGGAAACGCACGAGCGGCGTCAACCCTCTGCGGAGCGACATCCTGCGAAACAGGGACGTCCACTTGATCAGAGGGGGGCCAGTGGCTGTTACCACTTGCGATAAGGCTGCTTTCCATGCACATTCGAGGCCAATGTCAGCCATCCACCCCTGAGTGAAAGTGCCCATTTCTGGTTTCCATTTCCATTTGACACTGCTCGCACGTTTTTGACCGAACCTGTACACCACTACTCATTCATTTATGAAATTTGTTTGCCCTAGGTCCTTACAGAGTGTAATCAGGGTAACGACAGCAAACTTCTCGCTTAAAATGGAAATCAATTAAGTATCATTATAACTGTAAAAGTTCATGCTAAGAAAAGAAGAAAAGAGAGAAACAGTACTAAGAAAAAAGAAAAATGCATTCAGTTTTCAGCACTCCTGTAAGCTGTGCATTGCAGTTTCTCAAATTCATTGCAATGTTACAAGACTCCATACAGGGCCGCTTGCGCACACAATGAAAGGAGTGGGTCATACAGCTTACTAATAATGTTACTGCGTGTGGAGCTGAAATAAAAAATGTGAAGCAATAGCATACCAGTAGTGACACATTTTATTATGACAATGGATCGCCCTTTAACGTGCATATTAATACGTATCAATATGAACATATCCCAGCTGACTGCTGCGTTTAACTTTTAGCTCATGCAAAGTGATTTTTGATGAGAAAATGACCTATGCTTCCTGTACAAGCTGTGTCTAGTCAGACACTCTCAGTGTGATGTCTAGACAGAAAGTCTATGTTTAAACTTTGTGTCCATGCCCTAATAGTCAGGAATAAATTAATATATTCAAAATGCATGCCAGCATTTTACTTCTACCAGACGCATGGTTGTGGGTCCTCGTGTGGATGCACGCATAATGGTAGCCTGCTATGCAACACAGCTTCCTCTGATAGCTCTTGACTTGTATATATAATTTCTTACACCCCTCTGCTTTTACACCAGGTCTGGTGTAAGTTATCAAACACCAACTTTACGCCACAAGGGGTGTAAGAAATATTTCAATTTACATCCTTCTAAAGGGTGTAGATTCTTACACCCTACTGACTTTACACCGAATTTGGTGTGAGTTATCAAACTCCAACTTTACACTCAAGAAGGTGTGATATGTTTTAGTGTGCACAAGGCTACATTCAAGAAGCGGCATATTCGAGGAAAGCAGCATAATTCGTCAGGTGTCGAATTCAATATCTTCCGTTTTTTTTTTCTATAATCAAACTCAAACTCAACTGCCCTAATAAAAACGAAGGAAGTGTTACTGCACTAGCAAAAATATAAAGGGAAACAAACCTACAGAGGGAAATAAGCGTGAAATCCATTTATACTAGTTTAGAAACGTTTCCCATGCCACCACATATTTCAGGCGGTTATGCAATTCCTCGATGAAACACAAGTTCGCGTTAGCGACCACGTCCTTTGCACCCAACCCCAGCGTCGAAATGTGGAGGCTAGCGGACGGCGCTAGTGATCGCGTGTGTATGGCTTCTTCCAGTGCCAAAGTATACCGGTCATTTTCTTTTATCCTCTACATATTTTTTTTGATAAAAAAACTACGAGAACAGCACAAATGTCGTTTTTTGCAGTTGAGTTATACGGCCAGGAGGACATCCTCTCAAAGAGAGTACGTAACTACAAGATGACTATAATTACATAAAAGTCATAATTAAACTCTTTAACTTGGAGATTCGGGCAAAGACGAGATAGCAGAACGGGAGTCAATGCTCGTTGAATGCCATTGAGTTTCTCAATAATCCAGAAACGCACACGTGCGCTGAATAAAACAAAACAAAAACACTCTGCTCTTTCACGCACTGCCAAACGCGTACGAAACGCAATAAGGCACGGTGCCTGTGCTGTGACCGTATATGGTTTGCGCGCGGCACAACGACAAACCCGACCATAGGTTATCATGGGCCTCGTGCAGAAACATGGATGTCGCCTACAAACGCGTTCACTTCCTGTTAAATCCATTTCTTAACATCTGGCCTGAGAGTAATGGCGGTACGCTCTGCCGCACGCCCCTTCCTGATATTATCGGCCATACGCCGCATGTACGTTCCCAATTTTCGGTCATCGCGTCTGCAGCTCCCGCAGCGATGGCGGCACATCGCCGAACTCCATACTTGCGCGCAGGTCCCCCAAGGTCGCCATTTTCCCATGTATTTGTTCCTATCCCGATGCGTGCAATGCCGGAGGCCGCCCTTAGATACCCCATTGTTACCAGACGTTGGCTTGCGTGGATTGTAGCGCGCTAAAGATCCAGTTGAAGCACAATCCAAGCCAGGCCAAGTCACCGAAGGAGAAATGGACGACTGCAGCGCCTGCGGCGCCAGGTACGACAGGTATGCTATGTGATGCACGCAGCCGTGCACTAGATCCTTCCGATCGCTCAACACGTTTAAAAACTGACCAAAAAGTGAAACACGACAGAGAAAGTTGTTATACGCGTTTTATTTGGACATATAAAGACTAGATTCATTCGCAGAAACAACAAAAACATTTTGCCGCTAAACTTAGCGCGCTGAAGTGATCCGGAACGGCAACAGTGGGGTATCTAGTGGCGGCCTTCTTCGTTGCACGCTTTTCCGAGGTGAGTTTGGGGGACCTGCTTGCGCGTATGCTTTGCAGCACATCGCATGCGCTACAACTCCGCGGCGTCCCTCTTACCCGACAACATGGACGATATCACGCGAGACGCGCTGTGCAGACACTGGGGAGCTTTAGCACATCGGAAGCGCTCTGTGAAAGCTGTGCCAAATGAATGTGCCAACTCAAAGATGAGCAACGTGATGTCAGCCACTTCAAAGCAATCAGGTGCCTGGCACATCGTGTCTTCGGAAACGTTACCGTAACGACCTTCCAATCATGCTAAATCTCCATACTCAGCAAGGCGTCCAC
This sequence comes from Ornithodoros turicata, assembly GCF_037126465.1. Lineage (NCBI taxonomy): Eukaryota > Metazoa > Arthropoda > Arachnida > Ixodida > Argasidae > Ornithodoros > Ornithodoros turicata. The sequence continues at coordinate 76,990,099 of NC_088202.1, forward strand.
TGAAACGTTTCTGCCGCCGCTGTGTTGCCAAACTTTTAGGAGAGCAATCCGCTAGAAACGCACTGCAATTCCGCCAGAATCCGCTAAATATGCCACGCACGCCGCTAAAATCCGCTGTTTTGCTATTTAGCGATTTAACTCATATAAATGAACTAAAATGTTGCAAACTGTATATTTTTAATAAATAAAATGGACCAGACCAGGGGCATCTTGCTATTTCGCAGAGGTAAAAGTTGCACACGGTAACTCGTTCCTGAAATGTTTCCGTCAGGACAGGTAGACTGGATAACGGGATGTACTGTACGATGCTTATTGTTAGAAAGCTTCCCAATAAGGAACAGCGGCACTGCCGATCTCGGATGACGACGACGGTATGGGCTCCTCAGAAGACGTGTAACTGGCTGTCGTTTCATCACAGCAGGAGGAATATCGTAGTCAAAGCAGCTTTTTTCATGACGCCTCAGACCTGAACGAATTGTCAAAAGCGCTTCGACCATGTCAGGCTTCAGTTTGTTCCGTAGCTTGTTCTTAACTACATTCAGCTGGCTGAATGTCTGCTCCACCACCGCATTAGAATATGGCAAGACCAGCATTGACAACGTAAAGTTGGCGTTCTCCTGATATGGATTTTCTTTTCAAGCGTTCCTGTGAGACATCACTTCGCACCAGAGTCCGTGCGTCGGCTCTGTGTGCTCCCAATTCTGCAGTGTGATATTTCTCCACTGGGTCTCGATCTTCTCAATTTCAGCTGTATCCACATTCAGAGCCTCCAGGAGTGGTGCAAGCGGTTCGTTCAGGGCACTCAAGGATTTCTCGACAGACAGCGTTGATACATTGCACAACACTTTGACGTTACCAGGAAGACGTTGTCTAATTTTCTCTACCAGCGCGAGAACAAACTTGATACAGCGTGCTCTGATGTTGAGCTCGTCTTTCTTTCATTTCCGCCATCTGTTTCTCAAATAGGTAACCCAGATACGGTCTAAGGTCCAAGTTCCCCTCCAGTGTCGAAGTAAGGGGGCACAATTTGGCTGTTGGGACATCCACCTTTTGGCGAGGGAGCAGAAGCGTTAGGTCATTCAGGAGCTTCGTTTAGCCTGCAGTATTTGCCTCAAACGCTTTGTTTACATTTTGGACTTCTCCGAGGGAAAACGAAAAGTACGCCATGTTCATATCATCATGTACATCGCGTACAACACCTCTGCAGCATAGCACTTCTCAGTGTGCCTCACGAGCTCAAAGTGCGTCGCCAGCTCCAGCCACTAGTCCATTATTCTGACCACGGCGCTTTCGATTGATATCCACCTCATTGCACATGACTGTACTATATTTAGTGGCATTTTGCCGTCATTTATAAGCGCCTACAATTCCTTGTAGGCGACCTGCCTACCAGAAGACGGGGAGAACCAGTTGTACGTTTCGCTGATCAGGTACTCAAGGTTCCTGAGGGGCGTATCCGACGCCGCAGAAATGGATAGCTGTAGTGAGTGGCAGACACAGCGGATAAGAATAAGAACGGGAACCTCCTCCTTGAGCCTTTGGTACACTCCGCTATTTATCCCAATCACACTTGCGTTGTCTGTACAGAGTCCTCTCATCTTGCCCATTACGACGTTGTACTTTCTCAGCAGGCAATCTATAGCTGACACGATACTGGCAGCGTCGCATTTATCCATAACGGATAGCCCAAGGAACGTGGTAACGATCCTTGAAGGCCTTTGGCTGTAGTATATGATGGATACAGCCAGGATCTTTGTCACACTAATGTCAGTGGACTCGTCTATGATCACGCTGTAGAACGACTCGCCAATATCTTGCGCAAGGTCATCTCTGAAGTGGGGAAAAGCACGTTTTTCAGCACTGCCGAACATTTAGACCGGTCCATCTTGTAGTACTTTGCTGCAGCACTGTCGGCAAAACACTTCTTGTAAATTCCGTTTAAGTGGTCAGCCGTAAGCACTGATGTGTGCTCGGCGATAAAAAGAGCTGTTCTGCATCATGTGCTGGGTCCACTTTTTGGAAGGCAAATTTGACAGTCTACTGACCTGACGATATGTGCCCCACCGCAGCTTGTGTTTCGCACTGTCGCCATGCGCCTTCAAATTCGAATATTTAGAGCATAAAGCGCATCCACAATAACTGCACTCAGCCGCCCAAGAACAGTCTGCCCATGTTCTGCATCGTAGTCATGAGCTCAGCAGTGGGTCCTTGAGCCACTCCTTACGGAATTTTTGCGTATAAACGACTTTCGGCATTCGAGCCAAGTGAGAGCGCACAGAGAAAGCAAACGCTTCGAACCGAAACTTTTCATGGAACGCGCGACAGTGGTCGACACCCGGAGACGTGGGGAACCACCTCATCCTTGAGAGTCCGGACAAATCGCTCAATAAGAAAAGGCAAGTCGACGCCACGAGGGAACAGTCAAATGCGGATTGTCGTTTCATGGTCTCGGCATCGCAACGAAGCTATTGAATATGACTTTATTTGCACGACAAAATGACGAAGCCTTCTCTGTGCTGACTTTCCCTGTCGAAAGGAAAGCAACGGTTTGCATGAACTCACAAGTGACATGATATTTATCGCCCTTTTCGCTCTCTGCGTGTTTGGTGTGCTTCGTACAGTTGAATTTATTGCGTCAAGTAGTACTGCAGCACAGTTTTCGGTTTGTGTCGGTTTATGCTTGTAGTTCCAGCGAAGGGCGCAAACGAGACAATTATTCTTCGGCTAGAATCCGCCAGAATTCTACCGATTCCGCTAGGATCCGCCAAATTTGGGCAGGGCACCGCCGGAATTCCCGCTAGCCGTCAAATCAAAAATTTCCCCCGTCAGGCGCGACTGAATCTGAATTCGCTAAATTGGCAACACTGCCGAGGCGGCGCATAAAAAAACGAACGAAGGGAAAGGTGCGCATCGCGAGAGTGAGGGTCACCCTCTCCGTCTCCAACCAGCGTAACTCGAAACAGCTACACAGAGGCCAAGTGCGTTAAAGAAATGCTGGCGCATTTAATGTCGATCGCCGAATTTTGCTATGCAAATACGACAAAATCGAAACCGCGCCGGTCGGGAGCGCAGGGAGCACAGCCAACGCCATCTAGATAACACAAGGCCTCCTCATTCTTCACTCTCCCTGCGTGTGACGTAACGCTAGTTGACCGAGCCCGATACCGAGTGCGATGGCCCGATGCATGCTGATGCAAGCGTTGTGTAACTTGCAGGTCATCTCTCCATGCTGCTAGTGTCTGTTTCGTGCAATTTTGGCCTGTGGGTCGCGTAATGCATTGTCAGGTTTCTCGCGTGACAGGTACGTATGCGTTTGGAAACCTCTATCTTGAGCCAGGCAGAGTCCGTTAACTGAAACGATGTTGGTGATTCAGTTCCACATGGGCGGATGCTGCGTTCCTCGCTGTCGAGGCAATTACGACGGGGGCCCCAAACGTGCATGTGTTCTCGTTTCCAAAGGATGAAGCTCTCAAAGAATCATAGCTGATGGCGATTCCGCGTGCTGACTTTAACCCGAGCATTCGCTCCAAGGTATGTAAGTGAACTTGAAGCCACTGCCGGCTGGAATGCAGTGTGGGATCTTGCTTACGTGTTGACTGTAATACGGTCTCCCTTATCCCCTCGCAGATCTGCGAACTGCATTTTTAGCAACCAGACTTGTCGCCAAAGTCACGCACAGTGATGGGGCTACTGGGAAGACGACTGAAGTCGAAAGGAATCGACTGCGGCTGGTGCCAGGTCCTGTGCGTCGCGAATCATCGAACTCCAAACGAGCCAGGATGTAGAACATGCACCTTCAGAAAGCCCTAGAAAATTCGCTAGGAATCAGAAGGGAAGAAGTGATGAAGAATAATTCAGTGTCTTCCTATGACGACTTAAAAAGCAAGTTAGGAGGCATCAGCAACACCAATTTTGGACAATGAGTGTGACCGACAAGTGTGATGTTTCTCCACATTGAAGCAAACCATCATCGCACTTAAGATTTTATGTAACCATTTAAGTGTTCCAAAGGAATATAGTAGTATTTTTCATATTCGGATAAACTTAGAAGTGCTTCATTCACTAGTTGGCCTTTTTTATGAGTTCATGCGAAATTCCATTACGTTCGTTAGAACATCGCTTTCGACAACAAGAGCGTGGTTAATAGCCAGGGTTAACCCTTCTCGGCTCTGCTCCAATGCAGGGTAAGCTAGGGTTGTAACGTCAGACACACGCGCGTGTGGCCTTGCCATCTGCTACACAGGACAGTTGGCCCTCTTTTGCAAGGTCATAACCGGGATATGAAAGCTTTTCGTCTAGGAAAGTTTTCCAGTGTTATCTCTGTGACCTACTGGAAGATTACTACCAAGATAGAAGGTTGAATCAGAAATGTAGAGCACTTTCCAAGCGTGCACATCGTAGCTGTGTCTGCATTAAATAGGGCGTCTTTTTTATTCAACTGGGATTGCAAGTTTTTTGCAAGACTGTAGGCTATGTTATACAGCATGTGGTTCTTATTCATACGGTATGATTATTTTTGAGGGCCGTGATATTCCTACTTACTATGAGATATCCTGCTTACTGGCTGAAGAAAGCAACCCCCCTCTTACTCCTAGCTTCTACTGGACGCCTGGTGAGACATTGCAGGTTGCTTCTGTGGGAACTAGCTAACAGACAGCCACACAGGAGGAAGCTCAGAGGTCAACTGTTTATTCGTGCGCGTAGCGCGTGCCCGCTGTTGCGATAGACATCGTCGTCATCGACGGTAGGTGGTCGCCACAGGTACTCCCCCGCCCAGACACAGCGGCAGCTGTGGTTGCAGGTTGCATGTTGTGGGGGCAGGTTGCGGCAGAAGCAGGAGCCCGCGCTTGTACAGGCGGGTGGGAGCTTCCGAGACGAAGGTGGTGATGACGCAGCATAGGATGGAACGCAGATGGGTGATGCGATGATGGGAGGCAGGTGCGGTGCTGAAGGAGTCGCTTTGAGTCGCTTGAATCGCTTTGAGTCGCGTGAGGCCCCTTCACCCCTTCACGACTGTCTTCAGCCCGCCCCCCGTTCATCCTCAAGGACATCTTCCTTACAACTCACGTCTTCATCCGCAATGACGCCGTACACTCCTCGCTCCTCCCACCCTACCTCGGCCCGTACCAAGTACTCAGTCGTTCCGAGAAGGTTTTCCCGCTGAACATCGCGAGACGAGAAGACGTAGTCTCTATCGACAGGCTTAAGCCTGCCTACATTGACCAGCATGACACCCTCATCCACCATCTCCCCATGGCCTACAACACCCAACACCGCGCCGCCTCAACGGTTCCGCAAGGTCCACTGGACTACCCCGCTCACTTCGTGATCGTTATATCTCTGGGCGGGGGAGTACCTGTGGCGGCCACCTACCGTAAAAGAAGACGGACAGCATGCCCTTTTCACGCACACGATCTCGATCATCATTCTCGCTCGCTCATTCCAGGAATAAACTGTCGCCCCATCGGACCTCTGCAGTGTGGTTGCTCCTTACTAGCTCCCACATTTGTTTTGGAGGTATTCTTTACACACCGTAGGTACCGTAGCTACGATGCCACGTCTGAGAATTTTGCGCTTTGCGCCGATATTAAAGTCTTCGGCTTTGAAATGCCGAGAACACGCTGTTGAGTAGTCTGTCGGAGGCCGTGGTTCATTCGTTCATTCAGAGAGAGATGCGTAAAAGGTACGCAGCTATTAGACAGAACTATTTATGGTACACACTGCCATCCGTAAACTACATCGTATATGAAATATGAAACAATCGCAATGCAGTTACCTAGGTCAGCACCCCACGATATATTTCCAGTCACTTATCGCGTAAGGTAGCATTTGAGGGGAATTCGTGGAAGGAAATACTTGGGTCCGACACTGCTTTCTTCGGCTTGCAAAGCGGGACGGTGCAGTACACCATCACGTCTCACATCTGACAAACCATGCACTGAGGACAAACACCGCCGACCACGTGTGAAAACCAGCCACAATCAAACGCGAATGACGGCAGCGACGGTATCCGCACGCCATGTGTCGTCTGCCGAGGGGCCCGTATTCAGCGCCACAAACGTGCGGCAGCCGATTGGCGAAACTAAATCAGCGGCGCTGGGGCTGGGTACGAGTGTTATGGTCGTGTATTATAGAGATAGTGTATAGTGGTTGGCGCAGCGCTCGTTCCACATCAGAGGGCCGCGTGTTTTGGAGCGATCGAGATGATTCGAATAGGTGCTGATCTGCTGGCCAGATCAAGCGCTTTGCGGTCCAGATAAGCCTTCGTCGGGGAAGGTCATGCGAACCTGAGAATTTGGTTTCGAGTCATTTGCATAGCGAAGTTCGCCGATGGATATTTGACGGCACGCGCTCGTTCCAAGAAATTTAGAAGATCGAATCAGATTGTCTCTCACCTTACGCCACACCTTACGTGGCGAATTTCCCCATTCATTATCATTAACTTATTTGTTGTTGTTGTTGTCTCTCATTCTGCTATCTCGGTTTTGCACGGTATTCCCTAATTAACGAGTTAATTAATGAATTTTAGGTAGTCATCTTGTAGTTACATATAAAGCTGAGCGCGTGTGCGGATATACCCGCGGGTACCCGCAGTTACCCGCACATCGTCACGATTCGCGGGTAGGAAGTCGCGATCGCTGCAGCTAGCAAACCCGCAAACCTGAATCATCTCAAGCTCTCCGAATTTCTTGCCTCTGAGCTGACGGGAAGGATTAAGGAAATACGACCCAACTATGCAAAGAACGTCCTTGCTGTGGAAGTCATTTCTCTACCGGCGAAAGCGTCCCTCTTGAGGCTCGACAGGATCTGTAGTGTTCCCGTCCGCGCCTACGAACCGCGCCCCCTCAACTCGTGCTACGGTGTTATCACGGATATCTATGTCTCGCTCTCTGACGATCAGATAAAGGAGGCTATCAGGTCTGAACCTCCGGTTCTTGTGGCAAGGCGAATATGGAAAGACGCAGGAGCTGTGAGACTCATATTTCTCGGGTCACACAGACCCAATGACATCAGCATCCATCTCCTGACAATGTGAGTCAAGGACTACCTACCGCGCGCCCCACAATGCCGCAATTGTTTAACGCACAGCCACGTAGCCGCGTGCTGCAGCCGGAGAAAGGTTTGCGCAACCTGCGGAGCGTCCCATGACTGTGCTGACTGCCCGCAAAATGACCCCCTGTGTGCCAACTGTCATGGAAAACACCCAGCGACATCAAGCGAATGTCCCAAATTCAAGCTGCAAAGACGCATCGCCAGAGAGCGCTCGCCCTCTAGCAGCAGCTATAGAGAGGCCAAGGAACAAGTCCTAAGGAAGGATCACCGAAGGAACCGCAGACGAAGACGCCGAAGATCTGTGTCGCGGCAACCAGCCTTTACGCCTGCCGCGGAGAAGCAGCTTGCCTGGAATGACAGTCACTTCCCGCCACTACCCCACCACGACATTGCGCAAGCACCACCGAACTCTGCACTCAAGAGCTGCACGGAAGCGACCCACTCCCAGGTAGCCCGCCGCGCAAATCCCGCTTCATCGTCTTGCGCTCCAGCTGACATGCAATCAGTGATAATCAGGCTGCTTTTCGTGGCACTAAAGGTCATAGTCTCTGCGTGCACCGAGTGTAAGGCGCTCACTGAAGTCCAATCGATCCTACAACTTGAAAACGCAATCGCCCCCTTACTGCCAACCGAGCCGGTTGGGCGCTAAGCCCCGGCTATGTGACGGCATCGCTCCCTGGACGGCGAAATGGCGGTGCCAACAATAGTGCAGTATCAGACGACATCAATCTTCCAGTGGAATTCAAGAGGCCTTTAATCCAAAATATCAGACTTTAGCCAGTTTGCGTGGCGGCACAAGTTCCCCCTCGTGTGCATCTCGGAATGCGGGCTCCGAGCGGATTTCCGTCTGTCTAATTGCATCACATATGTCTCAAAACCAAGCGGAACAGAAAGTCGGGCAGCCATCTTCATCCGCTCGGACATACCGGCTGTGCAGAGGAACATTGTGGCAACGAGCGAAGGGGAATACGTTTCGGGAGCACGATTCGAGTGGGCTCCTGGGACCTCACAGTTGTCCTCCCTCTACATACCACCCGCTGTCCCATATGATGTGAGCGACCTGGAGAACATCCTGGACAGTATTCCTACGCCATATGTCTTATGTGGCCATCTGGGGCGGCGTGCGGTCCGACTTGCGAGGACATCGGATTGCTGCGCTGTTCGAAGAGAGGAACATCCACATCCTTAAAGGTCAGCTCCGGGGAAAATTCAGTGTGACAGATCACAAGAAAAACGAGTAGGCACAAAGGTTGGTGCCTACTGAGCGTGCCTCCTAAATAGCTACGCCCATTAAATTGTATTGACGGAGAAATCGATTTTTTGCTTTGACGGCCGATCATCCGCACAAGCCACTGACGTCACTGTCAGCTTTCGCTTTGGCTGTTCTTGGCTTGCTTACTTGCTCGCAGTTTCGCAATCGCCAGCCATCAGCAGGCTGCTTCCTATCCGGCTCCTGCTGGCTTCCGCTACCGCCTCCTTCACAGGCTTTGTATTTTTCTTGATCATCTCGGACTCGCGGGAAACAAAACCGAGAGTCGCGCGTACGAATCACAGCGAACGAGCACGGCTTTGCCTTTGATAGGTATATTTCGCTACGCATCGGTTTTCACTATTCTCACAGCTTGTCAGTGCGTTTACGCCAGCACAAGTTGTGCGAAATGAAGTGCTGTGCACCCCGGTGCACCAACAAGTACGAGGACAACAAACTGGTTTCGTACCACAGATTCCCTGTGGATTCTGTTGTACAGAACCGGTGGTTGCGTGCGATGAACTTGGAAAACTGGACACCGCGGAAGAACAGTCGCGTGTGCTCGAAACATTTTGGCCTGGAGTGTTACGAGTATTTTCACCTGATGGCAGCATTCGGACTCCAGACCCGAAAGGCACTGAAAAAGGATGCCGTGCCTACGCTCTTCGATAACGACGACGAAGAGGAGAACGCCAAAAGACAGCTGGAAGTAAGTATCAGTCTCGGTTTTAATCGCAGCCATTCATCCTCTCTTGCGGCCACCGGATTGATCTGTGCATGACCTATTGCGTTTGGCTATATGTGCCGCACCAAGTAGGGGATCCATACTGAAGAACCTCCAGACGAGGGACACGGAAAAAAAGGGGGAGGGAAAAAATGGGTTCTCGGAGTTCTTCAGTATGGATCTATATCAGCTCGCTTGCTTCGTAACTATTCTTCAAGTAGAGGAATAAGTGTCACTGCAAATACTGCCACATTATGTCAAACAGAGAAGCGGATCACGGCTCTTTTTGTGCGAGGATGTAAGAAGTGATGTTCCCAGAATTTTCGTACAGGGGAAGGGGGAGTGCACCAATATTTGCAGGTTATCTGGCTTTTTTGGCCTTATTGGCAGACAATTTGGAGGGGTGGTGGAATGTTTTCGGGGGTGTCTTAGAGGGGACATGGGTATGCTGGAAAAATCTCAGAGTGTAGGCACGGGAGCATGCATGAAGCAGTAGCAAATCGATTGAGATCTGTTGTATGAAAATATTGTGGCGGCCCGTGGAAGACGACGACGACGACGCGCCTCTGCTGCCACGCGCTACGGCGCTGGCACGGCAGTTCTACCGGCACCGTCCTAGTGTGAGGCCACGTCCATCCGCCCGCTGGGACATTCCATCATCGCCGGTCAGGACTCATGTAGGGGAACACCACCTCCTCTACAATATGATGTTCCTCAGAAAGCGCTATGTGGAGACGAGCATGTTGCATCCACATTGTTTATAAAGTGCTTCATTCAGCAATTACTAACAATCTACTCTCAAATGTACAGGGCGATGTAGGGGAAGGGACGTCTTCTCACACTGAAGTGCAGCTTGGTGCCGACCCTGCAGTAGGCACTGTATCTCAGCAGGAACCAGCATTCGTGGATACAGGTAATCAAGAACGATGTCTTAGTCTCCAAAGGTTGCATGCAGGTCGTGAAATGTCAAGAAAAGAAATGAACCTTTTTCTTTGGTTTGGCAGAGCATGGGATGGTGCCATTAGAAGTGCCGCTGGAGCAAGCTGCACGGTGCCCTCATTGCTACCAAACACTGCCTGCATCATTGAACATCGATGCACCTGGCACGTACAGTGTGCAAGCACGTTCTAGTGCAATCGATGGTACGGCACACTGATTTCAGCAGTGCTACTATCTGTCAGTTCTATTGAAGACTATTGAGTGTGTCCAACATTCGCATTGCAGAGCCCAGGCTTCAATCTAATCCTGAAGAGGTGGAGGCCCCCCCAGACGTTTTCAGGGCATCCACGCCAGTGATCGAAGGAGACATTCAAGCCTTTGACGATGACATTATTGAGTCTTGCTTCGTCGAGGAAGTTCCCCATGTCACCTTTGAGGCAAGGTACTATACATGAATGTGGTGATAAAAGAGTAGAAATGGTGTGGTTCTCAAGATTTCAGCTGCGTCCTGCAACACCAGTTGTTCAGAATAAGAGGAAGTATGCAATGTTAACTACAGTTAAACTTCGCTATAACGAAACTCACAGGCAAGACGATTTTTGCCAGGGTAACGAATATTTCGTTACATCTCTCCTGACAAAATGTGTTGGTCATTTGTGGCAGGGAATACAAATTATTACGCTCTACCATGAAATTTAATGGTAGCGTTCAGTTGTATCGAGTTTTGGCTGCACTACCAAAAGCGACTAATACAGGGACCTACTTTTTGTTCTAGATAATTTTAGTTTTCTCTACGATGTACTGATCACAGTTGTTTTGAAACATAATGAAAGAAATTATGCTGTAACTTACGAGTAAGTATGGTAAAATTATACGGTACTTCCACCTTTCCCAATTATGTTGCAATTAATCTTCGATACAACAACAACTTTATTTTTAAAATAACGAATGGGGAGCTTCATCGCCAGAGGCAATGTCTTCTGTACTGTCACGAATGTACGTATTCATAATCAGGAACAGAATTGAAAACCTCATTTTGACCAGTGGTGGTTTATGTGCATATAATTGCTGTGGCCTGTGGGTGTGACATATTTTTAGCCTTCGAGGTAGAGATGACATTTTATTAATATATGCTCAAAGTATGTGTAACATCACCTCATTTGTTTTCACTCATAAATGTTAACTCGTAGGCACTCTCTATGCAGTGACGACAAGGAAAGCAGTGAACCAGGCTTCATGGGAACAGATGACACCTATGAAGAGGAATGGTGAGTCTTTGTGTCCTTACAGTGTAAGCTTGCAATGCGAAACAAAAAGCTTCTCAGAGCTCTTACATAAAGAAATTGAGAATTTGCATGTGCTACTTTCTATCAGAAAGCTGTATGATTACTGGTTACACATGAAATACTGGATAGCATGTGCACATGTACTATTTGGCAAGAAGTACAACCGCTCCTTGTAACTACAGGCTCGACCCAAACGACGTTTCCTTCCACCCAGACCAGAGCAGTGAAGGGGACCGGTGAGTGCTACAGGTGTTCTGTGGGAACATAGTGGGTTGATTGGGGTGTTCTTATCTGTGTTGTGTTTTCTTTTGTTGATTCAGTTCAGTGATCTTCATGGAGGAACCTGCCACTGGGACTGCGGATGATACAAAATATATTGTATTCGAATCGTGTCTCAGGCAACTATTCCAGAGATGTCCACAGTGTGGCACACCAGGCTGTGACGTGACCCTCAGAAACTTTGGTACAATGGTGAAGGCAACAGTGACTTGTTCGAAACAACATGTCACACTGTGGTCAAGTCAGCCAATGCACCACGGCAAAGCCCTGGGGAACATCCTGTTGTGCTGTGCTATTTTGTTTTCGTGCAGCAGCCCTACCCAAGCACTCAGAATGCTTCAGTTCATGGGTGTTCAAAGCCTCCAAAAGACTCAGTACTTCGAGTACCAGCGGTTCTACATGCTGCCTGCAGTAACTGAGGTTGGTTGCAAGCAATCAGATTGAATGCTCACTAAGTGTGAATCTTCCACGCATGCACAGGTGTGGCAGTCCGAGCAGGCTATGCTGCTGGACAAGCTACGGGGCCAAGAACTTTGCATTGCTGGTGATGGTAGAGCGGATTCCCCTGGCCATTCTGCTGATTTCGGCACATACTCTCTCTTAGAAACTGGGATCAACCGCATTATACATGTGGAAATAGTAAAGGTAAATTGGTACCATGAGCATGAAATGTATTAGTTAATACAATTTGATCAAATTTTAATGCAAGATTCTCATTCTTCTAGTCTACTGAGGTTGACTCCAGTAATCGCATGGAAAGGGAGGGCCTCCAAAGGTCACTACAGTATGTTTTCAAACAGGGAATGACAGTGGGCATGCTTGTCACCGAAAGACACAACGACGTGAAGTCTTTCATGAGGAAGGCCCACCCTTCGGTGAAACATCGGTTTGATGTATGGCATGTCGCAAAGGGTAATAACACATTATTCCTTTGTGCTGAGTAGTGTGCAGCATACATACATACATGCGTACGTGCTGCACATGCATATCATATTTGTAAAATTTTTCAGAGGCAGAAGGGTAAACACAATACTCTGGATCTGATTGTTGTGAAATGAGGTTGAACTAAGTTCTAGCTACTCTTTGACCAAAAATGCGAGCAGTTGTTGATGTATCAATGCACCTATACTTGCTGCAGAAAATACTTGGGATTCCTCAGACTTTTGGATGAACAAATGCGTGTTTAGTGTCTGCACATATACAAATGCTTGTAATATCGCAAAAGAGGGCAACAAAATGTTTTGCCAAAGTTCCGTTTAGTGGAATGGTGCAATTTTCAGTTGCGTTACTGTGACCAGCCATTGAGTGGTGATGTCATTTAAAGGACACATCTAAAATATAGCAATTATAATTTCACATTTTTATTTTGCAAATTCCTGCTAACCTTTTGTAAATTTACGAGAGCACGATTTTTGCATTATGATGCCTGACTGTTGGTTTTGCCCACACACCATTACCTACATTATAAAGGAATGTATTCCTTAAAAGCAGATGTTTTGCCATATGCAGGTATCAGGAGGAAAATTCATGCCGCATCACTGGCTAAGAAGCATCAGGTTCTGCAGAAATGGTGCCCCAGTATCCTGAATCACCTCTATTGGTGTGCACGAACCAGCAATGACAATGGTGAGCTTGTCCTTGCTAAGTGGCTCACCATTCTACGGCACGTGATCGATATTCATGAGCATCAAGGCCTTCATGCAAGGTGTGCACATGGAGACATTGGAGAGCGGCTTTGGCTTCATGGAGGTAATTTGCAGTATTTCAAGGAAGCAGGGATAGCTAAGCATTCCTGCATTCCTCGCTTGCAAAGACAGAAACGTTCAAAAAACTGGAGGGGATAGTCGCTGCACCTCACCTTCTCAAAGAGATCCCATCGCTCGCTCCCAGCAAGCAAACCTTTCGGCTGGAGGCATTTCATGCCGTGATAATTCATTTCACCCCGAAGTCCTCAAAATTCACGTACTGTGGGATGGCTGCACGGTAGGTGTTTGCTGGGAAATGCTGTATACTAACTCCTTTTGAATAACTGTAGGGAGTCTAGTTCAGGTCAGTTTTATATTTCAGAACTTGTCAAAGACACATATGCTTTGTATAAGTAACCTCCCAAATTTTTAATATTGATAACAAAACTATACGAAATGAGATTTGTCCCCCCCAGTCGCCCTCCTCAGTCCCTCCGTCGCAGGAGCATTGCACTGAAGGAACAAATTAGTTTTTGTCGACGCTGTAGCATCTGCCATTGGTCAGATCGACTTCTTATAGCTGCCACTTACACACCAGCTGTTTTTCGGCTAACATGTTACATTAGAGAGGTAGTTATATGCGCTTCCTGTGCTGCCTTAGAGCCATTTTATCTGTGGTTCGTATATCATTTCTGAAAAATTAGAAATTGAAAATTAGGAATTCTAAAAAATTTGCATAAAAAAGGATTGCCTACAATTGTGCTATTTTAGGTTTTCCAGATAAACCTTCATTAAAAACTTAATGAATGAACTTTAGCTCCTCATGTGAGTTAGGCCCACAATATGCTATCTCTCATACATTTTCAACCAGGCTATATAACCTAAATGCAAAAACCACATATAGATGCTCTGATAGTTTTATTATATATAATATGTGTTCCAGATTTTAAAAAGAACACCCTGTATATGTCACCCCCATTGGAATTTATAGCCTGCCTGGTATTACAGAAGCATCTAATGTCTTTGACAGCAGCCGTGCAGATACCCTTATGGACACCTGGAGATATCGAACTCTTTATGCCGCTGAGGAGCTAACTCGTGTCAGCGTCCAGCAGTTTGTGTTCATGGAAATACTGACCAGTATGTGGTTTCCAGAACGTATATTGCAGCCTTGCACTTCAACCACAATGCAGACAGGGCTGTAGCCAAATACATTGTGCGGTGCTCAAAAGCTCGGAAACACTGGACATTGGCTGGTGTGAAAACAAAGGCTTCATATGGTGAGAATATTTTCATTTAAAATGTAGTACCACAAAGAGCTCTCAGCTAATACAGTACAATCTGTAGAGCAGTTTTGCAATGGGTGTTCTGAGGGAGAGCGCTTAGAGCTTGAGGCATGCGCTCATAAACAATTCCCAAAGCTGAAGTTGGAGTGCACTGTTTTGGCCAGTGGAAGGTAGAGTGCATGCTGCAGAGCGCTCACAGGCTACCAGTTGAAGATATCATTAGATTTAAGAGCACTGCTTCCACCTTATCTGTTCCATCTCTTAGGTGTTTCCCTGCTTTGGGTGTTTATTGATTTTAGTGTCAAGCAAACAGCAGCCCAGTTTTTAACCCCCTTTGTATTTGTGGAACACACATTGTGTCTTCACATAAGGATGCACGCGTGCAGTTACGTACTACCGAAATGAGAAATTACATTCCACCTGTGGAACCAGCCAGTTCCAAGCCAGTTCGAAATGTGGAGGAAGCCGTTCATGAGACCATGAGCAGCAGATATGGTCCTAAGCCCCAGCTGGAAGAAGCTAGACAAGCTCACCACAAGAGATTCAGCGAATGAGTGGCAACCCTAGTACTAACTGCAAGTGGAGAACATAGGGGCTTTACTGAAAGTGAACAAAGAGTCTCATTCCTAGGATTTTTGGTTCTCAGTGCTTCGTTTGTCATGAATCGGTGGCTTCTGCAGAAGCATGGGAGGTGGGAACAAACAATTCTTTTTGGTGCACATGGTGTGGTGCATTGCGTTGTGCATGATACCCACGTGCAATGAGGTAGGGTTCTGTTGATGCGGTGAAACACCAACCCATTCCATCATCATAAGTCTAGTTGCTGTTTCATGTAGAATCAACCTGCACCAAAGGGAACATATTTCCAAACCGCAAATGAGCGTGTACTGTCAACCCTCCCAGACTCAAGACTGACGCAAGTGCTTTTCATTTGCAACACTGCAGCACGACGACTTACAATGTAAAATTTACATTGAGAACTGTTATGCTAATTCAAGTTAAGTCAATTTAGTACACTGCAATGGCGAACAGAGGTGACCCAACAAGTAGGCAGCACGAGAAGCACATAGCAGAAAGCAGCAATTCAGTAACGAGAAGTTACAAAATTTCAATTTGCCAACTTCGCACAAAGGTGCTTTTACTGGACGTACTAATCGGGAAGGTAGATGGGTGGTTGTTTATCACAAAATAATCCAGGTAAAGCGAGCAAAAGTATCAGAGTACTATTTAGATACGTTTTGTGTATGTCAAGCGAAATATCAGATGCATTTGCTTTTATGTGCAACTTGGTTACGTTGATGAAGACTAAATCTTGGGCCTGTATTGGGGTATACGCCATTCCTAAGCAACTTCAGCTGTACTCGTATTACCCAACTAAGGAAAACAATCTCTGGCGACAACACAGGCACTACGAAAGCTTTGCTTAGGTCGGACGCAGAATCATTTATTGGATTGTTTCAGCTGTCATCCCTGTTCATTTGCGGTTTCTTTGCAAGACATTGCGAACATGCCAATATATTACAACAGGGCTCCAAACCCTTATTAAATGGCACCACACTCTTGCCATAAAGGAGAAGACAAACTGGAAACAAACTGAGCTTGGACGTGAAACCCCAAAGAGCAAACTGTTGGTCAAAATGTCACTACTAAACTGGCAGGGGAACATGCAACCAGGACAGATCATTGTCCATCATCCTGTATACTTTATCACCTGTGGCGAGCACTACGCGGGCAGTTCCATGACTTCAATGTAATTTTATGCCACCTCTGTGCAATAAAATGATGTGGACTAAACCCGAGACAAGGAGTACAGAGATATTATCTATACTGATTCCCGAGCATGGAGAATTTGCACTCCTTGTCTCGGGTTTAGTTTGCAGTCGTGCACCAGCTTCTCGGCACCATTTCACTTTTGTCGATAATAAAATGATCTGTTCAATGCGTCACATGTTACATGTGTGGAAAATCGTTGAATCTGTGGAATGTGCATTGGTACTGGAAGTAAGCTCACTGCAAAAACCAACTGTAATACTGACGTATTTGTAAATGGTCAGTTTGGAACATAGTGGTAGAGCAAGCGTACAGGTAGGTCCATGACAATTGTCACAAAGATCTGTCCTCACTGTTGTGCCTCCCCACTACATCACCACTACCACTCAAATATTACTGGTCTAGCCAGATTATGTAGCAATTCATCTTTTCCTTTCGTTTAAGTGGTGGGTAGTTTTGGCATGACTGGTCCTGTGAACAGGTGGAAGTGAGAGGCACAAAGCGATGCCTGATAATTAGTTTCACAGTGATTTTTCTACCGTTAAAATTGTATGTTTTCCCCTTTTCTGTATTGCTCCTGAGCTCTCAAATGCTCTGTACCCTCATGCAAGTATGTTTGTTGTTGCATCTGATATTTGCTTCGCTGCGCTTTTGTTAACATGGCTGTTTTCACAAACAATATCTACTAATTAATTTCGGGAAATATATTCGTCGGAGAATCAGGGCCCGCTTATACCATCATACAAGCGGGCCCAGAAATCTCAGCCGCCAAACTTGCCACTCGTGGTTGCGTGCTCGTAGGTATACGTATAGGTATACCTACAGTATGTGCACGTTATCATGGTGTTGCCAAATACGACTCGTTCACACGATTGTTATACCAGTAAAGGAGTGAAACTATTGCCCCTGGAACGTCAAACGCCGGGCCATTTACGCATTCCAAAGTAGATATGTGCGTGCTTCATGGCTTCGCAAGCAGCAAGTCATGCAGCGGTAGTGTCCAACAGTGATTCGACGGCGAACTCTCGAAATTAAACAAACAATCTATACTTACTTTATCAAACGTAACTACAATTGGAATAAAACTATCGCTTCCATATGTAGGCGTGCCTCAGCTGGTTCGCGAATACGTGACTTTCACATGGTGCTCTTCGCTAGTTAGTCGCAGCAGGCAACGCGAAAGCACAATTGCACGAATCATAATTTCACAGGTGGTGTCTACAACGTGTTGTTGGGACTGGCAAACAGCAAACAAGCAGACAAAAAACAAACAATAACACTGCAATGAAGAAGCCTACGTTGATCGAGCAGACGCTCTCCGCTACCATCACCCAGTCTGCGTTCCCGTATGTTCCGTAGAAAGGGAGGGTCGCTAAAGAACACTGACATCGCTTACGTCTGTGGTGTAGACCGCCTAAAGCAATGCCGTCATAAAAATGGCGGCCCCCATGTCTGTTTCGGTATGTTTAATTTACGATTTTTTTTTTAAATCTGGGCCCTTTTTTTGAAAACGAAGGGTGATATCTGATAGAGCTCGACATGGGCTACCAGAATATCATCACAGTTTCAAAAGGTTAAGGTACCCCCCGAGCTGACCTTTAACGACGGTTCCCCGACCTTTATACACTCACCACACAGACCGTCGTGCCTGGACCTGACGGTTGTGTCTGCTCGGGTTGCGCGGCACTTCAGCTGGACTGTTGGCGCTGATATGCTTGGCAGTGATCATACCCCGGTGTTAAGCAACATTCGCGGAGCACCTGGGACACAGCTCAATAGCGCAGTCAAGAGGACATAGTGGCAACGCTACAGGGCTGCCGTTGATTCCACCTTCCCAGACCCCGTACTTCGGAACGCCAGCCACGGCGACTTCTGCCGCTTGGTGGTCGGCACCACACACTGTGCCACGAGAGTCTTTCACCTTCCCACCAAGTTCTTAGCGGTCGACGCGGAGTACGCCAGACTACGTGCGATCCGGTGGAGAGCAGAGAGGCGGGCCCGTCGCACGCATCTCTTGGCCCATATGCTCGAAGCGCGACGGATACAAAAAGCCGTCCGTAGACAGAACTGTAAATTGGCCAGAAATCACTGGAGGAACTTTGCTTCCTCCCTATCTCCGCGAACACCTCTGTCTCGAATATGGATGGTACTCAGAGGACTAGCCGAACTTGTTACCCAGGGAGACCCGCTCCGATCACTCTCCGTGGCCACAGGTCGCTCCGAATTACAGCTGGCAGAGGGGTACTGCGGCAGACTTACGTCCCAATCCCCCAACGGCTCAGCGTCAGCCCGTAACATCCCGGTTGTCCCGCAACCACCAACTGAGCCCTCTCTGGATCAACCATTCTCGCTAATGGAACTGGAACCGGCTTTGCGTCGCTCACCAATGCATACATCCCCCGGGGCAGACCTTGTCACCTACAAGGCTCTCCACAACCTCCCGCTGCGTGGACGACAGCTGCTTTTACGGTTACTGAACGAGTCTTGGTGCGCTGGCGCTGTGCCCCAGGAGTGGAAGGTGCCGGTTGTTGTTCCCATCCTGAAACCCGGAAAATCACCTCACGACATAGACTCCTTTCGGCTGATAGCCCTTACTAGCTGTGTGGCGACGATCATGGAGCGCATGATTCATGCACGGTTGAGCTGGTACTTTGAAACAACGAGGTACTTCCCCGAAGCCATGGCGGGATTTCGGCAGGGAAGTTCGTCCATCAACAACGTGGTTGATGTCGTGTCTAGTGTTCAACAAGCACAGTCTGAAGGCCAACTCACAGCCGCTGTTTTCCTGGACGTCGTGAAAGCCTATGACAGCGTCCTCCACAGCGCGGTCGTCGCAACGCTGCAGGAGTCGAGGCCCGCATGACGGCGTGGATCCGCGACTTCCTGTCGGATGGGACTCTATTTGTGCGCACCACGCAAGGTGACACAGTCCCGTTCCCTGTCCATCGCGGCGTACCGCAAGGCAGTGTGTTAAGTCCGCTCCTATTCAACCTCATCATGGCTTCACTTCCGACGCATTTGTCTGAGCATACCAACATTACAATTTACGCTGACGACATTTGCATATGGACCTCTGCCATGCGGCGTGACGCCCGAGCAAGACAGTCGGTATGGCGTTTACCGGGCGGTCATTCGCCCGCTACCCTCTTCATGTGTCTGGAACCCCTCTCCATTTTGTGCCGCACTGCAAATATCTCGGCGTAATCATTGACAAACGCCTGTCATGGTCCCACCACATCAAGGCTCTCTCGGCCAAGAGGTCCAACTTTGCGAACGTCCTGCGATGGGTCTCTGGACTGTCGTGGGGTCCGTCTTGTGACGACCTGCGCCGAGTACACAACTCCCTCGTGTTAGGCCTGCTGCGCTACAGCCTCCCGGTGTTGCACGACCTGAGTAGGACTGGCGAACGTGAGCTCCTCAATATCCAGGCCCGCAGCCTTCGAGTGTGTCTGGGCTTGCCTAAGACGACCGAAACATACTCAGTCCTTGCGGAGGCACGTGAACCACCTGCAAACATCCTGCGTGACAGGGAGACCCTTCGAGTCTACACGCGGATCCTAACGCGGCACCCCTTCCACTACCTCCGAGTCAGAGGAAGTGACTGGCGCGACTCTGCCTTTGGTGGCGTTGTCGACCGCCTGCGGGTGGTTGTGCCGCAGCTTTCTTGTACCGTGTCCTTTGCCCCTCCTTTGTGGGCCCTCGACCGGGTCTTCGTGTGCTGCACTATCCCCGGCCTTGGGCGAAAGAATGGCACGCCTTCCGTTTTCGCACGTCAGCTTGCCATGGAACACCTCTCCACGCTATATGACCAGCGGCTAGCTGCTTACACCGACGGGTCAGTCATACCTGATAGAGCGAGCGCAGCGTTTTATGTGCCCCACGAGGAGCACCGCACGAGCACCATCGAGCGCACCTTTAAACTTGCAAAGGAGACGTCATCCACGGTGGCTGAACTCTTTGCCGGGTACGCGGCGCTTGAGCACATCTCCATCTCGCCACAGGGAAACTGGTCCATCTTTAAGGATAGTAAGGCAGCGTTAGAGGTTATCAGCTCACATGGCTCCCAGACGATCAACGACCTCCATGCAATGAATATCTCGTCGTACAACTCCGTTCTCGCCTCCGGTCATACCGTCTGGCTCCAGTGGGTTCCCAGCCACATAGGCCTCCCTGGGAGTGCCCGTGCCGACGCTGCTGCAAGGCGCGCGCATAGCTGTGATAGCCCCATCGCAAACTTACGGCTCACGGCATCAGCTTGCTTCCTTCCAATTCGTCGATGGTCTGCCTCTGAAACCCGCTACTTCATTGCAGACGCTATTCGATGCAACACCTTTCTTCGACCCATCGACCCCGCGATGCAACTTTACCCCACCCAACCTTACCAGGGCCGAGGAAACCCTCTTTCATGACCTCCGCCTTAACGTCGCCTACACTCCGTCACTGCTGCACAAGATGGGCAGACGCGGAAACGGAAACTGCGATATCTGCGGCGCCATTGCTGACGTAGCCCACCTCCTGCTAACGTGCCCGACGTTCTCGGCCGCCCTCGCCCGACGCCTCCAAGCCTTGGGCCACCACCCCCTCTCGCTCGCTACACTCATCGGGCCTGTCCCGCGCCCTGGGCAACGGGATGTTACCAAGGCACTCTTCGAGTACCTCAAGGCCATCGAAATGATGACCACTCTCTGAAACACAGGCGGCAAGCTTCACCGCCCGTAGCACATCGTTGCCATCGCGGCTTCTCCCGCACCTTCATTTTTAAGGAGTAGCAAGCCGGCACTTGCCTGGCTGACATCTCCTTTTGTGTGAATAAACATATACCCCCCCCCCCCCCCCCCATTGTTCAAGGGATATTCGTTGATCAAGGTAGTATAAAGTGGCAAGCTCTAAAAGCGAGTATCACTTTCCATAACTTGAGTATCTCAAACACATCCGAAACTTTCAGCTTGGTTTGAGATTTGTGGCGTGTGTGTCCTCTTTCCACTCGTTCTGAGTGTTGTATGGATATCCAGTACCACCAGCTCGCCTGTTTTGTCGACGTTTTCTAGAAAAGTCAGTGCAGGTCCGCATGATAATTCGTCGAACCGCATTGAGACAGAACCGCAGTACTAGACAGAATGGTTGTTTCGCGGAGTGTTATTGGGAGTCACAATTGCTCTGCTGACGGACTCTGCCTTTTCGCGGTTATGGTACGTACATCACGGCAAGCAGAGTAAGAACTGCAAATGGAACGCAGTTATAATGCGGTTGTATGGACCCCACGGCCTGTGGCCCGCCTCATCAAGTTCTTGTAAGATTGGTATTAGTTGCTTCCTTCCTCGTTACCTCCTTGGAGGGTCTTTGCCAGCGTTCCTGCCCAGCACTCTTAAAGACGAACTTCACCTCGTAGCACGCTCCTAGCCGACCATTATCCCGAATGACATCGTTCGCACCCCTGATTTGTTCAAAACGGGAGGCGTACACCCTTTTTTGTACCGCTTATGCAGCACATAATTGGTACAAAAGTTCCCTGGCCGATTACGATAGTCGGTAATGTGAAATTAATTAAAATGTGAAATTAATGCGTAAAGCGCTGCTGTTGCGGTTGAGCTATACACCACTGTTTTTATTTTCCACCCATAGTACTTTCTTCAGGTAGCATTCCTATTCCTGTTCGTGAAGTCGTTGTCCACGTTGGTGACGCACAGCCAGGTTATCTCTGTAGCGCGACTCAGTACGTCGTATATCACCCTAAATCTGATGTCCGTAGTGTACCTCTCCAAAAAAGCGGGGATCTGTGGGATGAGGTACACAAGCGTTACACCGAAGTGAACAGCGTTAGACAGCGGGTACACAACCGTTCCGAAACGAGGAAGCTGCTGATTCGTGAGGTACACAGCACGCTCTACCGCATGAAGGCTACTTGTACCTCATACCTTCAAGCATCCCGTACCGCATAAACACACTGCGCGTATACCTCGCTCGCCTTGCCACGGAACAGCCATCGCCGCTGATATCATCCGAAAGTTGTGCAATGCGATGCAAGTTCCAACAAGCGTTCCAACGATGCCCACTCCGATGTCTGGGATGGAGAACAAAGGAAGGGGTAAGCTGATAGTGTATGTTGGTTGGTCGTGTCAGCTTTCACTAAGTGTGTGATCACACTTCAGGTATATTCATCCACAGTTGTTGTTCTGTATTTCCTAACAAGCAGTGGCTGCAGCCTTCACTTGCGTCCCGTCAGGTAAGCATGTAGAAGAATACGTTCGTGGCCCGTCTTGCTTCTGCAAATTTCAGTCTCGATTTTACAGGCTACGCTTTGTGGAAGGGTAAGCTGGTGAACCAACTTTCAGTTCGAACATGACTAGTTTGTGATTGCACACCCCATTTCAGACTTGGCTTTCTTCATGCCGTAATTCAATTGGATCTTAAAATGTCCCGAGATTCATCTAGCCTGATCACCAGAAGAAACGCGGCCTGCAGCGAGCCATATTGTCTGTTCATTGTGTGATACCTTGTGACATTGAAACATGTGTACGTGTGAAACACTTCCCGATAGTGTGCGCGGCATGTTTTTTATGATTGTGTCAACCTGGATACCATTTTCAAGGTATGTATTTTCGTAATAAAGTTGTGTGTTGCTCGTCTGTGTCGCTGTGCTGTGTGTGTGTGTTGCAGCACGGCTCGTGCTGTCGTAGAACTGTACGTGTTGCTCTGTGCCTCATTTCGTGTGTGTCTGTGTGTTTTATGCGCGTCGTGAGTTTGGAAAACTCCTTCAAATTGGGCTTTTCTGATGTCGCGATTCCTCCGCGTGAGGTTGGAAGCTTGAAATGGCAAGGGCGAATGAGACCTGACAATGTTTGACGTCTGTCTGGTCTCGCTCGTCCGTGGATATAGCTTCCTCAATTACGTGGCAAAGGCGTATCGATCGCATGTGTACCTCATGGACGAAACCATGCCGTATCTCATATTCTATCGGGTTCGCTGTACCTTTTGAATCATGAGGTACATTTTATAAGAAGGGTACCCCGTGTTGATGCGGTACGTAAGCGTTACTGGGCGTAGAGTGTAACAACTTTTGCAGATGACTGTTGGCATAGGAGTACACGACTTTTCCACACGTGCAATTTTGCGGCCGCCACGGTTCCATTCGCAAGTTTGAAGCCACGTTCACCGAACTGCAATCACGTGCGTTCCGGCTTCCCAAGCGTGCCCTCCTTCTGCACTTTCCTCCTCGCGTCCTTTTCGCTTTCTCTGTACGCTTCCCCGCTGCTTTGCTGCGCCTAGGAGCTGCGCTCTCAAAAGGCGTACGGCTCCCGTTTACAACAAATAACGGGCGAGAGCGATGACAGTCGAGATGATGGTTGGCTAGGAGCGTGCTATGAGATGAAGTTCGTTTTTAAGAGTGAGGGTGTTGAGGAATGAGCTTTCCTACACCATATTGACTCTTCGCAAGAATAAGTGGCTGCGGTGGGATCAGTTTCAATGCGAGAGCTGTATGGCTCTGGGAGACTGGGCTGTATGGAGGCTGGCTCTGTATGGAGACTGGGGGCTTAATCGCTTCGCACAACTTACTTCAACTTAACGACACGAGACAGCTGAACGAGTCATTCAGGCTAACGAAACGAGCAGCTTTATCGATGCTTTGCTGTGGTCACAATCTCTGCTCCTCGTGAAGCTGCTTCTTTGTGGTGATCGTGCACGCTGCGAGCGTCCACGTGTTGTGATGTCACCGCCCTAAGCGAAGAGCAGGCTGCCAGCGAGTCTGCATGTTCTCCGGCCAATAGGACTGTTTTATTTGTTCCAATAGCTCGCATTCTCGTGCTCTCATACATGTTCGTTCCATTCCAATGTTCGTTCCCATGCTGGTTCATCACCACCTTCTTCTTCCCGTGCCATTATATGGCTCGCTGGTCGTGTAAACATAATGAACAAAAAAGTATGTCACTGTAAGTATAATCGTCGAGCAATACGCAAAAATTCTTCCTCATATTCCTGCCCCGAGAATGGTGTCGAGTGAGATTGGTCTTAAGTATGACACGAGAAGTAATGTGTGCTGAGTTCTAGGGCACTTCGGAGTCCGAGGCCAGAAAGGGAAGACGTAGTGGTATGTGTAGTATCAGAAGAATAAAGAGGAGGAGGCTGACCTTTCTCCTCAGCGTAAACGCTTATTTGGTTACCTCTATGTAATCTTTTCCTTCAAGCATGGAAGTACAACGCGAAGCCTTACTGTCAGGCTTCGTACACAGCAGACTTAAAATAAATTTGCAGTGCAATGAAACGTTTTTCTAGTGAGCTTCAACATAACGTTAGTGAACTTTTTGAAAAGAAGAAACAGAAAAAAAAACAACTACACACACACACACAAAAGGGGGCTTTAGAGGCTGGTCGAGAGGCCGGGGGCATCAAGAAAGCTCAAGAGGGCTGTCGTATAACCGCCCCCTGGGGCGTGTTGTTGGCCATACAGCCACCGCGTCGCTTTGTATCGCAGCTCGTCACCGTCACCGCGCCGCTAGCGGGATGACGACACCTTCCCACTGGCCAGCAACGTGATTCTAACGAACCGTCATTTGCGTCCTCTTCTTTTTCCATTTCCGCGACGCTGTTGTGCCGGTACTCTCCGTACCAGATGGCTTCAAAACATGAAAAATCTTTCCAATAACAGGAATGTCGGTACTTTCACTAAATGTCCTTCTTCATTTTATGGAATAAAGTTGCCGTTTATGCACTGACATGAAGGTGGTTCTACAATCGGCTCATAAATATAAGTTAGCCAATCAGAGACACTCAAGTGTCGTCTGCAAGATCTGCCGCTTTGCTGCGACGCACATTGCTAGACGCTTGTCAGCGCCTGTGTCTCCAACGAACAAAAGAGTTCAAAAGAATTTTTTACTGCCGCTTGGTAAGTTTCATGGAACAGCACCCGGAGCTCTGCAACAACCGTCAATTCATGCCGGGGGAAACGAAAGAAGACAGGTGGAAGAAATGAGAGGGCATCGCTTCTTGCCCAAACTCCCTCGGTGGCATAGTTAAGAGTAAGACGGCCGCCGGGTGGCAAGTTTTATGGAAAAACTGGAGGTACCGCGTCCGCAGGAATGCTCGGGCCAGCATAACGAACATCTAAACACTGGTGGAGGTGGCGGCATGGCCGTACACGGGGGAACAGAGTCCGGAGAGGAAAGTATAAGGACGAATTACGCGAACCACATCATCTTCACTGATGCCCACATCCGCGAAATATGCATAGAGCTCCGCCATGTTTGAGTTCTCGCGACTCGTACTGGTGATGAATGACGCTAAGATTTTCGTCGTCTGTCACCCTCACCCCAATGACGGTAACCGCGGAGCGCCGCGACGGTGTGAAAGTGGCCAGCAACGCCGCTTTAGCTGCACGTGACGATGAGGGTCACGCGGACGCGCCGTTGCTGTGGCAACGGTGACGAGCTGCGCTCACCCGAGAACGCCAACAACGCGCTGGTTGTGGCAGACTGGGCCGTCTTCATCTTCTTTCTTGTCTTGATCTGCATCTTCTCGAGAATATCTCACAGCCATGTAACCAGTAACCACTGATGTAACTACGAGGAAAGGGAAAGGATGTCTTTTTATACACAGACGTGGAACAATAAATGTTCATTTCTGCATAAATTCTGTTTCTGCAAATCTCCAAACGAAGATGTTTAACATTCTAACGTGTGGGTAGGCCCACTCGTAAGGCAAACAATCTCCTTCGGTCGTTACTGGACCGAAAGATTACGCCCCTGTCACGTTAACGAAAAGAGCGCGTCATACACCATGTGCTCGAGTTCACGAGTGCCTCGCGCTTCGTTAGATCATCAGCCATGTAGGCGATGAAGCCCGTGAGCACGTGAACACACTCGTTATGCAGACGACATCGTTGGTTGTTACGCGAGCGAGAGATTACGCCTTTTGCCTGTTAACGAAAAAAGCGCGTCACGCGTCATGTGAAACGTGTCACGTGTCCGTGTTAACGAGATCCCCGCCCCTGGTTAGCTTGCGAGCGGTGGAAGCGATTAAGCCCCCAGGTCCAATGCGCCAGCCTTCACTTCACGACGTTCCATTTCCTGCCACGTCTACTATTTGTATCGAGAATGGCAATGAACAGGGTACGCTGGCAATGTCCAAAAACGTGTCTTCAATTTTCTTTTGTGGTTTCGTGAGGAAATCGGGAAATTCGCATCGTCATATTTCTGATCCTCTTGAGGTGACCTGAGGCCTGAGGGCCGGTGTCGAGTCTTGTATGTATTATTTGGCCCTCCCAGAGCTGTAAAATTGTTTAAAACTACGGATGTTCGTCCTATTCTCATTTCCATCATCGCGAATGCTGCCAAATCCATTTTGAATCATATATTGTACCGAGCATTACCGCCGAACTAGTGCCCTCACGTGCATTGAGAAAGGGGGGTAATTTGCAGAAATCGATAGTGTGTCTAATTTCTCGACATTTTTCTCTCACTCCGAGGTTGCGCACCATAAATACACGTCCTGGATACCTGGTGTATCTTGTTTTTCTTTTTCCTTTACGAATGTAGCAAAATCAATGTAATTTCCTTAAAAGGACTACCGCATCCGGAAAGGTGCGTATGGGACCGATGAGACTCTAATGTTCGGCGTGGTTTCACAGTCTACTTGGCCAAGTTTCTCTTCCAAAAACAGCTTACTTATTAAATAAACGACGTCTACTTATTAAAAACCCTCCGGGCACACGAATGGGATCGCAGGGCAGGTGATTGTCTCCGAGGTCGTCTGCTTTGCATTCGCACCGCAATATACCAAGTGAAAAGACCTCGGTAAACAGTCCGACTTTCGCTTACCATTGTTAGTGCTGACATGACCATGTTCCGTGGAACACGGTGTTACGCTCCTGGATGTACCGACACGTACAACGCTAATCAGAAACAGGAGACGATCTCAGACCTCTCTCCGCGAAATGCAGACGCCTTCGCTCCTTCGAGGCGGTCGGACGCCAAGGTCTCTCTGCCGCTCCCTGATTGGCCTTGTCCGCGCCGAAGGACGCTCACTGATTGGCCTTGTCCAAGTGACGTTTCCAGAGAGGGAATTACGAAATGCTCTCAACATCAGTAGTCTGCTCTTCCCATGCATTACATCAAACTGCACAGAAGCAACTCCATTAATTCGCGTCGGATCTTTCAATATCATTGTCGGTGATGAACGAGGAATAAAATGACACTGGACTGTAGTTTCGGAATCGACCGCTACGGATGCGATAGTCCCATTACAGAAGCACTGAGGTGACCTCCCAATTTTTTTTTTTTCATTTTTCGGTGCAGAGTGTTCTCAAACGAATACAATAAGTTCCTGCGAAAGAACGATGAGCGTAGTTAACCAACAGAGCGAGCGCGAGGGCTCTGTTCCGCACACATTTGAAAAATCATTTTCCTCGTGAAAAGAGCGCATCGCAGAACGAGAGGACGTCACGTCGTGACGTATGCTTCTCCTCTCACCTGACCGGTGACGTACAGCGGCACAGCTCAACTATGAGCCACTACGTCACTGATTACGTAACGCCGTCGCACAAAGCATGCTGGTGGGCAATATCAGCTTTATCAGCCTATTAGCCGACGCGTTTTCCCCCTTCTTGCCCACAACAGCAATATATAATCTCGTATTGCTCCTCTCGTGACGTCACATGTTCGTAAACAGAGGGTCGTCTATTGGGCGGGGAAACGCGCCGGCTGATAAGATGATAAAGCTGATAGTGCCCACCAGTATGCTTTGCGCGGCGGTGGTACGTAGTCAATGACGCAAGGGAGCAGGTCGTCTATAAGCCGCGTGTGAGCTGCGAAGGAAAAAACAAAAACAAAGAAACAAGGCACGGAGCCTTCACCATACCACGAGGGCATCGTGTCGGCCGTCCGCGGGTGCTTTCTGGGACCGTTCCTTCTCTTCTTTTTTTCTTTTTTTTTTGCTTTTTGATATTCGATTGCACAGCTATAACGCACCGCAGAGCGAAAATATTTTGCATGGTGGCTCCTGCTGGACAGCTTTACAGACAAGGCAGGATTTCGAGCTATCTTAAAGGTCACGTCATTACTCCTTTAAGCGGAGCTCATGTTTCCTACCAGGGAACTCGGACCAAATGTTTAAAGTGTCATTCAAGTTCATTTTTACTTCTTTTGTGTGTATTAACCATTTCATGTGGCGTTTCCTAACCTGAAGACATGCACAAGATAAATATACCTGCCTTATGGTACGATAGTAAACGTGTCCGTAACATGATGTGGCGATCCGACGTGGTAATTGGCAATACAAGACTTTACCCGCAGACAATTGCCATACACTGCACCCTCATTAGTGTAATGACTTCGTGCGCTTCTGCTTTGCCCTACGGGGAAAGTTCATTAATTCCAACGTCTTCCCACTTTAAAACGATATCCTGTACAAGCCACCTCCAAAGAGAAATATGGCATTTGATCTTGCATCGCGAGTACGAAAAAAAGAAGAAGAAGCAGAAAAGAAAGTAGTGAGATGTTCGTATTGAAAGCGCAGGGTATTGATATCAATAACTCATTCTGAGTACTACTTTTATATCTGCAAGCTCCAGGCGGATTCCACGTGCTCCCGCATTCAACTAACGAGCACGAGGTCGCAAAATGCTGTGTTTCACCAGATCCGGTAATACGAAGAAATTGCGATTATTTTATCTGATAATTCTGTGGAAGGTCATGTTACACTCCGGGATAACGAACCCCGGTCGTTCCCACAAATTATCACCACGTGACATTAGAAACACAACTGTATGTTCGAACCGTAAATTACATCAGTCTCTTGGGCGTAGGACCACCACTTCGTCCGACCGCGGGCGAAATCAATAGTAACAGCTCTACTCCATACATATTGTATTTGTCGTGCACCCCTAAGGCCCACCAAAGAAATAATGACGTACATCGTGTAACATATAGCATGAGTTTTACATGCCGTGTGTCTCATTATTCTATTATACATGCGCTTCTCATTCGCACAAGAGTATTTACAGACTCGCTACCATAGAGACAAGGAAATCAATATGAGCCTCATACATGCGAACGAAGCGCGTCCTAAACAATCATACTACGACAAGATTCCCATTATTCAAATGCATGTCTAATGAGCAAAATTAATGACGCAGAAATTGACTGTAGCACCTCCAAAGGAAGTAAGCGGGACAAGCTTGCACGAACGTTGAGAAGATTCCTCAGTGGTGTCCTCAGTAGCTTCGGTAGTGCCTCGCGCACGCGCTGCAGTCTTCAACGCTGCACGTGCGTAGAGCGCTACCGAAGCTACTGAGGCACCACTGAAGAATCTGCCCGATGTCCGTGCAAGCGGGCCCAGTGGTACAGAAAACACGATTTTTTTTTATTCCGTGTTAGCGCCGAGAAGCAACTGTGGCTATGAGCGGCGTACAGATGTGGACAGGTGGAGACAGGACAGCAGGAGGCAGTGGGGACAGGGTGGGTTAGTATGCGTCCGGGGCGGATTTCAGTGTGAACTTTGCCGACGTTCGTCTGGAAGATCTTCGGAAAACCAAGGGAAAACCTCGGACAGCACAGCCGGTGGTAAGATTCTAACCCGCCACCTCCCAGGCCACCTCCCAGTCTTCAGCACGACCTCGGCTATCACCAACGAGCGCGACGCCAAAACACGTTTTTCGGTTCTTAAAGGTGGTGTCCGCGAAGATTCAATATTTCTGAAGTCAACGTAATATCTGCTTCACAATGGCTTACAGAAAAATAACGCAGGTGTTTTTTTCCAAAATTCGGCCAGGTTTTCTCATAAAACACAAAAAACGTCGATTCCGAAACCAAATCTGAAGTTCCGGTTGAAACGACCCTCTCCAGCTGCCCCCGCGTTCTTGTCTTCCGGTGACGTAATTGGCGTTGCCGGCGGGATCTGCAATCGCGCATTCACTCAGCGGACAGCGTCGGATAGCCTGCAATCCGAAAGCATGGAAGAAGAGAACTGTTATCTATCCGACGTTTGTGTGTCGGAATCCGAATCGGAGGATGACATTGGCATGTGCGACGGGCAATCGCCTTTTATAACGGATCCACTACCGCGGAACAGCGAGGAAGTGGGCATCAGTAGCCAGTCCAGCGGCAGATCTACCGACCTGTCGCAACGCACCACGTTCAGGTAAGACATGCTCTCAGGCTTTCTTTTCTTTTTGTACAGTATAACAAAATTTAGGTCCTAATAAAGCTGCTCATCAGGTGCTTGTGCGGTCATTGCCGCAAAGTGGAAGATGATGAGTGGCTGTGTTGCCGTTACATCGACGAGGCAGCGGCCATATGCGACGAGGAAGCTGTTGAATGCGTCTGCGAGCATTCATTATTTCCCTCCATGTGTCTAGACGGCAGGCAATTAGCAGTGTACGCCAGAATGCAGAGGTTTTACTGCGTAACATACATGTCGGCCTGCAACGACGCAAACAGGTGCGTAGTCAACTGTCGCGTTTAGTTTGATATTGAGCTCATAGATACGCAAACTACGTAACTCTTGATGCTCACACATGCTGTCCATCATTCAAAATATCCTTTAAATTGTCTTCAACATATTTGCAGTTCACTGCGCTATACAGCGTACAGGATCTTTGTGTGGTGGTTGTGGGGGTACTTGGGAAGAGGAAACAGGCAAAATATCCCAGCGTGTGCACTCCGGAGAATAAGGGAGGCTTTCCCATCAGAGAGTTACCGTCTACACAGAAATAACTAGGTACGTAAGTTTATGAACGTTGTCTTATTAGAATATTTTTCATGACAAGATCCCAAGTAGCACACATTTTTGCCGTGACGTTGAAGCAACATTGCAGATGTTGTCCAATGTGGAGCAACGTTTTGCAACATTCGTTAACATTATTGTGATATTATCAAAAGTGGGCCAATGTTACTATCCATTTTACGAAGTTCCTGCAACGTGGCAGCGCAGTCCTGATCAACATAGAAACACCATCAGCATATCAGTGACTATCATAACAATAATTCAATCAATACAAACAAAAAATCGTAATCACTGAGATAGCGTTCACATTTATTTCACTTTCATTACTTGGATTTGACAGCATTATGTACATGGTATAGTTGCAAAATAGATCAAGACCTATGCCAAATTCAGTTCACAAATAAATGCCGCGTACAGCAGCTTTGAGCATTCAGGTACATGTTCAGCGTGCACAGCTTATTCCACACAAATGCACCTGGTTTACACGAAGTAGTAAGCGAACGTAGAAAAGCACATTACTGAAATTGCAAGGCTTGCAGTCATGTATCGCAAATACAAAGATCTGTAGAAAAGTTTTAACAATGAGTATCTCTCCTGGGAGGGAAATGTTCCACATACCACTTCTGAATGATGGCAAATGGGATGAGAGAATGATATTATAATGTGTGGTGCTTCTTCCATCAACAGCCTGCTTGAACAGCCTCTGGAACCTTTGTCTTCCCAATCATTGCGCGCAAGATGTCGACACCCACCTCACTTGGAAATTGCTGTGCAAATCAACATCCATGCAGCTACCTGTGCAGCCATGACAGTAACACCATTCAGAAGAAAGTGCATCATCATCATCGTCACTGGAATGTTTTTCTTTTTGATTCCGAGTTCGTGCCTCGAAGCATCAAGTCTTCTTCTTTTTATTCTTTTTTTTTTATTTCGTGTTAGCACCTCGAAGCATCTCTGGAATCTTGAGTGTACACTAACACCAGACCGTATGGGATTCCACCCGATATATCCAGGGACGTTACGTATGCCAGTGACACATGCCTCTTTCTCAGGAATCAGCACAGAACAAATTTATGTGACACTTCAATTCGTTTAACATAAATAAAATTGCCTAAAACACAGCCAAAAACCTCTCAAATTATTTCTTGCAGTGCACAGCAGGCTAGCAAAGTTACACATACTGGTGTACGTAGCTGAATGAACATGCAGTTCATGGCTTTATGTTGAGAGACAACTGTAATCATGGGTGACGCCACAGTGGTGGGACCGCTTCCTGGAGATTTCTAACCTGCACTGAAATCTCAACACACTGCCCACTGTATTTAACGTCCCTGATGGAAGGCTGTGTTTCAAGCAACTTGCCATCCTCAGGCGGGATTGAACCTGCAACTTTTGGGCCAGTACATGTGAACAAGCTACTAGCTAAGCCACTGAGGCCAGCAGCTGACCATGCTGAACATGCAGCTGAGACCCCATACAGAGCATGCTTGATAGCATTCTAATGCCTGGTCAGAACTTTTATTTCCTAGAGACTTGTTCTCCATCAGTGTACCGTGACGCATTTATCTTATCTGACCTGCTGCCGAGTCCTGGGGCAATTCACATTTCATATGGCATCTGCGTCTACTACTTCGGACAACTTCACTGATGCATAGCACTGTCACACATAACTTTCCATTTCCTACTAAATCACTATGCAGCAAATTATGGTTAACTATGGAGAGGAGGCGTTAGGCAACTTTACCTTACGGAAGGTTACGTTTCGTACGTAGAACACCTCAAAAGACAAAGGCAGAGCACATAATTTTAAACCTTCCTTGACTAGTCTGTACTCCAAATTGTATGTTTGTATTGTATGTTTCTTACTTGTCATTTCTAGAAGTCGCAAGTGAATTTACTAAAATCAGCTGTAAAAGCAGGCCCATTATTAGCATTTTGCAATTAGTCTGCATGAGCTCGTTGAGGTAATGGATTTGACTTCAAGAGGCACTTGACTCATGATGTACCACATTCCTTTACCTTCCACCACATTCCTTTGGTATTAAATATTTACACATGACTAAAGCAGTAACATTCATACCTGGGAGCACTTCAATGGTTACTCAGTTTAGATATGGTTAGATGGACGTTACACTGCTGCAGTATGAACACCCAACTCATCCCCTGCTGTGTCCAAGTGCATGGCTTGTTTTACATCCATTGATCATTGTTAGAATCTGAAGTTTTCGGGAAATATTTTTGTCTAAATTAGGGGTGAAAATCTGGTAAATAAACATGCACTCCAAATTCATGCAAATTTGCGTGGAAAAATTTCCGGTATGTTAAATTCGGGCACAACTAACCGGCTGAGTTGCTCAAACTAACTGTACTGGTACGTACTGTAACGTAACTGTATTTGCTGCGAAACAAGCTAGTGTGCATTCCTACAGATGTCTTAGCAAGAGCAATTTACTGGGTAAACACCTGGTTTCACCCTAAACAGGCAGCCTTCAATTCGGGGAGGAATCGGGTTAAACCCCAACACTTTTGTTGTGCTCTCATCATTGTAGATCACCATATGAACTGAATGTCCTTTCGCTACAAATCAAATAACCACAAACGGATATGTGGAAGTTACTTGAGAAAAGGAACTTGTTACAAGTCCAGTTACTGCACAAAAAAAGTTACTAACCGAGTTACACGTAAGGCAAATGAACTAAGTGGCTGAGTTACCTTGGAAAAGTAACAAGTTATTACCAAGTTACTTTCTACCTCATGGACACCTTTTAGTACTGAAACTTACTGACATTTCTATAACACAGATATTGAAGTTGCAATGGGTGGTCCAAGACATTTTTCACTACTTTTGTCGCATCACATTAACACCAGTATTCGATATGATGAAAGATGCTGTACCATGATGTGCTTTCTTACGTTGGGTGGAAGAAATGAGTTAACGTTCCCAAAAATGTAGCTTAGTTATACAGTAACAGGTTACCCCCAACATTGTTTACAGCACATCAAGCATTCATTACGTGCACCCCCTGCTGTAATAACCTGCAGCCTGATCACTGTTATGCAGGAGCTTTGTTTGCAAGTAATTATGTGATGTCCTCTGTGATTGCTTAGATCATCCAGACCCATATAAACCCATGCAA
Organism: Ornithodoros turicata; assembly: GCF_037126465.1. Classification (NCBI taxonomy): domain Eukaryota; kingdom Metazoa; phylum Arthropoda; class Arachnida; order Ixodida; family Argasidae; genus Ornithodoros; species Ornithodoros turicata. The sequence goes on from NC_088202.1 coordinate 77,024,222, forward strand.
AAACCTTATGGAGCACACAGATATGTAGCAATCCATCTAGGTCTGACATTCGTTCTCTTCATGTGCCACTGCTGATACTTGGAACCGACTCCAATGGCGTCGTCTTGCTTCGGTCATGTTTGGCTTCTCTCCATATGAGCTGCTTAGTGTTGGCCGTGTCACTCGCTGGTTTCCTCGCTCGGCATCCTCGAAAGTAGGCCATTTGTCGAGGCATTTGACAAGCTCTGTGAAGATCTTGTCTATGTAGCCTGAAAGGTGTGGATTGTGCCATGTAACTTTACTTTTCAATAAGGAATGGGCAGTAAGAAAATGTGTTTATATGTTTACCATATGACACGCTCTCTTTTTGTGGGATGATCACCCACTGTTTCTTCGGTTTCGATCCCTTGAAGATGTATTTGTCAGATCCATCATCATTCTTTACTATGGTCCTTGCGCTGTTGTGGTTATAATGCAAGGCAGCAATCTCGGTTCTGTGGGCAGGTGAAATTTCTACATTATTGCTTTACATTTATAGTGAAGTGAACAGTGAAAAGCAAATGCCACAAAACAACATGCATAGTCAATGTTTTCATGAAGTATGATGTTGAACTTTCAGCACCTTGCTTGCATTCCTTCGTAGGTGTAGCTGTTACACTTTGGGGCAAAGTGTATGAGTAGACTGTGATAAGCTTCCAGTCCATAAGTCTGTTCTCTTGGGGATAGCCTTGGAATGTCTGCCAACAGATGCTTGGACAACAGTATGCTTTGGAGCTTCATGTAGGTTTCTGTGCCTACGATTGTGGTGGAAAAAGCTTAGATGAAAGAAAGGAGTACCTTGCTGCTGCACATAGCAGTAGCTTCATTGCTGCGTTACGCCATATGCCGAAACCCTTTTACGGGTTTTACTTTGCTTCCCCTAGCAATTGTGTGAATGTTGTTTACATAGGCAATGGGAACCTGGACTCGATAGGAAACAAATCAAGCCAGTATGTGTCACATGTAAAGGGATGGAGGCCACAAAATCAAATTGTAGGTTACATAACAATGTCAACATATATCTGCAGAGAGAAGCCAGAAGGGAAAAGAAAAAAAAAATGATGAAAGGAAAATAAGTAGAGCCTGAAGTTTTCGGGAAATATTTTTTTCTAAATTCGAGGAGTAAAAATCGGGTAAATAAACATGTGCTCTAAATTCATGCAAATTCGGGTGGAAAAACTTCTAGCACACTAAATTCGGGGAGAAATCGGGCTCAGTTACTGAGACTGGTTCGGTACAAATGGTGATGTAACTGTGTCTGTTGCCAAACAAGCTAGTGTCCATTCCTACAGACGTCTCAGTCAGGGCGATTTGATGGGTAAAAATCGGGTTTAACCCTAAAGAGGCAACCTTCAATTCGGGGTGCAAATTCGGGGAAGAATCGGGTTAAACCCTAAAACTTCAGGCTCTAAAAATAAGTTAGTTCATTATAGAAAGCCATAAATAGATAATACATGCACGAAATATTGTAATGCATGATGCACTAACTGCGCATCAGCTAGTCACCAGAGGTGGAGAGTAACGCGTCTCTAACCGTCTCTATTAACCTCGACAGGGAGAGCTGGCAGTTTCATGGTGTCATGGACATAGCAGATGAAAATGTCCCCTTTTTGCGGACAGAATTGACGCAATATTTTTAAGCGGTTAATTGTGAGAGTTGCCACCGTAATCCCACCTCTGCTAGACACATGTTGGCTTACCTTCTTGCAGCCACAGCCTTTCCCCTAGGTCACCATGAAAGCACGTCGGGTGCAGTGGATCCGGGTGTGTGTGGATATCAATGATGTGTCGCATGATAGATGTCCATTTTGCTAGAAGCTCGTCCCCATTGTCTGAACTTGTTTTGGCACACCAGTACAAGTGCCGTATGATACTTTCGCACCACAGGCCTAGTACGTGGTGTGCCTTAGTTTGTGCTGCAGTACTTATCTTCTTCTTGATGCCTTGGTAGATCAATACAGACATGTCACTCATATTATTCCACGTTTCAATGTGCCACACCTACCTTTAGCAACGTGCCACACATCAAATCGATGTTTTATGGTCTTTGTCTTCATGTACGCCTTTACGCCTGTGTGTCTGTCCGTTATCAGCATATCGATTGTCATGTCTTGTTGCTCAAGGTACTCTAGTGCTCGTTCGAGGCCTGTTCTCTCCATTTGGTTGCTGGACCCAACTTCAGGCGACTGCAAAGTAGATAATGCTGGTGTAAAACATATTATCACATCTTATTGGCAAAACACATGAAGATGATACTGTGAGTCACCATTATCTGCTCAAAATGAAGTATTTTATTCAGTGTTGTCTCCAGAAGTGTGTACGTTCCCATTAGTGCACAATGACCTGGAGAATCGCATCGAGCATCCCCCGCGACGGACAAAGCCTTCTCCTTGATGGTGCTCAGAAGAGATGCTTGCTCGGATTTCCATGCCTTGAAAGAGCAGTTGAGAAAACATAGCACTTGGGACTCATATTGCACTACCCATGTAATAATTATCAGTAATTTCCAAATGCCACATATTTCTAGTTGACGTCAACTGACACAAGGAAGAACTGCCACCATGAAGATTTCTGAAATTTATATTAGATCTTATCTTTCTCCCTACTAAATACAAAACAAATGCTCTTTTGCACTCAAACTTCACTGCCTTTCCCACTAATATCTGTTTGGGTCACTTTGGGAAATACCAAATATGTGACAACTACAAAAAAAAAAAAAAAAAAACACTCACACACAATGCCAGCGGCCTCCTTCAACATTGCGACATGTCAACACATATACTTTACCTGATGAACTGCAGGGAAGAGGTAGCACTGCTGCAGTTTAAAATACTGTGTCTTTTTGATGCTTGCAAGCCCGAGAAACTGAAACATCCTGAGTACTTTTGTGGGACTGCACCCGGAAAACAGTATTGCTGCACTCATCAGGATATTTCCAATTGGCTTTTCACCGTATGAGGGCTGGCTGTACCAGATCCTGGTGTGACCATTCTTGCATGTGATGGATGCACGCAGACATGATCCTTTACAGTTGAAATCTGTCACTGTCTTTGGTGACAAGCATTCAGGACAAATTCTTAGCAGCTGAAGGAGGCATGACTCTGAAACCATGTACATGTTCTCGCGCAACCCACTGGAGCCACCTTGTGTACACTTGAACCTGCGATTAGGGATATTGGTAACAGATATGTAATCAGCAAACTTAGCACAATAGTGACAGAATCATACCTCTCATTTCTGGTAGAATGCTCACTGGCACCTGCATCGTGGTTTGGCAATGTATCCGTAGCACTGCTGCCTGCAGCCATCACTCTGCGACAGTGCATGTGTGAAATAATTTGCAGTCAATGTAAAAAAGTCCGCACTGCAGCAATACTTACTCGTCCACCTCATGATGTTCACGTAATGAGTTATCAAACACTGAGGTATCTGTGGTCCTGTAACATGGAACACAATAAATTTATCAACATAGGTAACCCAAATTAAAAACCAAGAGCTCGACATACGTATTAGGATCTGTTTGGTTCGGTTCGTATGTGGTGTCATGAGGGTCCTGTATTCTGAAATGAAGTATATGACAATGAGTTCTCACTGTTCATAAAGAGAACTTTTTGCTCGGAAGTTCCATAAAAGCAAAGCATACTCTGTTGTAAGGTCATCATCATCCCACATGAGTGACTCATCCCCTGGGACAGGTGTTGAGGATCGGGGCATATAGACAACTGGAATGTCGGATGTCTGTATTTTTTTGTGGTGTCTACGTGGCTTACTCTGTACACCTGAAACATATACATGAACAAACTAAGAATATAAAATACTTTCGCTATGTGCAACAGACCACAAAACTAACTGGCACAATAATGTGCCAGAGAGAGAACGTGTGAGAAAAACGTTTTGGTGAAAAAATGCTGCCAATGCACGGAGCAGATCCCTTGAGATAACAACAATCTGTGTTGACCAGTTTCACAAGATTAAAAATGCAAACACTCAAAAAATGCCTGCTATGATGAGAAAGCACAGTGGGACACTTACCTTTGCTTCTTGTCTTGAAATAGGTTTGAGTTCCTTTATCACATGTGTACTTCTGCGGTGGGACTTGTGTAGTCGCAGCCACCTGAGGGAGCAACCCGAGACCACACTGAGTAGCACACTCAATGGAGCACTGTGCTGGAGCTGCTATTGGAGAAGCATCTGAAGGCTTTGTTGACTGTAGTTGTCCCATATGCGGCGTCACACAGTGGACTAGGAAAGTCTCACTGTCTCCTGGTGTCATGTTGTTAGATCCAAGCGGGTGGACGGGTTCTGTTGAGCACAAAATTGTGATAACTACATATATGTATAATATTTGCAACAATCTGAGGTACATATTCAGAATTGTAATTCAGACTTGTTTTAGTCAAAACATTGTGTTGTCTGAAACAAGGTACAGGAAGAAATGCCACACCTCTATAGGAATATCTGCATTGTATTTACTGATCAAAACTCATACTGTAGTTCACACGAAAATGAAAGGGTTAAAGAGCATGAGGCAAGCGTGTTTCTGTATGCAACGTAACTAATATTTTTCTATGCCATAGGGTCTAGGTCAGGGGTCATATCCTACCAACTTAGTGTGTATTGTTGACATACGATGCTCAAGGTTAGAATGTGAGTCTTTTTCTCCCATAACATCTCGGTTATCAAACTACGCTAGCTGCAGGTCAGTTTGTGACAGTTGCTAATGATGCCATATTGCCCTCTCATGACTTGTGTGCCACGCACTGTTCGTTACGGTACTGCTCTACTTTTCTGATTTAACTCTGCTCGTCATCAGATTTTTGCATGGTACATATATAGGCTATGCACTGCGTTCACGACAAAAGCTGCGCATCGCACGTGTAACTAGACAGCGTATAAAACCTTACCTGTCTGAGCTAGCTCCTCAAACATTTGCACGTCGGGAACTTGCGATGCATCCGCGAGGGCCTCCTCCACTAGCTGCACAGACAGTATCTCGGTTAACCCAAAAGCAGAGCATAATAATTTTTAAGCTCACCTCTTGTCGTCTTCTTTTCGCGAGCTCCGCGTTTTCTTCTGAAGCAGCCGGCTCATACATGTGGACAGGAACGGCACCGGGCTTCAAAGTTCTTCGAGCTTTCCCGAGGCCAAAATCAAACTTCAAGCGATCGGCTAATTGAAAACTGTCGCTTGAAAAATGTGCGGAACACACTCTGGCTGCCTTCGCTGGCTTCCATTCCGGTGGTTTCCCTAACGCCTCTAGCCATGCTTTCCGCACTTCCGCATTTTTCGGGAAACGAAAAAATGACACGCTTGGATATTTTAGTGACGTCCGCTTACAGTTATCCGCAGCACAATTCCACTCATGTTGTAGATGAGTGATGCTAAAAGACTGGGTGCACAACAACACGACCGAAACACGAAATCCAAAACGCCAGGTCCAGCAATGCGTGCTCAACCATGTGACAACAACAAAACGCCAGTGACGGAGGCCTGCACAGTGTTGCCTCAATTCCGCTTGCGGCGAAGAGCAGGCAGCATAATTGGATTAAATTTATTTCCTAATGTTTCCGATCGTTTCAAACTGAAATATTCCGGTTACATGTCTTTCAGGCACCCACTATTCCGACCGCACCGTCAGTTCAACTGAGTTTTTTGTCCGGACACCACCTTTAAAGGTACTGTAAAGCAGCACCGAACAAATGTCATTTAGTGGCTATTCGATAGTCCAAGCCACCAGGACAAAAAGTACTCAAGTTTCATTCCAATCGACGGTGCAATTAATTAGAAAATTACAATTAAAGACTACGGGCAACACTGTACTAGGTATTCGAAATGAATCCGTACTCCTGACACATATGGCGGCAACAACATTGCATGCGTATAACACTTGGCCCGACATAACAATCCACCACAATCCATCATAAAATCCGCCCCTGCAATCCACACAACGATCCACATCTGAGGATAAACGGATAAGCGAACTGAAATGAAATGCTGAGCCGTTGAAAAAAATGTGTCAGACGTTCAAGAAGCCAGGCAGCGTCGGGACTTGTTTGTTCACAGAGGTTCACAGAGAGAGTTGGTTCGTTCGAAAGAAGCCGCGAATAGAAGGAGCGCGCAGGCGCAGCAGAGAAGTAGGGAGAGCCTCCATCGAACAGCGGCCAGCGCTGGGTTACTTCGCAAAAAACACTGTTAACAGGGGTTTCAGAATGCATAGGTAAACAGGAAAAGTAATAATATGGTTACTAAAATAACGAAGTTCCGATGTAATAGTGTGTAATACCAATTTTGAGTGTTGCCCGCTGTAACAGGGGGTTGTTTGACACCAGGCGTCGCACCGCTCCACTACGCGGCATTTTTCATGGCAAATTAAAAATATTTATGGCGCGTTGTCGGTGGTATGGTTCCACATATGGTATTTAGAAGCAACAAAGTATCTAGTCACATCACCGGCATATCATGCTTGTCTACTGCTTTACAGTACCTTTAAACGCGAAACGCCAATCCCCGCATGCACTCCGCTGCATACGTTCCCAAGGTTTCTATGATCAGCCTTCGATGCTCAATACACGAAGGACTGAGAAAGGGACCACAACAGACTTAACGGTAGGCGGGAGCTACCTCAACTTGGAGTCTGCGTAGGTGTTTGCATAATATAGATCTGCAAAGGAAAGGCGTTGCGCAGGATCAGACTTCACGTCCCAGGCCCTACTACGTCTCCACAAAGAAGGGAGAAGACAGAGCTGGAGAGCAGCTGGTGATCGACACATTAACCGACGTACCAACAGTGGACATACACAACACGTAGTGCACTAAGAGGGCGCTGCGTCATTCCTCCGGAAGAGTACCAACCTCAGTAAATGAACTACAGATAAGGTTATATAAGGTTATATAAGGTTAAGGTTATATAAGGTTAAGGTACTACAGGTTATGGGCGCTCATATTAGACAACGAAATGCGCACCGGGCACGTGCGGGGTGGTGCGTGTGTGACGTAGTGCGTGGTTGCCAGACAACAAAAGGATATTTTCGTATGGTGTGTTATTAAAGGACTGTTGTGTACTCCGGCGTTCGGCGTTGTCTTTTCTTTTTTTCCCTTTGTTGTTTGAGTCACCTTTGTCTTTAATCTATCTCATCTTGCTTTCACCTTTTGTTAGCTTATCCTTCTTTCCCGATTCTTTTCTTTTCATTCTACTTTTATTTATTTTTATTTTGGGCTTTTCTTTCTCCTTTTGTTGAATAGCAAACCGACATGCCATTTTGAATGTGTAGTAAATACGGTCTACCACGTGCACGTTGGCACAGACGTTAGTATGGCCATGCGCGTGCTCGAGGAAGCAGACGTCGCTCAGTTGCACGACGAAGTATCGCATGAAAGCCAGCGCAGCGTGCCGTAGGCGTCCGATTGTGCCGGGCTAAGATGCACAAGCTACGCTGACTGCGCCATTGGAGTATAGGGAATTTTCACCTACGCAGTGACGTGGCATGCTCGTAAGCTCCTCCACTGGTGGTCACGTTTCGTCCTAGCGGCATTGAAAGATGTCAAACTGTGCTATTTTTCAAGGCGACAACCATAGTTTTCATAAAAGTAAAACGTGAGAACGACAATGACGAAGTGTCTTCGGAATAAAACAAGGGTACGGTCGCGACCGGATTTCAAAACACCATTCAAGGCTTCGTTTTCGAGCAAATGCTAGATAATCTCGGCAGCTACGCCGAAAAAGTGGCCACCGCCATGGCGGCCAAACGCGTTCGTGGGACGTCGTGCGAAAACACCCTATAAACAGCCCTCCGGGCTTGTCGCTTGTCACATTCACTCCTCCTAGTATGTGTGTAACAAGTATGTTAACAAGTATATTAAATAAGTATGTGTGTATTTATTCGAAGCTTGCAACTGTGCGTCACGAGGTTTGAGTGTTGTAGTCGTCCTTTTATGTTTTATCGCGTCAGCTGTTACTACGGTACCCAATTTTGTTCGTGTGGCATCGCAAACGTACCGATTACAACTGACATTTGAACGCGTTTTATGTTTCGCTCTGCTTACGTTTCATTACGTTACGGTCGAGCCCGATCAAAGCGCTGCACAGGAAACAGGTTTTAGCGAAGAGTGCCGCACCTATCTTCTCGAGCGAAGCCCCGAGACGACGTCGTCTGGTAAGGTTAAAGTTAAAACAACAATAATTGGCAGTAGAGTTGCACGTAACGTGAGTCAGACAGTATTTGTGTGGCGACATGCTGCATGTGCCGCGGGGTAAGGGTGCGGATAATTTCGATCACCTGAAATTCTTGAGCAATCCCCGGAAATCCCCAACACGTAGTTCTGGGAGCAATGTTAACGTCCCCCACATTGGAACCGTCCTCGGCTGGAGCTGAACCCGCTATCTCGAGCTCAGCAATTCAGCAGGCTATATACCGACAGGATATTGTACCTGTGAGGGAAATTATCACAGAAGAAATCAAACCCGAATTGTTCCTGAACAAAGTGAATGAACAGTTATCAATCAAAATGAACAGAACAACAATTTTATTACAAGATGATGACTGGGGAGTTTGATCGCCGGGGCGATACTCTACCCCATTGCTAGTGGTGATGCGGGGAATGAAATAATGAGCCCCTTCACAATATGGATCGAAGTTCTGTGGTATCCAGAAAGTGAAAAGAGCTTTGAGGCTGAAATGACAGTGAAAGTGCAGCTTCAAAATGAATAATGCCTACGTTGTACTATAAACTATCGCACTGACATTGCTTCTGGTTACTAATTAGTCTGGCCCCCTGAACCTTCGTTTATTGAATGGAAATAGCCCTACTTCCTGAGCATTTCACAGCCATTGATATCGTTTCGCTATCCTGGACTCCACGTTATTCTGATCGTGGAGAAAGGCCTCAGGCAATTTATTCCAACTTTCTGCATCCAAAGTTCATGAACTAAAATATGAACACTATACTGACGTTTGCAATTGATGAACTCTTTTTATCACGAAATATCCAAGTTTTCTAACAAAATGCAATCAGCCTGTCAATGCGCCACCATGCAAAGACCTTCTGTGATTAACGCCCATAAACCATTCCATGCTACACGTTATAGGGCGCAATAGACTTTGGGCGGTTACCGATACATGCGACAAATAGCGCCGAAGCAGAATAGCCAGCAGCGAAACATATGCTAGGCTGCATTTCCGCTTTACCAAACTTTCAGCAACACACTCACGTTGTCTGTTCGAGAAAATCAGCTAGACTCTCTCGCCCTGTCACTATGACAACATTACTTTCATGGTCAAATCCAGCCCAACAACGCTCTGCCTTGAAAGCACTACTAACCTTTACGGAAAATGTAGGACTTCGGTCCTCAATGATGACTATCATCATTATATATTCCCCAAATTACCGCAGAAAATGGGGTAGAGCATCGCTCGTGGCGATGAAGCACCGTAATCATTATCAAAATAGTTGTTCAAAAGTTGTTGTTCAAATTGCAGAAGGTGGCGAATGCCATTCGTTTTTCTGCTTGTGACCAGGAGCCCTAGCTCAAACAGCAAATACGAGCCCTTAGCTCGAGCGAGAAAATCAAACCGATCGAGGTACGGAAAAGCAGGACCGAAGCAAGGAGTGCATTTGCGATATACTAGCTATGATCGGTGTGCAGTTTGGAAGGCTGCAGCCACGGAGAGGCCGAGTTGATGGCCAAATACAACGCGAACACCTAGTCAATGCACGCGAGTTATAGTCGGTCCCATTCAGGTGGCCAGGGAGCACCATTACAACGATGGATGGAATCACGTCGAGCAAGTATCAGGATGCCTTGAAACACCCTTGGATAGAATGCGAGGCAGGAAACGATCGCGTCCCGATTACGTGTCGTGTGTGCAGTATGTGCATCGAAGAAAGTCTTGGTGAATTTCGTGATCGAGGCCGACCCCACGTTCGAGCCTTTGCCCGCGTCGATAGCAATGGTTGTATGTGTTCGTTCTTTTATATTAGGTGTTCTCAAGGTACGTCTCCAAGCTCCCCAGACATGCACTGACGCTTGCGAGGAGGTGGCTGTACTCGTGTAGCGTGGTTGAAGCCGCAGTGTGCAGATTTTTGCGGAATTTAGGTTTACTATACGAAATAGCTTAACACAAGCGACATTCCGCAGAATACTCTGGTGGAAGATGGAGTGTAAGGGCGGGAGGTCAAACGCCTCAACATGTCTTTTCGTGCTTTTCTAACCACAGGGAATATCTTGTGGCTGAGCCGCTGGATATTCCCCGTGAGTAGAAAAACACGAAAATACATGTCGTCGAGCGCCCGTCCTCATGCGGCAGCAGCCACAAGATGTTCCGTAGTGCACACCATTGCTTATGGCGGGCTAGAGGGTCTGGTGTGCCGAGCTCCTGATCTAATCATGGAGGAAGGAAACACAGGAGCGGCCCTTCCAAGTTTTTGCCATGGGGACGGGCGTGCCAGCATCGCATTGCACTCTGGGATGCTCCTGTCTACCATGTGACCGCTCATCTGACCCCAAGAGCATGCGCAGGCCATGCAGGCCTTGTGATGAGCGCCGCGCGTCAAGTTTTATTTGTGTGTGTTCGGAGGTTTGCTCTTGGTTTACCCTTCTCCTACAAGACCGGTCACGGTGTGCAGGGCAAGTAGGCAGTACTAGAAACATCATTCGTGGCAGTGACGTTTGTGTGACGACGTGGCCACGTTTTGTGTTTGTTGCTGAAGTGGTAAAGCATGCCAGTAATCAAACTTATACAACAATGAAGGAAATCAGATGAATCTGCAGCTGTAGCACAGCGCCAGCTTGCAAACGAACGATTCAAGATGACTCGCTCACAGACAGGGATACGAAACAAACCGATCAAGTACGTACTTACGAATGAAACGTTATTCCCGTGACAGCGGGAGCTGCTTTCTGTTGAACGACAGCCGCAAGCGTGGTAAGAACACGTTAACAAAATGTTGCTTCCGCAATGGTGCTCACATTTTAAGAGTAAATGACTTTGGAAAAGCATAAAAGCACGGAAAGCAGCGCGAGCAAGAAAGCGTTGCTAAACCGAAACTTTAGATAGGATCACGTGGTGGACAGGAAGTAATGGCGGTTTTGACAGGGGCGGCCGCCAGAAATCTCTTCGAAACCATGGAGGTAAGAAACTAAGGAGAGGGCTATAAGATCAGAGGGCCGTGGGACCCCTCTAGCGGTCGCTCCTGGCAATACCACGCCCATCTAGTTGCCCGGTCACGTGATCCCCACATGTTTCGGCGTTATGGCGGTCTACGCGGCGGCCTGGAGGTTTAGCAAACCTCATCTTCAGCAAACGTCTTACCTTCAAGGAGTCAATTCGCGCAATACTGGGTTGTTTCAACATTTGCCGCGTGATAAATCACAGCAAAAGTTGAGCGAAACAGAAAAGAAGCCAGGCAATGTCACGATGACGTACGTACGTCTTCTAGCGATTTAGTGATCCATTGCTTCCACACTGAGATTATCTATCTTGTATTTCAACGGGTGTGATAACTTCTAACTCCAAAGATGTTATGAAAGCGGAAACAAGTTATTCGGCCGCAGCTCGTCTCTGTATTCAGGTAAGATACGCCGCGGACATAGAGGACGCCATGTTTTATGACGTCTTGCCGTGACGTTTATGGGTCACGTGTGTGGGCAACTAACCACAATGCCATGCGCGGGTCACAGCACGCTCGCTTGCATTGGGAGAGGCGCTTAGGGCATCTCCTTAGTTTCTTACCTCCATGTTCGAAACGGCCGCTCCTGTGTTTCCTTCCTCCATGGATCTAATGCACGGGAAGCGCGTGGTCACGGTCGTGGACAAGATGCCGGCGAACTGCACGTGCTTTTGCGCTGTCGCTCGCAACGCGTCTAGCAGGAAGGCACATTTCCGCATGGCTCACAAACGCTCTTTCGTTTCGAGCCGACCACGTGCTCTTTCGGCAGCACAGATTCGTAAAGAGCAGGATGGAAAGCTTACATTGTAGTTGGGTCATTCCAGGCCAATTCACCCAAAGGTCGTGCTCGACCCCCTCAGTTTTGCTTCCAAAAATTATCATGGACTCCTTATTGCAAATAAATATATTTTCCCGAGTCTTACGGCACTATGTTGAGTTGATTTATGCCGGGTCGAAGTTCGTCAGAATCGCGAAAACCATGCCGCGAAAAAAGTGACCTGCTGAGAAGGGTTTTGAGTCTAGGTGGATGTTACTGACATAGAATGAAAGAGCGTGACCTTAACATTCTGCCAATATCAAGTTCCTCCCTCGTGTTCCAGTTTCGGCCAGCGTAAGAGCTGCTATTTGGCGCTATTTGGCGCACAAGCTGGAAGGACCAAAAACATTCAGCGTATTCTGGACTTTCCATGCTTCAAAATCACATGTTTTGAAGGCCGAGCACACAATAGTTTTTGCCACATTTAATTCCAAATGTCCTACTTTTGGCAAAGTTGGCCATTTGCAACGCCATTTTTGAAAATGAAGCGGTCGGCCGAGAAAAATTCAAATGGGTGGAGATGACAGATCAATATCTATACTAATGCATATAAAAAAATTAAGAAGGTACTTTTTGATAAGGGCGAGAAAATATTTTTATGTCCCACATGGTTACGCGAGGGCCGCGTGAGACGGCTCCCTGTGAGGCGCGCAAACAGATCGCGTGCCCAGATGAAAGATGGAAGTCACTGAAAAGGTTAGCCAGCTGTAGGACTCGAACCCACATCTTCTGGATTACCGGTCCAGGGCTGTAATTGAGCTAAGCTAACACTTTTTTTTTTTTTTTTCAAGAACGTTTTATTTCAAACTGTTACAGTTCACGACGTAGATGTCATTTACAATGCAAGATGCGGTATGTGCTTGAGAGGTTGAGAGGGATGACACAAGAATACATGCTTGAGATGAAGTATGTACAAAAGTGTGGGTGTGATTTGAGGACCAGGATCAGATTAGAAAGGACCGGGACCAGACCATCGGACCGTTGAGCACGAGGACCAGGATTCCATTAATACTCCGTAGGGCTTGACAAAACAAGGTCAAGTATTTTGAGTCACATAATGTCCTCCGCACTACCTCTTCGGGAGAGGGGAAACCTACACCGTGACGTCACGAACCTCCTCAAGAAAGGCCCGGAGCCGACAGGAGGATCATTGTGGTCTCTAATACGACGAGATATCCACAACGAGTACAAACCTCACAAAATAAGTACGTCCCACGGGAACTCGCCGGCTGGACGGATTGGGAGGTACCGAATAGCCCGCGCACTCAGGTTGATGTTCCTCTTGAAGGCACGCTGGTACACGTTCCAGAAGAAGAAAGCATCCCTGCATGACAGGAAAGCATGCTCGATGGCGCATATACGTTAACTACTCTGCAGTACTTCAGGTTCAAGCAAAAGTCCACGACTAAAAACTCCCCAGCTCCTCCTTCAATAACGGAGCCAAAAGTGACGCCCTCTAAGCCGTTACGGAACGACAGTAGGCAACCACATGACCTCCCACTCGAGCATACATGGAATAAAGTGTAGAATTCCTGACGCGCATTGCGCAACCGCTCAGCCGAAGATATTTTGGTTTTCTGAGGGGCTATAATGCCTAAGCTACTAGACTACTGTAATACATAAAAACAGTTTTCACGGCTACAGAGCCCTCTGACATTCAGAGTGGCAAACCTAAGACCCTCTATGACGAACTGTGACGGTTTCTGCGCCCACGGCGGGGTGTCACCGTCGTCCATTGCGCTGCTTCCCCACTCCCAGCCAGGCAGGATTGCAAGACGGTGACGATACCTGGGTATCTGACGCCGGCGCGCCGCAATAAGGGTGTCACTAGAATCCTCCTGAATATCACTTGAAGAGCCCACTCTCAAGGTCTTGACGGCAGCACGGGGAGGAGATGAGGAGAGCCTTCTCTTGGTCACACTGTCGTGATAGTCCATGTCTTCCGCCCACGTGGATGTGCCCATACAGCTTTCAGTGTTCGTGTCAGGAAGTGGAGCCACGGCTGCGACTCCGCCGCCAGACGGGACAGCTCCTGCATCAGATACTTCACCGTTGACTTCCGTACGAACAGGCTCAGCCGCATATTGGCGAAGAGGCGACTCCTTCTCCAAAAGCACGTCATCATCACAATGGTCCATTAGGTCCTCCTCACGATCCTGTACGGACACGGCGGCGTACTACCTTGGGCAGAAGGCAGTTTCATGACCAAAGCGCTTGCAACTGCTGCACTGTGGGACCTTACACTCCCGGCGTATGTGACCTAGCTGCTTGCACCGAAGGCACAGTTGCGGCCTGCCCTTACACAAGACCAGCACTTGAGTGCCACAAATAGTGATGAGGTGCGGAACGTCCACCACCGTTCCACCGGGGACCCGCAGGGTGACCACAGTAAGCTGAGTTTCCGGCCTCCACCTGCTTCACGATGGTCCTCCCCGGCACTTCTCTGGCAACAAACAGCATCCACGCTGACGTACCGGTCGCGGTACTGTCGCCCGCTCAGCAACCCACTCACCCAGCAACAATCAGCTCTCAGCAACGCAACTCAACGCATTCACTCAGCAACAATCAACGCTCAGCAACTCAACGCACTCAATGGAATCAGCAGGCACTGCACGCAATCAGCAACCGCTCAGCACACACATCTCATCTCTGGAACCCGCCCGGATCGCAGCGCTCCTGTTCCCGCCATCCCGCTGCTGCTGTATCAACAGCCACAATCACAAGCCGTGTGTGTCGAGTCGTCCACCATCCACGAGTCGTCCTCATTCTCCTCTTCATTGTATCGACGCGGACCTCAACCGCATGCACCGCTCCGCGTCTGAGGGGGGGGGGAGTGATGTGGCGGCCCGTGGACGACGATGAAGACGTGCCTCTGCTGGCGCGCGGCACTGCGCCTGCCAGCCAGTTCTACCGACACTGTCCTAGTGTGAGGCCACGTCCATCTGCCCGCTGGAACATTCCATCACCGCCGGTCAGGACTCATGAAGAGGAAGACCATCGCCCTCTACACACACTAACAAGGAATATTATGAGCAAACCATGCGGATGGCTTTTGGTGCATTGTAGCGTCCAAAAACGCGCTCGCACATCCACGCAACTTGCCCACACATGGCCTTGAAATCGGCTTAGGAGAGCTCGTCCACGGCTCAGCTGATTTAGTTTATGATCGTCTTTCTTACATGTGATGCATGCCGGGTTACCAAAAAGGTCGTTATTGCTCCAAGTTTCTTGCTGAAGTGGTCGTGTTGAACAATGGCAGAAGTAGGAACGTCAGGAGGCACTACTCAATCTCCTCAACACCATAGGGCAGTCGTTGTTTTCCTTCGCTATGGTGTTGTAGAGCTTACACTTCAGCGTGCATTTAACTAAGTGAAGGCAAAACGCGCAGAACGTGCCAGTGAATAATGTGACAAATGCTCACGACTAACCTGTCAGCAAATGCGCACGTGCAAAATGTAGGAAAGTGCCTGGCACGCACGGAAACTTCGTTCGGAGCAGCGTTCACGACCTATCTTTTCGCCTACAGAGGAAATTGTAGTGGTCACTTTTAATGAGATACCCTACCAATGGTCGTCTTTGCTTTTTAACGCTTGAAAAGAAAATATAAAATAATAATGAAACCGTTGTGCATTCTGCATAAACTGTTTTCATCATTCGAGCCTGCTTGCTCGACATTTGGATTTAAATGGGGCAAAAAGTATTATGTGGTCGGCCTTCAAAACATGTGATTTTGAAGTATGGAAGGTCGAGAACACGCTGAATTCTTTTGTCCATTCCAGCTTGTGCGAAAAGTGCCCTTAGCAAGGCGCAAAGTTGTAAGAAATAGAGCCAAAAAGCAGACCTGTTCCCCTGGCCGAAAATGAAACACGAGGGAAGAACTTGATATTGGCAGAATGTTTGAAAACCATTGTATAGGAGAAAGAATGGTTTTGGTATATTTACTTTGTGCCAATGTTCAAGTGAATCTAAATTTGGTTCTTCCAACGTACATGTTACTGAAGAAGTCCTTCGAAACCTAGACAATATAAGCCGGGGAGCAGATCTTTGTAGTGTCTTTTCTGTTCTTTTTTTTTTTTTTTTGATAGCGTGCATGTATGGGACCCACGTTGCAGATGCATAGTCTAAACAACGTTGAACGAAGGTTTTATATGCCTGATAATTCAATATCTTTCGTTGCACCGTGGCGGAATTTCCTTCTTAGCATCCACAGACTTCGAGTGGCTTTCGTGCACATATGGCTATCCTATTCCAGATCGTTTCCTTTAAATATGCCACCAGTAATGAGAAGGGTGCCCAGAAGAAGCACGGATTATCGGCTGTGCTCAACATGAGGCCATTTTCTTCAAGATGTGTCCTACTGGTCCGCCGGATTGTTCCGCACTGTTCTATTCAACTGTTCTGTTCGTGAATGACAAATATATGCAAATAACTCGTGTTCTCCCCTCTTACTCTAAAAAAGCAAAGAAAGAAAAGAAGAAAGAAAGCAGGGGACAGTGGTTGCCTGCTCCGTACGCTCAGATAGAGTACCGTCAAAAGTTGCAGAAAAATAGGTGCGGACAACACACTGAACTCCCTTTGAACTCCCATCGAACGAAATTATTTCGAGCATACAGTGTCGATCAACCGGCTTTCAGTCGAAAGGCTTTCGACCAAGCGGAGTTCGATCAGACGTATCCAATCACAAGGCGTTCGACCAAATGTACAGACACCCCGCGGCGCGCGAGCCAGCAACCGTGTTTCCGACTCCTCCCGCTAGAGGCGCTTTTCCGCTCTGAAAATGGTCCATTCGATAGCTGGTAGGGGTTCTTTACACATGACGTGTCCAGGAGGGACGCTAAATGCTGTTTCCAGTGTGCATACACACACACGCTGTAAAGGAAACCTCAGGTGGGCAAAATTAATTCACAGACGTGCTGTGGCGTCACTGATAGTCATAGCTGTGATCACTCTCAGTATTATTACTGATCTCAGTATTATTACCTCAATTCCCTCAAGTATACGTGCAGAGGGATAAGCCGGGACCTCAAGTGCTGCCGTTCAGGAGGTTAATTTTTCCAGTTTTTGAGCTTCTAAGAGACCTTGGTAAAATTTTGAGTGACCGATTAATCTTTGTGTCTCCCTGCAATGAGGTAACATTGCACATCCGTCACACAGGAAATAGCATGGTCATAACATTGCAGGGAATGGATAGTGACATTCACCGTTATGCAAAAATTAAACGTCAGACAGGGACAGCGTAATCTGCTGCTCACAACGTACTCTAAGGTGCTCCCACTCATTGAAGGGTAATACGTCCGGTCTCCCTTCATCGACCTCATCTTCACTGCCACCTGCCTCAGCTGGTGAAGAATGCAGGATCGGAGACTCTGGGCGTGGTGGGCAGCCCTTGTGGAAGTGGACGCACTGGTGATGATGTCAGAGGGGCTGCCATGGCAGGAGTGGCGTCATGCGTTTGCACAGCGGTCGACCTCAGAGCTACCAACCGCTCCAGCTCCATGTTGCATTGGGTGGCTGCACAAAAGATCGTACAGTGGTGATTGTCATTGTTATTTGTTGGTGAAATAGTAAATAGGTTATACACTCACAGGTGCTGACCAAGCCAGCAGATCTGAAGTCCGATGCTTGTGTCTGTGTAACTACTGTTTTTCCCTTCAGTCTTGTACAACAAGCACCACATGATCCAAGGCCGTTTTGGTCCTAGAAATGTTGCAGAATTTTGTGTCTAGTGTGTATACATTGAAAAGCACTCCAGACTAACTGTGCATGTGATAAACAACTGCTAAAATTGTGGCTCAACACAGTGAAGTAAAAATGAAATGACAATAAAGTTGTGGTATACTATGCTTATTCCATTTATGTCAGCTGTAATATGTAAAATGGTACAGTGAAGCACAAGAGGATAACAAAAGGAAGAAATTGTTTGTCGCATATTTTGCCTGTGATCACTCTCAGTATTATTACTGATCTCAGTATTATTACCTCAATTCCCTCAAGTATACGTGCAGAGGGATCAGCCGGGACCTCTAGTGCTGCCGTTGCCCAGTGCTGTTTGGAGGTTGAAATTGGTGCTCAATGAAGAAACAGAGTCTGTTGCTGTAGCTCGTTTACCTTAGTCGGAGATGCAGCTCCTGAGTAGCATGGGAGGTCATGGCTGGCAGATACCACTTCCTGTAATGGAATGAACAAGAACACATATGATATGATAACCAAAGGGGTACCCACGTGAAACTGGTCTGACTCTCAAATGGAAGATTTTTTTTTATGTGCGGAGTACCCCTCTCTTTGTTTCAGCCATCTTCCTTGCTCTGCCTGTCATTTCCCCCTCGACTTTAGTTCCCACCCTCCTGCTTACTGTCATCCACTTATCCTTCCATAATTTATTATTCTCTCTCGAGAGGGGGAGATACTCCAGCAATATTGAGCCACGTGCAGACATATGCCAGCCACATGTATCACAAACACAAAGTTTCGCAAATTGTCACAGACCTCATGCTCAAGTGGGATTGCCAGATCGTAGTGGTCCATATCGAAGTCAGAAGGACTTGCGTCGACTGCAGTTTCCTGTGGGCAGAAGGCAAACGTTCCATCATCACAAATGTTACGTATTCAAGTGCACAATGTGAAAGAATATGTGCTGCATACCTCATGTCCAACAGGAAGGTCCAGGTGGGAAAGTTCCACTAATGAGGCAGCTTGGCTAGTCGTAGTAATCTAGACATAGAGAGCACACACTTTATTACAAGCATTGCTTGTTTTGTCACATCACTTCAGTGCATTTTATGCGTACCTGAGACTCACGAGATGTGACCACTTCCGGCCAGTCAACTTGGGAGTCTTCGACTTCCATGTGACGATCAGCCTGATTATTGAGAACCATTAACAAAAAAGACGGCAAGAGTCTTTACCTAATTCTTCATCTGACAAATAAGAAGTTATGTGCTACAATTTCCATGTTGTTCACCCTAGGGAAAACATAACAAGTTTGATGTTCCACCTAAAGTATAGTTAGAAGAACAGCATGACCTCCTTGGAAGTGTTCATCTGTATTAGCCTAAAAACCGAAACCTCCGTCGTCTACAAATTGCGTGTTTATAACACGGAGAACTATACTTTATGATTCTTTTCATATGATCTGCTCTACGCCCGATGATTAGCTGTTTGAAGTGAACGAGACTGACGAACAATAGTTCGCAAAATGTCCATACTGTGCTGATGAGACACAACAGATTCAGGCAAAACACTAACCTCTGCAGCTGCAGCTAATTTCAAAGAAGGAACTGCCGTCTTCTCCAGGCGGTACATCTGTGGCTGCAGTCCGAGTCGTCGTGACACAGAGGGGTATACATCACGTAGTCCGAAGGTGTGAAATGCCGTTTGCAGAACCGAATGTTCTCCAGCTTTCTACCTTGCCAGAGTCGTGGCGGGACTGTCTCATGTGCTGCCGCTGCTGGTCGCCATTTGGTAAATGATGAAACCGAATATCCGATGAGTACGCCGCATTCGGACACTCTTCAACCAGACATCCGTAACCAGGCATATTCGGCGAACAGTGAGCGTTCACAGCACGATCACTTATCGTATCACGTATGATCACTAACGATCACGTATGAGAAACGCAAGAAACTGCAGACACAAACTCCAAAACAAAGCACCGCGGTTTCCGAAAGTAGCGTCTGCAATAATCTTCTCCGTCGTGCGCTAATCGGATTAGCGCGGGTCGAAGTAATTACAACGAATGACAAAGATGTGAGATACTAGGTATACTTTTTATTCCTGCACATTGTAACATTTAGAAATGCACGTACAAAGATGATTTTGTACAAATAATGGGTTACAAGTTCATGCTGATGTCACAACCACACCTACGCAATCCCAAGCTGTGATTGGGTACGGCTCGACGTTACTTGCTCAAGTTTTAATTTATGCGCGGGCGCTTCTTTGGTTTGACGCTTGGCGTGCTGAACGGAATTGACGCAGGATTTTGGAAATTCGATTTTAGAAAAACCACTCTGCTTGAAAGCACGCAAATTCGTGGAGGAGCTCCTCTTGATGCCTTCCATCGATCTCAATCGCGAAAACGGCTCCAAAATCACTGGTCAGAGCTCCTTTAACTTTTCAATTACACCGCAGGAGTTTGTAATTCTAAACGGGTCTTCAAACTTCAGCTCATTGAGACCTTTCACTAAAAATGTACTAACCACCCCTTGCCATGTGTTTCTTTCTGAAATAACAACCCGAAAAGGGTATCCCTCCTTATGAAGTTTGACCAAATAAAACACTTCCAAAAACTGCCCAACAGTCTTCCTGATTGCATTAAGCAAACCCTCCCGATCATTCCTCCTAAACAACTCTATAATCTTCCTCTGACACTCTTTAACATGGCTGCTCCTAACAAGGACAAAGTTCTTTTCTAAGGCTGCCTTCTCCCTACGTGAAAACTCATCGCGACTTAGTAGGACAAACTGCCCGATTTTGTCAGCCTCAAAAAGAGACACCCCATGGCCTTTAAATTCACTAACCAAAGAGTCTTTATGATCTGTTCGCTGGTAGAGTAGCAACGGAGCTACACGCTGAGTTTTCGTCACTTCCATGCTCTCCGTGCCGGAGGAGGAGGAGTGTCGTTGGGAGGAACCCGAGAGGTCTGCCTGCCTGATTAGGCGGCATGTTTCTCGGGAAGGGAAAGGTGGTGGAGAGGAGGAGAGGAAAGGGTGAAGTGGAGGATAGCTGCGTCCATGGGCCGACTTCAGGGGAACTGTGCCGGCATACGCGCCTATTACACATCTGAGGGAAACCCAGGAAAAACCCCAGACGGCACAGCCGGCCCGCGGATTCGAACCGTGGACCTCCCAGTCTCCAAGCGCATGCGTTACCGCTGCGTTACCCACCGGAGCTGGTCTCTCCGTGCCCTTAGCAAAGATGTGAAATTTGTGCGGTCAGCGGTCTTCGGAATCTGGGTCGGGCACTGGACTAATCCCTTTGGTAAAACACGGTGAATCGCATTCCCTTTGGAATGGGGTCAACCTTGCAACCAGTGTTCCGGTGACGAACCGCCCCCCTTGACAAGTGTTCCGGTGACAAAAGGACCTTGTACCAGGGCCGGTGTGACCAATTATCCTGTGACGAGTCTTCCGGTGACGAGTGGGACTGTGACGAGTGGACCGGTTCCCTCTCAAAATAACGTGATCGAAGTCCCCGTTGAAAAAAAAACTACTGTAAATAAATGTTATCTGGCTATTCCTGCGCGGAAACTACCAAAGCCCACTTAGACTAACCTGAACATGAAAATGCAAACACCGAACTTTTACTAACCTAATAATCAACTAACTAACGTGCTGTTCCGTCGCGTCTGTTTCATTGATCTCTTATTTCTGAATTTTATTTATTCATTTATTTATGTATTTCTGGAATAGCAAGCCGACGTCCCCTTTGGCTGTCTTTTAGCCCGTTTTTTTTCTTCTTTTTTTTCCTTTTCGTCTAATAAATATATCCCCCTTCCCAGTCGCTGTCATTGGTTGTCGTTGGTTTTCCTTGCTTCGCGAACGTGAATTTGGGTTCCGGAAAAGACTGTTGCTCATTGCGTGGACGGAAATAATTGAGCAGCAGCTTGATCGTTTTTTCTTTGGTTCACGTGGAGCGTTCATGAAAAAAAAATGAAATAAAATAATAAAGATAACAATAAAAATAAATCGAAAATAAAAGATAAGAAAGAGAGATAAATAAAAGAAAGAAAGAGAAACAACAAATAAAGCTGCAGTTCTAAGTGCAAAAGTATCCTAAAATATCCTAAAGTATCCTAAAGTATCCAAAAGTATCTAAGTACCCTAAGACACATTTATGTGTGTAATCCGCTTGCTTGCTGTTTCAACATTACGAACCTACGAACATTACAGGGAAGTCCTGTTGAACGTTACTGTAATGTTTATGAAGTTGGCCTTCCAACATCCGTAAAATCCGTAAATCGAGATTCTCGTTTGCCTTATGAGACAGTTGACTGAGTAAGCACAAACCCGAAACGGCTGTGCTGTTCGTGAATGACAAAGGTCCGCAAATAACCGGTGGTCTCCTCTCCTTAGCTGAAAAAAAAAAAAAAAAAAAAAGGAGAGGACACTGATTGCCTCATGCTCCATATGCTCGAGTCAAAAGTTACAGAAAAAGAGGTGCTAAGGACACGTTGCGACCTTCGAACTCCCGTCGAAACTTCGAGAAAAAAAACTTCTTTCGAACAAACGGCGTCGATCGAACGGCTTTCGACCAGGGCTAGATTTTGAACTTTTCGCTATCCCGTAACGCTTGCTAAACGCTCGTGCTCCCCGGTTGACGGCCAATGCGCGTGACGGAATGAGCGCGCAAATTTTGAAAAATAGCTATAACGATCGCTATGTGCTCATCAAGATTGAGCCCCAAGCGGTCTTCGATCAAACGCCTTCTCCAAACAGCTTAGGATTTCGGAATATCCAGTTATAATGTGATGAGGACGATGTGATGGTCTGTGGACGGTGAACTGTCAAGAACAAGCCTAAACTAACCTAACCCTGAAAATTAACCTAGGACTCGGCTCTCATCCAGGTTCCCACCGGGGACGATTTTTCCGTATCCCGGAAATTGCAGGAGCGCCGTTGTGAACAGCTGAGGAAACGGATCATAGCCGATCAAGCGCTATCACATTATTTGTTTAAATTGGGAGACGGGATTTTTTAAATTAACATGCATGCTAATGCACAGTAAAACCATTGAACAAGGAACATAAATGCGGTTACACCCAGTGCGCCGCTTGCATTGTGCCGATTACATCTGTTCTTCCTGTTCCTCTCTCGAAAAGTTTGCTGAGTGCAGACAACGCGGTAAGATTAGGAAGCGATTCTCCAACAACAAATAAATCTTGACTATGACACGAGGTGATTCATCACTGGTGATTTTCCAAGGTCCTGCTACCTTCTACTTATTTCTGGCAGATATGTTAGCCGCGTTCTCTTATAAAGGGGAGTACTACAGAATACTGAGCGCAATGACTCATTACCTTCTGTATTCGTATCAATGAAATGAAACGCAAATGCTCACTATCCTGAGGCTCTGACTTCACGCTCGTTGAACGTGGATAACGTCGGACGTAGTTCCCAACTCAACCAGAATACTAGTATTTTCATATATAGTTCGGTTTTGTTGGTGGTGGCGGTCAGACAATGATGTTGTATAGTTTTTGTCTACTACTTTCTATGTTGATGAACCGTATTTTCAATGGAATGAAACCGCAATGAAACACCTGAATAAGTGGGTGTAGAGCTTTTAAAACCCATAAACATCGGCCCAGAAAAAGATGTAAGGACAACTGTAACGCCTGTGTCTGACCGACAGTAGAGAAATACTAGCATCCAGCGAACGATATCACTAGCGAACTAATACAGCGAACTACAGGGTGTTCAACCTTAAGCTTTCACGAGCGCTACGCAAACACAGCGATGACAGGAAACCGGATGATAACTTTACGCTACTTGTGTAAGAAACAGGTGCTGCTAATTATGTAGCACCTGTTTCTTACTCAAGGAAGAGAAAAAATAGCACCAGTTTTCTTTTGTTCACCTATTTATAAAGTGCTAGTGAAAGATTAATTTTCAACACCCTGTATATCTATTTTATGTTGCTT